>NC_047023.1:32002821-32375362 GCF_902652985.1 Pecten maximus
GAAGTTCCATTGAAATAGTACATTAAAAAAACAATTATTAAAAATGTCTTAGATATAACATTAATGTTCATTGTAGTGCCATCTCCATGTACTATGAGTTGGCCATGGATGATATGAAGTACATCAAACAGAAAACGTACCCTGAAGATGACCAAATGAGAAATGCTTTCCTTATCAACTTGATTGATTCACCCGGTCACGTTGATTTCTCATCTGAAGTAACAGCAGCTCTGCGTGTAACCGATGGTGCACTGGTGGTCGTAGACTGTGTTTCTGGTTAGTTAATTGCCAATCTGTTTGAATTCATTAAAGTATTTCATTGTCATTGATAATAACAAATTTAATAGCAGATCTTGCCTTCAAGTTTTAGATTCATGAAATGTTTGTTGACCTCCACAAGAATTTCCAATTTACATTTATCGTTCTGCTAGGTATTCTGAAATTGTACAATATTTATTCTTGGAAACAAATGTAAAATCTCTAGATGCATTTACAGGGACAATTCCTGGTGAATAAAGTTATGGGAGAATATTGAGATTTAGGAGCAAGCGAATGTGATTTTCTGGTAAATTGAGTGCATTCTGAGAATTTCAATGATGAAAATCCCTAAATCTTACCCCCGAGTGATCCTGCATATAGTTAACACTAGATCTGATACAATTGCAACAAGGAGTCTTAAATATAAAACATAAAAAAAAAGATAAACATTGTTTCTGCTCAAAATACGACTTGTTTACAGGAATTTACCAGTTAATCTGCTTGTTTTTGTAGGAGTTTGCGTACAGACAGAGACAGTACTGAGACAAGCCATTGCTGAAAGGATTAGGCCAATTCTGTTCATGAACAAGATGGACCTTGCTCTTCTTACCCTTCAGATTGGTCAAGAAGACCTCTACCAGACCTTTCAAAGAATCATTGAGAGCGTCAACGTCATCGTCAATATGGTCTCCTCTGAAGAAAGCCCTCTTGGCGCCATTGATGTAAGAATTGGGATACTTTGAATTCAGTAGATGCTGTATTGTGGGTCTAATGCTTTCATTTGTTAGTGATATCTGCCTTGAATAAAAATTCAATGCTGGATGAAAATGATTGTTAAACTCTGGGTCTAGTGCAGCAGTTTCTCAAAAACAATTTATTATAAGTGATAAAGTTCAAAGCCTTTTTTTAAAAGTTGTATGATCATGCAACAACTTTCAATATAAAACAAAAAGGACCAAACAAATTCTTGGCAGGATATTCATATATTTACCTTAGGAGACCATTTTATCGATTATTTTTCTGAAACAAGACTTATCGCCAAAACAATTTCACAGGAACTGAATTTGATAACATCTTTGACACACGATCAAACTTTCACATGTGTATTGCATGCAAGGAAATATGAAGAGCTATAAAAATTCATTCAAGCTGCATGGTAAATCTTGTAAAAGAAAATGGCAATAGGCAGGCTGCAAAACAGTTAGAAAAGTTACCGACAGAATTGTAGCGATGAACCTAGAAGGTAAACGTGTTAGCGAAGTTCGGTGACATGGAGGAAGCCTTGGACTACAATACCAGGCTATCAATCTTTTCTGTATACCGTTCATCCTGTTTTATAGAAAATAGGGAATATATGTTATATTGAGTTTGGTATGGAAGCATATGTAATGTGCCAATAAACTTAATTTGTTTGGTTTTCCTTTATTATGTTAGGTTCTATTAAAATTATGGGCTTATCTTAACCCTTTGCCACATGCAGATTATAACACTTCAGCACTCTGTGCCAATAGTGCAAAGATACATTGTTGCAATGCAACATTATTGCGCTGACTGAAATATACATATACACCATCTCGATGGCAGTTTTTGAGAAATTAAGCTTTGTTTTGATTAATTTTTCTAAACCTAATTTTGAAAGTGAAATAGTTGTTTTAGACATTTTTAGTAAGTTTCAATTATGTTCAGAATTTCTTAAATTTTAATTCTGTGCTATTTTCTTTATAAAACCAACAACACATAACCACGAAATCAGCTGTATACAAACAGAACAGAAAAATTTCAAAATATTTTGACAATGTAATTTATAATTCATTGAATTCCTGTACATGAAATGATTCAACATTAACTCCCAAATGAAACAAACTGAATTTTCAAAGTTTTCACAAGAATACTTTCAACAGTTCAGGCTTAAGCCTAGAATATTTTATATCCGATGTCGCGACGAAGGAATGTGTATCCGACCATTTTGGGTCAAATCTACCTTCGTTTTTCAAATGCCGGCGAGCGTAGTTATTAGTGTGTCGAGCTATGGTGGAAACTGATTCTCATTGAAGAAAAGGTAGAAATAATCAATGGGACTTGCAGTATCAACATCTAAAGTTTCTGGAAGTACTGGCCCCGTTTCCCTAACAAAATCATTTACTGTGATCGGCGAAAACTCTCGGTCAACATTACCTAATGGCGGCGGTACAACTAGTCGGCCGTTCGACCTCATTTTCGGACTCGTTATCTGTTGACAGTTCATTTAGAACATCGTTAAGATCAATATCTGACTCAATGTATTCAGGTCCAAAGCCATCGAACTCTAAATTATCATCATCGTCGTCAAAAATGTCGCGCAAAATCGTAGCCACAGCCGCCATCACGCCTCGTTGTTGTCACACTTTTCTACACTCATGACTCACACTTTCTAGGTTAATTTATTCAAAAACTTTCGTATGAATGACGTGTACAAATCTGATTGGTCGATGCATTGATATCTTCTTAAAATAGTATCGGGGATTTCCAGATAGGTGTCGCTCTCAATCACGGGATTTTCCATGTCTACGTTTACCGAACCGGCATGGCGTCGAGAGGCGCTTACATTGAGATAACGTAGAGGCGTCGAGAAGCGCTTACATGGAGATAATGCAGAGGCGTCGAGAAGCACTTACATGTGGCAAGGGGTAAAGGCGTCCAGAGGCGCTTACATGTGGCAAAGGGTTAAGTAATGGTTATGAAAATGGTACAAGCAAATGGATGGTGATGATACAATATTCACTCAACTTGACAGATCTTCATGAATTTTGATTTTAGGTCGATCCCCAAGAAGGAACTGTTGGATTTGGGTCTGGCCTTCACGGATGGGCCTTTACTCTGAAAGATTTTGCTGTACGTTATGAAACCAAGTTTAAGATGAACCAAAAAAAGCTGATGAATAAACTGTGGGGCAACAACTTCTTTGATGAAGCAAATAAGAAATGGATCAAAGAATCTGATGGAAAAGCTGTTCGAGGTTTTGTCAAGTACATCTTGGATCCAATTTTCCTGGCAAGTTATATTACTTTGATGATTATACTTCTGCAAGAAAGCACCTTAATCTTATTATGTCGTCCAGAAAATTTAGTAAAAATTTGCAATGCAGACAGATATTGGATATTGGGGGGGGGGGGGGGGGAGGTTAAACTTGTTGTTTGGAACTTACTTTAATGATGTTTTGGCTCCATTTCTATCTAAGCATCCTTACCCTTACTGGTTGTAAAACTAGTTAAGGAACATTCAATTGAAAGTGAAAAAATGAATAAATTGAAATTGAATTCATTGGTATTGAGAAGGTTGTTAATTAAGTGATTTTGTTTTCAAGGTGTTTAATACATGTATGAAGTGTGATCATGCTAAAGCCCTGGCACTGGCTGAAAAGATGGGAGTCAAGCTGACTACTGATGAAAAAGATCTTCGTGAGAAGCAGCTCCTCAAGGTACAGTAGTTCTCGTGTATAAACAGTGTTAAAAATCAAAGGAAAGGTAATTTTGCAACAATGTTCTTGGATGGTTCAAACATGAAGACATCTTTCCAAGTATGCATAGTTTTAGTGATCATGAATACCGTATTTGACCTAAGGGCGCCCCTACACATGTAAAATGTTTTGCTACTTATGTGTTCAATTTTCTTCACCCAATTAAGTCGCTGGAACAAGTTTTCACCACATTTTGTCTATTCAGTGATACAGATGTCGGTACAAATTGCGCCTGAAACTAATGCTAAAGACACATACAAATTACTATCATACTACCATATTTATTTGAAGATCAGGTAAAAGACTTAATTCATGTTGTTAACTAAAAGTTTTTAAGAACAGAAAGCTATTAAGACAGTGTAATTCAATTATTAGGTCAAAGAAAACGATGTCCGATATGATCTTGGAAATCACCCGTGTCTATAAATAGAACACAAAAGAGTTCCATTTGAACATAAATGGTGGAATACACATTCTCTGTTATAAAGAACAGCTAGCTTGGTTTACAAGTTTACAGGAATATTCAAGTGATGTTTAAGCTTAATTCATGATAATGAATAGATAACTTCATCTGGAAGATTTTTATGACTGAATATTTTACCGCTTCCACAGCCTTGGGTATTCTGCTTTAAGGTATAGTCTGTTTCATAAAACTTCAGAATAACGAATCTAAATAAGGGCGCCCCCACTGTCAATTACCCGCACCCTTATTAGGTCATATACAGTAATTGAAGTTCAAAAAAAATAATTGTTTCTAAACATTTAACTAGTGTAATTTTGTGGTGTTTTCCTTTAGCTTGTCATGAGAAAGTGGATGCCTGCTGGTGATGCCCTTCTCCAGATGATAGTCATTCATCTGCCATCTCCAGTAACTGCCCAGCGTTACAGGACCGATACTCTATATGAAGGACCTTCTGATGATGAAGTTGCCGTCTGTAAGAGAAAATTCCATTTTGTTTCATATTACTTGATGTAAATTGCGTCTCTATTTCCACTTAATTCTGTTGTATTATTGACGGTTTTTATGGGAGGCGTGCCTCACATTATAGCATCAGCTATAGGATTTCATTGCGGAACCAATCGTTTGGTACCTCAAGCGGCTATCTCCGTAATCATGGGAGACAACTCGTACATACCGACACAATACACAACCAATTTATCTCGATAGTAGATCTATATTTTGAATGTTGTAATTGTTTATTATAATTCTCATAAAATCCCCCAAAAGAAATATATTTCATTTTACATCGACTTTGAATGCCACCAGAGCCTATTAATTATAACAAAAATATTATATCTACACATAGAAGGCACACAAGTACTCGGTCAGTTAGTAGGCCAGCTAGTACGCAGGTGACAGACGGTCGAATATTTTACGCGTATCTGATTGTAAGTAAAAACCAACGACCTGCATGAATGAGAAAATAAATAGATAAAGATGGATTTATATTGAAGAGATAATATTTCAACCGCCACATAATGTGTTTATATTTTTATAGGGACGTTTACGCCTGCCATGTTACAATCACCTACGAGATGTGACGTCAAAACCTCTCGCTTTCATTATATTACCATTCAGTTGTTTTTTGGGGGTGTTTTTTTTTGCAGTTTCTTTTGGTTCATATATGATGTAGTTAAACTATATATGCATTTATTAAAAATTTCAAGACTTCAAATAAAGTGCTATTACACGAAAAATGTATTTATTTGAGACGTCTGGTGGTAGCCTGTTATCAAAAATTCATCGCACAGTTTCAAGTGCGAGAAGGGTTGGCAACCGGTATACTCGGTACAAGAACCGTACCGACATCTTTTTACAAAATACCGGTATTTGCAAGAATAAAAGCATTAAAATCTGACGTAAAAAAACTCGACAAAACAGTTATTAGTCCCCTTTCCGAAAAAAACATTTTTCAAAATGGCCGCCGGCTTCTCATTCGTTGAGGCTTGTCCGGACAACTCCTCCTAAAGTACTACTCCGATTTTAACAAAATATGATCCTTTGACAGGCGGCTCATAATACAAAAACCAATATAAATCATCATAATTATAATTGTATAGTTCTATTTTTTCGTTGAAAGAACATTGTTTGTGTTTGGTATTTCCATTGTTCATTTAATTCATACTCAAAAGTTGTAATTATGACTAGGTGCTGTCATGTATTCAACATATCAACAATTATATGTGTTCTTGTTATTTCTGTTTCTAATTGAATTACATGTATACTTAAGTGCACAGATTAAATACATTGTAAATGTCTAATAAAAATTTAACCTGTCATTTAAACAATATTAATAGAACCATGTGAATAACAATACTATTCTATTACACAACCGTATAATTGACAGTTGTTTGTAGATCAGTATAATAATTAGTCTTTGATAATGCAATTCAATAGTACTAGTCTCTGTGAACTGGACAAGTGGAAGTTTGAAACATGTTTAACTATTTAAGTGGAAGCTTGTTTAAACAATAAGTAGAAATGTTAAACAACCTAACTAAAAGTGTTGACTTTAAACACTTAAGTGGATATGTTTAAATACTTTAGTAGAAGTTTGTTTGAAACGTCAATATGGTTAAAACCAGTGTGTACATCAAGACAGTTAAACCATTACACTGTGTGTCCATCAGGATTGAAAACCATTTCATCTAATTGGCTTTAAACTCTTGAGAAGAAACGTTTAACTACTCAAAACCTCACTCTTGAATGTATCTATCAACAATCATGTTGATATCAGTTTAATTTCTCTTCTTGCTTTATTTCAAATATCACCTTTTCATCTGATTAACGCCTCCCTCCGTACTTTCAGTACTTTGATTATTATTTTGATATTAGATTTTATGATGGCCAACATAATAGGCAGATAATTTTTATATGCCTATTAAAATTTGATAACAGTGGTGCATGTTCATTTTGGCTGAAAGAAAAAATTAAGATCCAAGAAATTCTTAAATTCAAGTTTCAAAAATCCTTACAAAAAATATTTTAAAAAATAATGCATGTTTGAACTATTGATTCAGAAATATTCAGTATTTTGCAATTTATCTGTGGGAGGCATTTTTTCCAGAGAATCAACCACCCATTTAGACAATAGTTTATGACAATTTACAATATCCAAATAAATGAGATATACATGCTCCATCAAATTCAAATGTAAGTGCCGGGGATAATTGTTTCCAGTACTTCAATGATTATATACCAGCTTTATACCTTTCTTTCAATCGATCAAATTTGGTAAGTTAAATAACCAGTCATTGCCTTTGTGCATTCTACAGCAATGAAAAACTGTGACCCCAAAGGACCTCTCATGATGTATGTATCCAAGATGGTACCAACATCAGACAAGGGACGTTTCTACGCTTTTGGACGTGTTTTCTCTGGATGCGTTGCCACTGGACAGAAAGCAAGAATCATGGGTCCCAACTTCGTACAGGGAAAGAAGGACGACTTAAACGTCAAGACCGTGCAGAGGTAAAAAAAAACAAGTATACCTTTCATTATTGTGCTTTCTTTTCGTGAAAGTTACTTTCTGTGTTATCACGCTATCAAGAGAAAACAATGAAAATTATATAAACATTGAATTAGAAAATAATACTATGATCCATTTCTTGGGAGTTGGGAGTCCAAAGTAGAATATTCTGTATGCAAAAGAAAAGCATAGTGTTGGTGTAAGGTGAGGCGGGTGCTGACCAAAGTGTATGCCAAAACATTGGAATGCCGGACTTGGCCAGTAAAACTTTCATTGGACAGATAATTTGTTTAATTAATCAGATTGATATGTCCAGTATCCGATTTGTGATTTGGTTTTGATTTTTACCCAATGGGCTAATATACCTAATTGCTAATATAAAATTATCACATCAAAATTTCTTAGGAGTTTATATTTTTTATATTCAATTCAACTATACTCTTACTTCTGTAATATGATGGCTAATTATGTACAAATGGGTAACCTCGATATTTTGATTTTTGCTCAAATATTTGACATTAATCTTTCAGGACAATCTTGATGATGGGTCGCTACATTGAGCCAATTGAGGATGTACCTTGTGGAAACATCTGTGGTCTTGTTGGGGTTGACCAGTTCTTGGTAAAAACAGGAACCCTCACTACCTTTGAGGGAGCTCACAACATGAAACAGATGAAATTCAGTGTTAGTCCTGTAGTCCGAGTAGCTGTCGAGTGCACAAATCCGTCAGAATTGCCAAAATTGGTAGAAGGGCTGAAACGTCTCGCCAAATCTGATCCTATGGTACAGGTATGTCATCATCAGTTGAAGATACATGTTTCTTTTCTGCTTAGTTTTCCAGTAGCCTGGCTGGGTCTGCATCTTCGTAGAAAACATATATATTTTGATTAACTTAGGGAGTTATTCCTAATTTTGTCTTCAAGTTTGGTGGAATAGCACTTATTATTAAGTCCAGAGAGACTGGCAGTATTGAGGAGTAAAATATGTCAACAAGAATGATTGGAATGAAATTGGCTATCAAAATTGATTAGAGGTAATTTCTAGGTAATGCTGGTGAAATTGATAGAATTTGTAGGTCTAATTGTCCTTAAAAGCTACTGAAACTTTTATGAGGTGATGAACATTCATACCATAATTTTTTTTTATTAAAACATTAATTTGATATTCAATATTTTCATCTTGTATTTCCTTTTGATTTGTAAGTTGAAGTGATGCCTTTGTCCATTTCCTTATGTGCCATATTGATAGCTATATGTATATGTTACGAGTATAAATTCAGTTGTGTGAGATTTCTGTATATTTTCTTCAGTGTACAACAGAAGAATCTGGAGAACACATCATTGCTGGAGCTGGCGAGCTTCATCTTGAAATCTGCTTGAAGGATCTGGAGGAGGACCATGCTGGTATTCCCATCAAAAAGAGTGACCCTGTTGTATCATACAGAGAAACTGTAGGAGAGGATTCTTCAATCACGTGTCTTTCTAAGTCTCCTAACAAACACAACAGATTGTATATGAAAGCCAGGCCACTTCCAGACGATTGTCCTGAAGCCATTGACAATGTAAGATTAAAAATATGTCCTTAGTCCACATTTTTTAGTGGAATGTGACCATTCAACAAGCAATTCTTTTCGGGGACCTGCATGGAAATGTTGTTTCCCTCGAGTACTCTTGTGTTTGTCTATCATCATCGCTTATGCTTGCAGACACTTGGTGTTGCATATGCGTTGCACATATATGCAATTTCATTTTAAAAAATTCTCAAAATCAATGTCGTTTTCCAAAAATAGAAATTTGAAGATGCCTGTCAGAAATTGATAATATATTGTAATAAGGTTTATTAGATTTTTATGGTCTTTGTTCAAGATTTAAGGGTCAAAGGTCACGCCTTTATGATGTCTTCATACAGCATTATATTCCAGAATTAAGCATTTGGAGGAGGTACCACTTCCCAGTGGCCCTTCTATCCTTATAAATATTAGAACAGAGTCAAATATTGTAAAGCTGATTCAGTGCAGCAAGGTTTTTAGATTTTTAGCACTATTTAAATCTCCGTGGTCCGTCAGTCCATCCGTCTGTAAACAATTCTTGTTATCGCTATTTCTCAGAAAGTACTGAAAGGATCTTTCTCAAATTTTTATTATGTAGGTTCCCCTTGATGCCTAGTTAAGCATATTTTTTGAGACCAATCGAAAAACGACATAGTTTCCCCTTGTTTAAAAAGCACTGGAAGGATGTTTCTCAATTTACACAGATTAGTAAGAGGAAGGGAAAAATGGAGAGAAGATCAATCTGACATGGAATCTATAAAGATCATTCAATGATGGCGCCAAGATCCCTCCGGATCTCTTGTCTTTTTATCCCACCAATAATTGTCTTCAATGTATTTCAACTGTCACATGTTATTCTGCAGGGTGAAATTACACCAAGACAGGACTTCAAAGAGAGAGGAAAATTCTTGTCCGAGAAATTCGGATTTGACCCCACTGAAGCAAGAAAAATCTGGTGTTTTGGACCTGAAGGCACCGGCCCAAATCTGTTGACAGACGTGACAAAGGGAGTGCAGTACCTCAATGAAATCAAGGACAGCGTTGTTGCTGGCTTCCAATGGGCAACAAAAGAAGTGAGTACTCATTCAAAGGATAAGTGCCTTATATGTGTTTTCAAAAATGGACCAAAAAATCAAGATTTTAAAATTGTCAATTAGTGTTGGAACAATTATCGATTATAATCAATAATCGATCAATTAATCCTGCTGAACTGATGATCTATTATAAATTTCAATAATCGATTATTTGAAAACAAAAACAAAACACCATTTTCAACTGACCAGTGATTCTGTATTCTTGCCCTTTTCAAAAAATTAGAGCTTCAGTATGTTCAAGGTTAATTGTGGAAAATGATCGAAGATTTAAGTGATAGGCAACCGGGATTGAAATTGGTACGCCCGTCAATTATGTAAGTGTAATATATGTAGTTTGTATTCAGTGTTTTATTTTTGTGCTGTTGTAGCAGCATTTTGATGAAACGATTAATTTTGAATTCCTTTTTATGCATTTGGAAAGAAAAATCTCATTTCTGCATTTTTGGTTGGGCGTTTATTGTTAGACTTTGTGGTACTTTGTACTCCTTTATATATAATTGATCAGTCATGAACAAATAAGACCTTTTTCCGTTAATGAATGGGAGGAAATATTGCTCAATATAATATGCTTTTTTCTTTTTTTTAAATTCACTTTAGGGTGTCCTATGTGAAGAAAATGTACGAGGTGTGAGGTACGATATTCATGATGTAACCCTCCATGCTGATGCCATCCATCGTGGTGGTGGACAAATCATTGGAACAGCCAGGCGTGTCCTTGTATGCCTGTACTTTGACAGCCAAGCCAAGCATTATGGAACCCATCTACCTTGTAGAAATTGAGGTTAGTTTTTCCTTCTGCAGAGCAATAGTGGAGAAAAGGCTGCTCGATGGAACTTGCTTCAAATATGACTGAATCCTAACTTGTTCAGAAAATTCTGTTGTCTGGTGGAATTAATGCCAAAAACAATATTTGTAAATGTGATTTATTTATTATTTTCTTTTGAAATTTACTCGTTACCAGGGTTGAGTGCACACCATTCACTCGTCCCCAGCCAAATTTAGCTTTTTTCGCACACTGATGGGTTTGATGATACTCCCATTAAGACCACAGGTCAATGAATTATGGCACTACAGCTACTCAAGTGCTATTCTAAAGTGCATTTCACTAGGTTTTGTAATCTGGGTAGCATTACTCTTGACCTGGTCACATATGACATCAAACGGTCATGTTCAGTCGCTAACATCAATAAAGCATGAATACATTAAAACTATAATGAACTGTATATAGCAGTTAAACAAGACTAAATATTGCTTATCCTCCCACAAGTAAGTGGACAGCAACATCAAAAAGAAGTTCCCTTCATTCATCCATACATCAGTCGCAAACTTAGTTAAGAAGTGTTACAGAATTTGTTGGGCAGTTTCTGATAGCAAGAGGATGCTTATATTTTGTATGAAAAACTTACAAAATTAAACATCAATGAAATGGAAAATTAAAATGATTTCAAAGGTTTTGGTGAAATTGTTTTTCATAAAGTTTAAAACATTATTTAATAGTAAGAGGATAGTTATATTTTATTAACGTCAGGGTGCCTTTGGCACCTGCCGTTATAGGCGTGGTGGGAAAATGTTACCGACACCTCTGTTCCGGCTAACTATTCCTCTTTTCTGTCATACAAATGATATACATCCGCAGCCTAATATAGTTCCTATTTTGATAGCAATTATTGACACAATTTAAGTGATGTAAACCGTGTTTACTGCAATTATTTAAAATGAAATATGAATGTTTGGTGTTCTAGACTATTTTAGAGTATAAATATTAACATTTTCCTCGTCAGTATATGCAATTTTGTTGGCATAGGATTACGTAGTTCTGTCTCGATACTGCCTTGAAAACGAAAGTAGAAAAATCAGTTTGATCTTCGTGGAAATTTACATGCATTCACTGAGAAACTATCTACATCTGTTCATCCTGAGTTCATATGCAGGAACATTTCATATAAGCATAAAACCAACCCTATTTACGTAGTCAAATGCACCCGAGCATTCCACGAGATAACTTCAGCTGTCACGTGACTCAACACTAGTCGGCCAAAATGGCGGTTATGTCTAATGTAACTAAACCAACGACCGTTCGCAGTTTCATATTCATTTGTATGTCGCTAGAATATGCAAGAAATATGATCAGGAATTGATGGCAAGTTGTAACAAACTACATTGCCGTTTTTCTCGAGGATTTTATTAAATAAGGTTATTATTTGTTGTTTGAAAAGAATCTAATGATTATGATCCGTGACTGATGTACTGGCGTCGGTGTCAAAACTAGATGTTATGTCTCGTCGGACAACGCGACCGCAATTTTCGATCAGAGTTAAACTATGTTACTAGGGGTAATAAAATAGATGTTTGATAGGCCTAATTAACATCTAATAGTATAAATAAAATTTAAAAAACTTTGACTGTGTACATCTTGGATTTTATCTTTAGTTGTAGTTACTTGAACGTTAATAGACCAATTTGTCGTTCAGTTGATTTTTTTTTCAAAGTTTACAAGCCGCTTTACTGATTCAGGAGTATCTCAATAATCTTCCAAAGCATTAAAGAAATAGGGAAAGAACTATATTCAGCTATTGTAAAGTTGTCAGCTGATATATATGTTATACATGTTTTCTTGAATATATATAGAATAGTAATACCAGGGCCAGATTAAGCCATTTCATCTGATACAAATGTAACTGTCTGACTATAAAATCCAATTTTAAATTTCTTATAATATGACCTCAGACCCTGACGTTTCTCAGGGCCTTTGGGCCTTTGATATGAAATTTCTTCAGGAACTATACCTGATGTCAATGCTGTGCAATCCAGTTGGGGAAAACAACCATTGAAATTTAATCTAACTTGGAAGTCTTTGTTAGTTACTGACAAGTTTGTTGGTTTTAATAGGTACCAGAAAATGCTGTTGGTGGTGTATTTTCTACATTGAACAAGAGGCGTGGAGAGATTGAAATACATTTACCTGCACCAGTAGGACGCGCAACTGATACCATCAAGGCTTATCTGCCTGTGAACGAGTCTTTTGGTAAGAATTTTCAGTATTATCAATAATGGGTTTGGATTGATGTTGGTTGAGATTAACAAATATGTTGAGAAAATGTTTCGTTATGGTTGCATTCCTGTTGTACTTTGTAAGAACAATTTGTGGATCTAAATAATTGTATTTTATTATTTGCAGGATTCACAGCACATTTGCGTTCAAATACAGGAGGACAGGCTTTCCCACAATGCGTGTTTGATCATTGGAAAATTCTGCCAGGAGATGTACATGATCCTAACTCCAATCCTGGAAAGGTTGTTGTAGCAACGAGAAAACGCAAGGGGCTCCCTGAGGGTATTCCAGGGTTGGACAAATACCTCGACAAGTTGTAAAGTGACCCTTCAATGTTTGACTTTAATAGTGCTTAAACGTGCAACAGTTAACCTTCAGTTTCATCATGTGGTCTTTCAATATCCCTTTCTCAGATTTAGTTATGCTAATAGCAAGAAAGTTGTAATGATTTTGTTGTTACTTCTATGTTCAAAAACACCAGTGCTCAAAAACACCAGTGCTGAGGGGAAATAATTCCTAACGATTTGGACATGCACTGCTCACCATTTTGGTTAATTTATTAAAACAAATTTACAAGGACAAGTATTGCAAAGTGTAAACCATTTTGAGATCATGGCTCCTTATAACAGCTCATTTGTTTGAGTTGTCCAAAGAAATAAATGTGGAGAAATGGAAACTTGTTCCTCGTTTTTTAGGCAAAAACCTCTTCAGAGGTCTACAGCCTTATGTCATCACCTTTCTGTTCAATTGTTCTTAACCAGATTCTTCTATTTCTGCCTCTTACTTGTTAGCATATGCGTCAAATGCAATTTTGACCCTATGTAAATTTACTCCTACCTCATCTAGCGTCGGAATTTATTTATGTATATAACGACAACAAATAAATTAATATAAGATAACAACCTAACCAATTATAGGCAGATTATGCATTTCTGCTAGGGAAGGAATGAAATCTACATCAAAAACAAGTGCCTGTGTTTGGAGTTTCATTCTTCGAGGCGGTCAAAATGGCGGATGTGTGAAATGTAACTGTATTATATATATAAGCTAATAATATAACTAAAGCTAACTACGCTTCCACAATGGAGAAATGTTAACTAGGTTTAATCCAGAGAAGCGTTGTTTACAATAGTGAAGTTTGCATACAACATTCATAATCCATAGTTTCTCAAAATACGCCCATTAAGTTTCATTTTTCGAGGCGGTCAAAATGGCGGATGTGTGAAAATATACATAATTGTATTAATATATAGGCTAGTAATATAACTATAGTACGCTACCACAATGGAGAGATGTTACTAGTTTTAATCCAGATACCCATTGTTTACAATATTGAAGTAGAGATACAATTATAATCCATAGTTTCTCAAAATACGCTTTACAGAAACGATCCTTTATGTATGCGTGTCAGTCGGAGCACCCCGCCTTCGTCTCTACATAGGTTTCGTAGGAAATTACGAGGGGCTCCGATAGTAGAAAAATGTGCCACTTGATCTATCGGAGAAAGCAGTGTGCATAAACACATGACAGCCATGCTTGAAGTTTTTTGATCGATAAGCCTAGCTAACATATTTCTTTTATGATGCAGATCTAGTGTTTAACCTTTGTCGTGATACGATAAATAAGTTTATTTTCAAAAGGCTTGAGCATTGAGTAATGTAGCTGCGATAACGTAGTTCTGGAGAATGGATGGACAATTTCTGCCAGATCAGACTAGCCTAGTCGTCATCAGAGCTCTTGCCGGAGCAGGCAAATTCGTTCTCGGTTATATCCAAGAAGCGAGTACCATAATCCCTGACCATGGATACAGTAGACTTAAGTGTTGTTATTTTTGGGACCGATTCGAAATCCAAGATGGCAACCATCTTGAAAAACACATTTTAAACTTCTCAAGTTCCACTGGTGCCATTGACTTGGAATGTTACGGAAGGAGAGCCAACAATGTGTTTTTATTTTTCGGCCTCGTTAAAACGTTGACATGGCAGCCACAGCGGCCATTTTGTAACATGATTGCACAATTTATGGTTTTCCTGAACAACGTCTATTTCAAACTTCTTAAATTCCACCAGTGGAATTCAGCTCTAACTTACCAGAAATGATCCCGAGATAGTCTTGATCAAGTGATGTTATCTTAAGGGTTGATCCAAAAGATGGCCAGCAGTTCCACTATACTCGCTACAGATAATGCATACTACAATAGTATAAGGGTCTTTAATTTAGAGTCGGATGACCGTTAAGGCCCTTGGGCCTCTTGTTTGATAGCACAGCGTTGTCTTACTGAACACAACATGTTTCATTTTATAAAATACAATTGTAGTTAATCAGTTACACGTCGTGTGCATACTAACTAATCGAGTGGTGTGCATATATCAGGCTATCATATATCGAAATTTCCATTTTAAGAATCAAAACATGTTCGATGTTGCAGGAAAATTGAGTCCATCACAATACACCATTATTGAAAGGTTGTGACAAATGTTCATAAATTTTACAAGTGATTATTGTGGACTTAATTACACCTTTCATTACAAGTAAACATAATGAATAACACATTTTAGACTTGTTACACATTTCTGAGGCGCTAGAAAAAAAATTAAATTTACATGAAAATAGTGTCTCACAAGGTAATAAATATGATGTTTCTGATATTACAGATGTACATCTTTTATGGCAACAATGGATTGATCTGATTGAGGAGTGAATATTTCTATTTTATAAAACATTTCAAACATTGTAGATTGTCATGATTCTGTCGGTCTGAACATTTTACCCATAGTGTGTTAAACTTATGAAATACACCACAAATCACAATTAACACAAAGAAAAAAGACTCCATTCAATTAGCATTTAATGTGTATGATTTTGTTGAGTTCTGTACTACGTGTAACATGAAGGTGTGAATTATTAGAGACCCTGTATGTCAATTTTTAGCCCACCATCATCAGATGGGCTATTCAAATCGCCCTGCGTCCATGGTCCGTGGTCCGTCCGTCCCTCCGTCCGTAAACAATTCTTGTTATCGCTATTTCTGAGAAAGTACTGAAGGGATCTTTCTCAAATTTCATATGTAGGTTCCCCTTGGTGCCTAGTTATGCATATTGCGTTTTGAGACCAATCAGAAAACAACATGGCCGACAGGCAGCCATCTTGGATTTTGACAATTGAAGTTTATCGCTATATCTCAGAAAGTACTGAGGGATCTTTCTCAAATTTCATATGTAGGTTTCCCTTGGTGCCTAGTTATGCATATTGCGTTTTGAGACCAATCAGAAAACAACATGGCCGATAGGCAGCCATCTTGGATTTTGACAATTGAAGTTTGTTATCACTATTTCTGAGAAAGTACTGAATGGATCTTTCTGAAATTTCATATGTAGGTTTCCCTTGGTGCCTAGTTATGCAAATTGCGTTTTATATATAGGTTCCCATTGTTTGAAAAGTACTACAGGGCTGTTTCTGAATTTACACAGATTAGTTAGTCTTAAAGGAAGGGAAAAGAAGAGAAAAGATCAATCTGACATGGAACCTATAAAGATCATTCAATGGTGGGCGCCAAGATCACTCTGGGATCTCTTGTTTGGGACTAACAGGATTTTTAGCCCACCATCATCAGATGGTGGGCTGTTCAAATCGCCCTGCGTCCGTGGTCCGTCGTCCCTCCGTCCGTAAACAGTTTTTGTTATCGCTATTTCTCAAAGTACTGAAGGGATCTTTCTCAAATTTCATATGTAGGTTCCCCTTGGTGCCTAGTTATGCATATTGCGTTTTGAGACCAATCGGAAAACAAAATGGCCGACAGGCAGCCATCTTGGATTTTGACAATTGAAGTTTGTTATCGCTATTTCTGAGAAAGTACTGAAGGGATCTTTCTGAAATTTCATATGTAGGTTTCCCTTGGTGCCTAGTTATGCATATTGCGTTTTGAGACCAATCGGATAACAACATGGCCGACAGGCAGCCATCTTGGATTTTGACAATTGAAGTTTGTTATCGCTATTTCTGAGAAAGTACTGAATGGATCTTTCTCAAATTTCATATGTAGGTTTCCCTTGGTGCCTAGTTATGCATATTGCGTTTTGAGACCAATCCGAAAACAACATGGCCGACAGGCAGCCATCTTGGATTTTGACAATTGAAGTTTGTTATCACTATTTCTGAGAAAGTACTGAATGGATCTTTCTGAAATTTCATATGTAGGTTTCCCTTGGTGCCTAGTTATGCAAATTGCGTTTTATATATAGGTTCCCCTTGTTTGAAAAGTACTACAGGGCTGTTTCTGAATTTACACAGATTAGTAAGTCTTAAAGGAAGGGAAAAGTAGAGAAAAGATCAATCTGACATGGAACCTATAAAGATCATTCAATGGTGGGCGCCAAGATCACTCTGGGATCTCTTGTTTGGGACTAACAGGATTTTTAGCCCACCATCATCAGATGGTGGGCTGTTCAAATCGCCCTGCGTCCGTGGTCCGTCGTCCCTCCGTCCGTAAACAGTTTTTGTTATCGCTATTTCTCAGAAAGTACTGAAGGGATCTTTCTCAAATTTCATATGTAGGTTCCCCTTGGTGCCTAGTTATGCATATTGCGTTTTGAGACCAATCGGAAAACAAAATGGCCGACAGGCAGCCATCTTGGATTTTGACAATTGAAGTTTGTTATCGCTATTTCTGAGAAAGTACTGAAGGGATCTTTCTGAAATTTCATATGTAGGTTTCCCTTGGTGCCTAGTTATGCATATTGCGTTTTGAGACCAATCGGATAACAACATGGCCGACAGGCAGCCATCTTGGATTTTGACAATTTAAGTTTGTTATCGCTATTTCTGAGAAAGTACTGAAGGGATCTTTCTCAAATTTCATATGTAGGTTTCCCTTGGTGCCTAGTTATGCATATTGCGTTTTGAGACCAATCCGAAAACAACATGGCCGACAGGCAGCCATCTTGGATTTTGACAATTGAAGTTTGTTATCACTATTTCTGAGAATGTACTAAATGGATCTTTCTCAAATTGCATATGTAAGTTTCCCTTGGTGCCTAGTTATGCATGTTGTGTTTTGAGACCAAGAGGCCCAGGGACTTGATATTGGGCCTGTAGCATGCTGGGGTGAAGGGCTACCAAGTTTGTTCAAAGAAATGACCTTGACCTTCATTCAAGGTCACATGGGGCAAATAGGCTGTAGTCTTCAAACAACTTCTTCTCAATAACCAAGAGGCCCAGGGACTTGATATTAGGCCTGTAGCATGCTGGGGTGAAGGGCTACCAAGTTTGTTCAAATAAATGACCTTGACCTTCATTCAAGGTCACAGAGGTGAAATAGGCTATAATATTCAAACGACTTCTTCTCAATAACCAAGAGGCCCAGGGACTTGATATTAGGCCTGTAGCATTCTGGGATCAAGGGTTACCAAGTTTGTTCAAAGAAATGACCTTGACCTTCATTCAAGGTCACATGGGGCAAATAGGCTGTAGTCTTCAAACAACTTCTTCTCAATAACCAAGAGGCCCAGGGACTTGATATTAGGCCTGTAGCATGCTGGGGTAAAGGGCTACCAAGTTTGTTCAAATTAATGACCTTGACCTTCATTCAAGGTCACAGAGGTGAAATAGGCTATAATCTTTAAACGACTTCTTCTCAATAACCAAGAGGCCCAGGGACTTGATATTAGGCCTGTAGCATTCTGGGATCAAGGGTTACTAAGTTTGTTCAAAGAAATGACCTTGACCTTCATTCAAGGTCACATGGGTGAAATCGGCTTAAATCTGAAAATAATAATTTTGTGATAGCCAAGAGCCTTTGAGACCTGATATTAGGCCAATAGAATGCTGGAATAAAGGACTAGAAAATGTATTAATATGAATAAACCTAGCTTACTATGATATTTGAATAAAGAAGTAATCAGCATAGTATCTGTAGAAATGACCTCAACCAACTTCAAAGTTGCTGTAGAGCCAGGTGAGCGATACAGGCCCATTGGGCCTCTTGTATAAAATACAATTGTAGTTAATCAGTTACACGTCGTGTGCATACTAACTAATCGAGTGGCGTGCATATATCAGGCTATCATATATCGAAATTTCCATTTTAAGAATCAAAACATGTTCGATGTTGCAGGAAAATTGAGTCCATCACAATACACCATTATTGAACGGTTGTGACAAATGTTCATAAATTTTACAAGTGATTATTAGCTCACCTGGACCGAAGGTCCGGTGAGCTTATGCCATGGTGCGGCGTCCGTCGTCCGGTGTCCGTCGTCCGTCCGTCAACATTTGCTTCAAATCGCTACTAGTCAAAAAGTTCTTATTGGATTTTGACCAAATTTGGTCAGAAACATCCTTGGCAGAAGGGGATCAGATTTTGCATAAATGGTGACTCTGACCCCCAAGGGGCCTGAGGGGCGGGGTCCAATAGGGGAAATTGAGGCAATTCCTTTAAATCGCTACTAGTCATAAAGTTATCAATGGATTTGAACCCAATTTGGTCCGAAACATCCTTTGGGGAAGGGGAACAGATTTTGCATAAATGGTGACTCTGACCCCCAAGGGGCCAAAGGGGCGGGGCCTAATGGGGAAATAGAGGTAATTCCTTCAAATCGCTACTAGTCATAAAGTTATGAATGGATTTGAACCCAATTTGGTCAGAAACATCCTTTGGGGAAGGGGAACAGATTTTGCATAAATGGTCACTCTGACCCCCAAGGGTCCAAAGGGGCGGGGCCTAATGGGGAAATAGAGGTAATTCCTTCAAATCGCTACTAGTCATAAAGTTATGAATAGATTTGAACCCAATATGGTCAGAAACATCCTTTGGGGAAGGGGATCAGATTTTGCATAAATGGTGACTCTGACCCCCAAGGGGCCTGAGGGGCGGGGCCCAATGGGGAAATTAAGGCAATTCCTTTAAATCGCTACTAGTCATAAAGTTATCAATGGATTTGAACCCAATATGGTCAGAAACATCCTTTGGGGAAGGGGAACAGATTTTGCATAAATGGTGACACTGACCCCCCAAGGGGCCAAAGGGGCGGGGCCTAATGGGGAAATAGAGGTAATTCCTTCAAATCGCTACTAGTCATAAAGTTATGAATGGATTTGAACCCAATATGGTCAGAAACATCCTTTGGGGAAGGGGAACAGATTTTGCATAAATGGTGACTCTGACCCCCGAGGGGCCAAAGGGATGGGGCCCCATATGGGAAATAGAGGTTATTCCTTTAAATCGCTACTAGTCATAAATTTATGAATGGATTTGAACCCAATTGAGTAAGAAACATTCTTTGGGGAAGGGGAACAGATTTTGCATAAATGGTGACTCTGACCCCAAAGGGGCCAAAGGGGCGGGGCCTAATGGGGAAATAGAGGTAATTCCTTAAAATCGCTACTAGTTATAAAGTTATGAATGGATTTGAACCCAATTTGGTAAGAAACATTCTTGGGGGAAGGGGAACAGATTTTGCATAAATGGTGACTCTGACCCCCGAGGGGCAAAAGGGGCGGGGCCCCATATGGGAAATAGAGGTAATTCCTTTAAATCACTACTAGTCATAAAGTTATAAATGCATGTTGTAAACTCAGAGAGTCAGGACTTCATTATTTCTTTAAAGCAGTTGGGATCCCCACACTATAACCATATATAGCATTGTTTGAGGTTGACAAACAAAACCAATTGAACATGAACATTATTTTGACATTTGGTCAAATCCAACCAGGTGAGCGATACAGGCCCTATGGGTCTCTTGTTGTGGACTTAATTACACCTTTCATTACAAGTAAACATAATGAATAACACATTTTAGACTTGTTACACATTTCTGAGGCGCTAGAAAAAAAATTAAATTTACATGAAAATAGTGTCGCACAAGGTAATAAATATGATGTTTCTGATATTACAGATGTACATCTTTTATCGCAACAATGGATTGATCTGACTGAGGAGTGAATATTTCTATTTTATAAAGTATTTCAAACATTGTAGATTGTCATGATTCTGTTGGTCTGAACATTTTACCCTTTGTCTTAAACTTATCAAATACACCACAAATCACAATTAACACAAAGAAAAAAGACTCCATTCAATTAGCATTAATGTGTATGATTTTGTTGAGTTCTGTACTACGTGTAACATGAAGGTGTGAATTATTAGAGACCCCGTATGTCACAATAATTTTTATTTTTTTCCTGCCAACAAAATATACAACTAAACCTGTGAACCTGAGTTATATTACTTTATCAATGCCCTCCATGTATTGAATTTAATTGGGATATACTTATTTCAATGTAACTTGTAATTATTGTACTAGTTTCAGTACATTTCAGATGTCTATTTCATATATGATTTAAATTTTTTTAAATACAACTTTGATATTACTGAGATTGGTTTTATAAATATGGTAGCTTAACAGCTATATTCATACACAATGAAGAAGTAGTACACACATATCGGAGCTATATATACATACAGATCATGTGAGTATGATGATGCATGGACAGCAGAAACATGTTCATCGGGTATTTTTGACAAGTCTTAATATAGTTCCTATTTTGACAGCAATTATTGACACGATTTAACTGATGGTCCCCGTGTTTACTCAATCCTGCCTTGAAAACGAAAGTAAAAAAATCAGTTTGATCGTCGTGGAAATTTACATGCGTTCACAGAGAAACTATCCACATGTCTTAGACTCATATTTTCATCCTTGAGTTCATATGCTGGAACATTTCATATAAGCCTAAAACCAACCCTCTACGTAGTCAAATGCACCCGAGCATTCCACGAGATAACCTCAGCTGTCACTAATCGGCCAAAATGGCGGTTATGTCTAATGTAACTAAACCAACGACCGTTCAGTTTCATATTCATTTGTATGTCGCTAGAATACGCAAGAAATATCACCAGGAATTGAGGGCAAGTTGTAACAAACTATATCCGATTGCCGTTTTTCGTGAGGATTTTATTAAATAAGGTTATTATTTGTTTATTTGAAAAGAATCTAATTATTATGATCCGTGACTGATGTACTGGCGTCGATGTCAAAACTAGATATATCTCGTCGGACAACGCGACCGCAATTTTCTATCGGAGTTAAAATATGTTACTAGGAGACATAAAATAGATGTTTGCTAGGCCTAATTAACATCTTATAGTATAAATAAAATTTAAAAAACTGTGTACATCTTGGATTTTATCTTTGGTTGTACAACATGTTCTGTTAATAGACCGATTTGTCGTTCGGTTGATTTTTTTCAAAGTTTAGAAGCAGCTTTACTGATTCAGGAGTATATCAATAATCTTACACAAGCTTAAAGAAATAGGGAAAGAACTATACTCAGCTATTGGAAAGTTGTCAGCAGATAAATATGTTATACACGTTTTCTTGAATATATATAGAATAGGAATAACCAGATTAAGACATTTCATCTGATACAAATGTAACTGTCTGACTATAAAATCCAATTTTAAATTTCTTATTATATGACCTCAGACCTTGGCGTTTCTCAGGGCCTTTGGCCCTTTGATTCAATGGATAATCATGATATCTAAATAGAAATGTCCGAGTTTCATGAACACAATGCAATATCACTTCATTTCTTGTCTTAATGATTTGACGAAATGACTGGTACCTGTGGAATGTCTACTGATTGGTCAGAACTCATTCAAATTTGGTATATGTAGGTAAAATTTGACAAAAGGGACACATATTGTTTTCTTTTAGCTGATTCAGCAAAATGGCATCTAATTGTGAGTACAGGCTTCTGACTGACTGAAATATTTTTCAAAATTGATATTTAGATTTATTTCAATAATGAAAGCACTAATTTGCATTTTTAGCTCACCGGTTAGGAGTAACCGAGAGCTAATGCTGTCACCCCCCCGGCGTCGTCCGCGTCGGCGTCCCACCCCAAAACTTTAAAGTTTTTGGGGTAAGTTTTTGGAAAGCTTGTAAGTCCAAAAGTGTACACCTCATGACCTTCTAAATTAGTTTATACATTCATTAGAGGTCTAGGAAGGATGTTATGGAAAAATCATGCCGAAAAAAATTGTGATTTTTTCGCATTTAACCATTTTGTGGACTTAATTTTTTGGCACCAAAACTCACTTTAAAGTTTTGGGGGCAAGTCCAAAAGTATACACCTATCACCCTTCTAATTTGGTTTATACATTCATTAGAGATCCAGGAGTGATGATGTGGCAAAATCTTGCAGGAAAACAATTGTGATTTTTTTTTTTTTTTTTTTGGCATTTTACCATTAAGTGGACTTACTTTTTTTGACACAAAAACCCACTTTAAAGATTTTGGGGGTTAGTTTTGGAAAGCTTGTAAGTCCACACCCTTCTTATTTGGTTTATACATGTACATTCATTAGAGGTCTAGGAGCGATATTATGTGACATACAATTTCAAAATGACATGCTTATACATACATAAAAAATGAATGCATAGTGTGATTGCTGCCGCCGGTGAGCTTTCGAAATCATTGATTGCACTTGTTAGCATTTCAAATCGCTCTGCTTCCGTGGTCCGTCATCGATTGTTATCGCTATTTCTCAGAAAGTACACAAGGAATCTTTCTCAAATATCATATGTAGGTTTTCGTTGGTCTGTAGTTATGCATATTGCATTTTTGAACCAATTGGAAAACAACATGGCCGACAGGCAGCCATCTTGGATTTTGACAGTTGAAGTTTGTTCTCGCTATTTCTCAGAAAGTACTAAAGGGATCTTTCTCAAATTTCATATGTAGATTCCCCGTGGTCTCTAATTATGCATATTTCATTTTTGACCAGTTGGAAAACAACATGACCGACAGGCAGCCATCTTGGATTTTGATAATTGAAAATTGTTCTCTCTTTCGCTCAGAAAGTACCAAAGGGATCTTTCTCAAATTTCATATGTATATTCCCCGTGGTCTCTAATTATGCATATTTCATTTTTGGACCAGTCGGAAAACAACATGGCCGACAGGCAGCCGTCTTGGATTTTGACAATTGAAGTTTGTTATCGCTATTTCTCAGAAAGTACTGAAGGGATCATTCTCAAATTTCATATGTAGCTTCCCCTTGATCCGAAGTTGTGCATATTGCATTTTGGGATTGATAAGAAAACAACATGGCCGACAGGCAGCCATCTTTAATTTTGACAATTGAAGTTTGTTATTGCTATTTCTCAGAAAGTACTGAAGGGATCTTTCTGAATTTTAGATGTAGGTTTCTCTTGGTCTCTTATTATGCATACATAATGTATTTCATTTTAGGACCAGTCGGAAACCAACATGACCGACAGGCAGCCATCTTGGATTTTGACAATTGAAGTTTGTTATTGCTATTTCTCAGAAAGTACTGAAAGGATTTTACTCAAATTTCATATCCCAAATCGTGCAAATTGCATTTTGGGGTTGATCAGAAAACAACATGGCCGACAGGCAGCCATTTTGGATTTTGACCATTGAAGTTTTTTTTATATCTATTCCTCAGCAATTACTGAAGGGATCTTTCTAAAATTTAATATGTAGGTTCCCCTTGGTCGCTAGTTATGCATTTTGCAACCAATCTGAAAACAACATGGCCGATAGGCAGCCATCTTGGATTTTGACAATTGAAGTGTGTTATCGCTATTTTACCAATCTAATTAAAATCGAGATCCTCAATCTCACTCCGTTACATGAACATCTAACATCTCATAAGGGGTCACGTCAGGTTGACCTTTTGGATTAACCAATCGTATGACTACTTCCAGAAGTTTATATGTGCGAACTAGCATGACTTCAGTGCATAGCTTGCATAGTCTGTCATTGTTCTAAAGTCATTTCGTCCCACGAAGCATAGCTATATACATGCTGTGCCGAAAAGGTTTGCTTCAGATGCATGTTTTGACTAAATGGTTTGCTTCGATGACATCAACAAATTGACAATTCGCCCTGAAAGTAAAATTAACATATCACTAAGGTCATCCTGACGTGACCCCTTCTGCGATGTCGTTAGATGTTCATGTAAAGGAGTGAGAATGACCATCTAGATTTTAATTAGATTGCTATTTTACAAAAGGTACTGAAGGGATCTCTCTCAAATTTCATATATTGTAGGTTCCCCTTGGTCCCTTCGTATTGCATTTTTGGACCAATCTGAAAACAACATGCGGTAAAACGCCAACTCAGTAACAGTAACATTTTATACGCACATGCGCAGTACCAACTTCCTGTGCTAATACACATGGAAATGGCGTGGTTGTCGGTAAAACGTAAGTTGGACTATCAAACAGTATTTTATATGTCCAATATAAGGTAATAGTTCTGTTACGTTTTACATATAATCTGTGTTAAATTTAAACGGTTATTTGATATAACATTAATAAATTATTATTCGGTTGAATTCCATTGTATCGTTATTCCTTTTGCAAACATCACATGAACATCAGATCGTTATTGAAGTGACTAAGCGAAAGAAACTTTATCGAGACTGTATATCGGCAAAACTACACCAAACTACGAGTGACAGAACGAAATATTACATATACATTTATATGTATTGACCAGTCTTTACATTGAACTGATGAGCGACAGAGCGGAGTTATAATGATTATATAATGTTGACAAATATTGACTAAACTTTGCACCAAAAATGACAACTCGCTTAATTCGAACACTCGGATAACTCGGAAGTTTTCTCGAGGTCCCGTCGAGTTCGAGTTAACGAAGTTCCACTGTATGTCAAAACAAGATTAATTTTGTCTTTGGGATAGAGATACAAATGTATTTAATTTCAAATAGGTTTCAGAAAAAAAATTGTGTAGAGAATTGTCATTATGGGTCAAATATCATAATATTTTGCAATTTTTAAGCTGTTACCATGGTATTCACAGCTCTAAAAATCACAGAAAATATAAGTTTACTTATCCTTCAGAGCTATATTAAAATGTTGTACAGATTACAAATATAGATACTTTATTAGAGGTAATATGTAGGGTTAACTGGCAATGTTTCAGAATTGGGCATTTTTACTGTACACTGCCACCACAGATTAGTAAAACGAAGGGGAAAATAGAGAGAAGATCAATCTGACATGGAACCTATAAAGATCATTCAATGGTGGGCGCCAAGATCCCTCTGGGATCTCTTGTTATACTTATAAAGCGCATTGAGTGGCATCTGATTGGCCGACACTTTGTTGTATTCAACACCATGGACACTAAAACAACTCTTAGCTAATTGAACAAAATAGTCACAGTAACAAAAAAAGTATATCGCTTTTTATTTGGACAATACAGGCACTATATTGTGATATAACTAGTATCATTTACAACTAGGGGATAGTGCTCGCACCATCGGTAACATCCCCTGTCTCACTTTTTATAGGTATCTTTGTAGCTTGGTAGGCTTTGATATTATAACGTTTTCCCATGCAGCATTTCATTTCAATAGATTTTTAAGATTATTTTGTTTTGTTTATTTCATTGTTTGATTTCACACACATCTATATGCCTTTGCTTTAAAAGGACCATGGAATGTAGTTGTATCAGCAGCATTTGATCGAACAAGTTGTCACGTTTCCATAATGCAGTTTGTATGCTTATTGCAACATGCTAAGATGCATGGGGTTCTCCAATTTGTTAAAATGAATTTAACCTTGGCTTATTTTGAAGATGATACACTGCCAATATGTATGGTAGAAAATGTACATGAAAGGTTCATTTAAACAATTTCTTCTTTCCTGGTTGAAATATATCTGATGTACATTTCAACATTTATTACGAGAATCATGTTTAGTCTGGAGACGAAACTTAAAAACACCTTTCTCTGTTTTTGTTTGGTTTTTTTTTTTGGTTTTTTTAGGGTTCTGAAGAAGCATAAAACACAGTTAAACTTAACAATCTGTTGAAATGCTTCACACTTAAATTACCTTTCATAAAAAGTAGTTGTTTATACTTAAAAGGCTATTAATCTTTAACATTTTTTTCTGCAAGGTCCTTGCACTCCAGTACCTCCAGTACTTTGATTATTCATTTGTGCATCTATACATCATGGCACACACCAATTGTAAATTCTATCTGTATACATCATGACACACACCAAGTGTAAATTCTAGCTGTATACATCATGACACACACACCAATTGTAAATTCTATCTGTATACATCATGACACACACCAAGTGTAAATTATATCTGTATACTTCATGGCATACACCAATTGTAAATTATATCTGTATACATCATGGCACACACCAATTGTAAATTCTATCTGTATACATCATGGCATACACCAATTGTAAATTCCAGCTGTATACATCATGACACACACCAAGTGTAAATTCTAGCTGTATACATCATGGCCCACACCAAGTGTAAATTCCAGCTGTATACATCATGGCACACACCAATTGTAAATTCTATCTGTATACATCATGACACACACCAAGTGTAAATTCTAGCTGTATACATCATGGCCCACACCAAGTGTAAATTCCAGCTGTATACATCATGGCACACACCGATTGTAAATTCCAGCTGTATACATCATGACACACACCAAGTGTAAATTATATCTGTATACATCATGACACACACCAAGTGTAAATTATATCTGTATACTTCATGGCATACACCAATTGTAAATTATATCTGTATACATCATGGCACACACCAATTGTAAATTCTATCTGTATACATCATGGCATACACCAATTGTAAATTCTATCTATACATCATGACACACACCAAGTGTAAATTCTAGCTGTATACATCATGGCCCACACCAAGTGTAAATTCCAGCTGTATACATCATGGCACACACCAATTGTAAATTCTATCTGTATACATCATGACACACACCAAGTGTAAATTCTAGCTGTATACATCATGGCCCACACCAAGTGTAAATTCTAGCTGTATACATCATGACACACACACCAATTGTAAATTCTATCTGTATACATCATGACACACACCAAGTGTAAATTATATCTGTATACTTCATGGCATACACCAATTGTAAATTATATCTGTATACATCATGGCACACACCAATTGTAAATTCTATCTGTATACATCATGGCATACACCAATTGTAAATTCCAGCTGTATACATCATGACACACACCAAGTGTAAATTCTAGCTGTATACATCATGGCCCACACCAAGTGTAAATTCCAGCTGTATACATCATGGCACACACCAATTGTAAATTCTATCTGTATACATCATGACACACACCAAGTGTAAATTCTAGCTGTATACATCATGGCCCACACCAAGTGTAAATTCCAGCTGTATACATCATGGCACACACCGATTGTAAATTCCAGCTGTATACATCATGACACACACCAAGTGTAAATTATATCTGTATACATCATGACACACACCAAGTGTAAATTATATCTGTATACTTCATGGCATACACCAATTGTAAATTCTATCTGTATACATCATGGCACACACCAATTGTAAATTCTATCTGTATACATCATGGCATACACCAATTGTAAATTCTATCTGTATACATCATGACACACACCAAGTGTAAATTCTAGCTGTATACATCATGGCCCACACCAAGTGTAAATTCCAGCTGTATACATCATGGCACACACCAATTGTAAATTCTATCTGTATACATTATGACACACACCAAGTGTAAATTCTAGCTGTATACATCATGGCCCACACCAAGTGTAAATTCCAGCTGTATACATCATGGCACACACCGATTGTAAATTCCAGCTGTATACATCATGACACACACCAAGTGTAAATTATATCTGTATACTTCATGGCATACACCAATTGTAAATTCCAGCTGTATACATCATGACACACACCAAGTGTAAATTATATCTGTATACTTCATGGCATACACCAATTGTAAATTCCAGCTGTATACATCATGACACACACCAAGTGTAAATTATATCTGTATACATCATGGCACACAGCAAGTGTAAATTCTAGCTGTATACATCATGACATACACCGAGTGTAAATTCCAGCTGTATACATCATGGCGCACACCAAGTGTAAATTATATCTGTATACATCATGGCACACACCAAGTGTAAATTCCAGCTGTATACATCATGGCACACAGTACACCGATTGTAAATTCTATCTGTATACATCATGGCCCACACCAATTGTAAATTATATCTGTATACATCATGGCGCACACCAATTGTAAATTCTATCTGTATACATCATAACACACACCAAGTGTAAATTCTAGCTGTATACATCATGGCACACACCAAGTGTAAATTCCAGCTGTATACATCATGACACACACCCATTGTAAATTCTATCTGTATACATCATGGCGCACACCAATTGTAATTCTATCTGTATACATCATAACACACACCAAGTGTAAATTCTAGCTGTATACATCATGGCACACACCAAGTGTAAATTCCAGCTGTATACATCATGACACACACCCATTGTAAATTCTATCTGTATACATCATGGCACACACCAAGTGTAAATTATATCTGTATACATCATGGCACACACCAAGTGTAAATTCTATCTGTATACATCATGGCGCACACCAAGTGTAAATTATATTTGTATACATCATGACACACACCAAGTGTAAATTCTATCTGTATACATCATGGCACACACCAAGTGTAAATTCCAGCTGTATACATCATGGCAAACACCAAGTGTAAATTCTATCTGTATACATCATGGCGCACACCAAGTGTAAATTATATCTGTATACATCATGGCACACACCGATTGTAAATTCTATCTGTATACATCATGGCACACACCTAGTGTAAATTATATCTGTATACATCATGGCGCACACCAAATGTAAATTATATTTGTATACATCATGACACACACCAAGTGTAAATTCTATCTGTATACATCATGGCACACCAAGTGTAAATTCCAGCTGTATACATCATGGCACACACCAAGTGTAAATTCTATCTGTATACATCATGACACACACCAAGTGTAAATTATATCTGTATACATCATGGCACACACCAAGTTTAAATTATATCTGTATACATCATGGCACACACCAAGTGTAAATTCTATCTGTATACATCATGGCACACACCAAGTGTAAATTCTATCTGTATACATCATGACACACACCAAGTGTAAATTCTGGCTGTATACATCATGACACACACCAAGTGTAAATTCCAGCTGTATACATCATGGCATACACCTAGTGTAAATTCTATCTGTATACATCATGGCGCACACCAAGTGTAAATTATATCTGTATACATCATGACACACACCAAGTGTAAATTATATCTGTATACATCATGGCACACACCTAGTGTAAATTCTATCTGTATACATCATGGCGCACACCAAGTGTAAATTATATTTGTATACATCATGACACACACCAAGTGTAAATTCTATCTGTATACATCATGGCACACACCGATTGTAAATTCTATCTGTATACATTATGGCACACACCTAGTGTAAATTCTATCTGTATACATCATGGCGCACACCAAGTGTAAATTATATTTGTATACATCATGACACACACCAAGTGTAAATTCTATCTGTATACATCATGGCACACACCAAGTGTAAATTCCAGCTGTATACATCATGGCACACACCAAGTGTAAATTCTATCTGTATACATCATGACACACACCAAGTGTAAATTCCAGCTGTATACATCATGGCGCACACCAAGTGTAAATTCCGGCGGTATACATCATGACACACACCAATTGTAAATTCTATCTGTATACATCATGACACACACCAAGTGTAAATTATATTTGTATACATCATGACACACACCTAGTGTAAATTCTATCTGTATACATCATGACATACACCAATTGTAAATTCTATCTGTATACATCATGACACACACCAAGTGTAAATTATATCTGTATACATCATGACACACACCAATTGTAAATTCCAGCTGTATACATCATGACACACACCAAGTGTAAATTATATCTGTATACTTCATGGCATACACCAATTGTAAATTCTATCTGTATACATCATGGCACACACCAATTGTAAATTCTATCTGTATACATCATGGCATACACCAATTGTAAATTCTATCTGTATACATCATGACACACACCAAGTGTAAATTCTAGCTGTATACATCATGGCCCACACCAAGTGTAAATTCCAGCTGTATACATCATGGCACACACCAATTGTAAATTCTATCTGTATACATTATGACACACACCAAGTGTAAATTCTAGCTGTATACATCATGGCCCACACCAAGTGTAAATTCCAGCTGTATACATCATGGCACACACCGATTGTAAATTCCAGCTGTATACATCATGACACACACCAAGTGTAAATTATATCTGTATACTTCATGGCATACACCAATTGTAAAATTCCAGCTGTATACATCATGACACACACCAAGTGTAAATTATATCTGTATACTTAAAGGATACCCAAGGGTAAATAGCTATAAATCTGAACAAACCAAATGTAAATTAATTTTGTATACATCAGGGGACCACAAGGGAAACTAGTGTACCCAACAAGTGAAATTCGGGAAAACTGGGAAAAATTTTAATCATACAATGCAAACCAAATGTAAAATTTACCCCCCTTTTAAATCCAAAAGCAGTTTTAAAAATCATCATCTGGCCCCCCCGGAAAAAATTTTTTTCCGCGGGGAAACCAAGAAATTCCATAACCCCAAAAAAATTTTTCCTTTTTTAACTAGGAAAAAAGGAAATTAGGTATAATCATGCACCCCCGAAAACTGTTTCCTGGGGAACCCGTAAATTTTTTATACTAAAAAACCAAGGGTTTTAAAGGGAATAGGCCCAACCAAAGGAAATTAGTGATAATCTGAAAAACCCCCCATTAAATTCTATTGTTCTATAACCCAAATGTAAAATACAACATATGCACACACCAAGTGTAAATTTTCCAGGCTGTATACATCATGGCACACAGTACACCGATTGTAAATTCTATCTGTATACATCATGGCCCACACCAATTGTAAATTATATCTGTATACATCATGGCGCACACCAATTGTAAATTCTATCTGTATACATCATAACACACACCAAGTGTAAATTCTAGCTGTATACATCATGGCACACACCAAGTGTAAATTCCAGCTGTATACATCATGACACACACCCATTGTAAATTCTATCTGTATACATCATGGCGCACACCAATTGTAATTCTATCTGTATACATCATAACACACACCAAGTGTAAATTCTAGCTGTATACATCATGGCACACACCAAGTGTAAATTCCAGCTGTATACATCATGACACACACCCATTGTAAATTCTATCTGTATACATCATGGCACACACCAAGTGTAAATTATATCTGTATACATCATGGCACACACCAAGTGTAAATTCTATCTGTATACATCATGGCGCACACCAAGTGTAAATTATATTTGTATACATCATGACACACACCAAGTGTAAATTCTATCTGTATACATCATGGCACACACCAAGTGTAAATTCCAGCTGTATACATCATGGCAAACACCAAGTGTAAATTCTATCTGTATACATCATGGCGCACACCAAGTGTAAATTATATCTGTATACATCATGGCACACACCAAGTGTAAATTCTATCTGTATACATCATGGCACACACCTAGTGTAAATTCTATCTGTATACATCATGGCGCACACCAAGTGTAAATTATATTTGTATACATCATGACACACACCAAGTGTAAATTCTATCTGTATACATCATGGCACACACCAAGTGTAAATTCTAGCTGTATACATCATGGCACACACCAAGTGTAAATTCTATCTGTATACATCATGGCACACACCAAGTGTAAATTATATCTGTATACATCATGGCACACACCAAGTGTAAATTATATCTGTATACATCATGGCACACACCAAGTGTAAATTCTATCTGTATACATCATGGCACACACCAAGTGTAAATTCTATCTGTATACATCATGACACACACCAAGTGTAAATTCTAGCTGTATACATCATGGCACACACCAAGTGTAAATTCCAGCTGTATACATCATGGCATACACCTAGTGTAAATTCTATCTGTATACATCATGGCGCACACCAAGTGTAAATTATATCTGTATACATCATGACACACACCAAGTGTAAATTATATCTGTATACATCATGGCACACACCTAGTGTAAATTCTATCTGTATACATCATGGCGCACACCAAGTGTAAATTATATTTGTATACATCATGACACACACCAAGTGTAAATTCTATCTGTATACATCATGGCACACACCGATTGTAAATTCTATCTGTATACATCATGGCACACACCTAGTGTAAATTCTATCTGTATACATCATGGCGCACACCAAGTGTAAATTATATTTGTATACATCATGACACACACCAAGTGTAAATTCTATCTGTATACATCATGGCACACAGCAAGTGTAAATTCCAGCTGTATACATCATGGCACACACCAAGTGTAAATTCTATCTGTATACATCATGACACACACCAAGTGTAAATTCCAGCTGTATACATCATGGCGCACACCAAGTGTAAATTCCGGCGGTATACATCATGACACACACCAATTGTAAATTCTATCTTTCATCATGCCCACCCAAAAATAAATATTTGTATACATATGAACACACACCAGTGTAAATTTTTGTATACATCATGGCAACCCAAGGGGAAATTCCACTGTATACTCAGGGGACACCATGTAAATTTATCGTTACTCATACACACCAAAATTAAATCGTATACATCATGGGAACAACCCAAATTTAAATTTTCTGTTAATCTGGACCACCAGTGTAAATTCTTTGATACTCATGGCGCACACCAATTAATTATTCTTTTAAATAAAAATTAAAAATTTGAAACCCCCAACACCAGTGTAATTTTGTATACACATGGCAACCCAAGTGAAATTTACTGTATCATCATGCACCACCGTGTAAATTTTCGTTACATCGGCCCACCAATTTTAATTTATCGATACATCAGACACCCCCAAAAACCGGGAAAAACCGAAAAAGGGAAATTCCATTTTACAAATGGCAACACCCATGTAAATTTATTTTATAATCATGGCGCACAAAGTGTAAATTATATCTGTATACATCATGGCACACACCTAGTGTAAATTATATCTGTATACATCATGGCACACACCAAGTGTAAATTATATCTGTATACATCATGAGCACACCAAGTGTAAATTTATCTGTATACATCATGACACACACCTAGTGTAAATTCTATCTGTATACATCATGGCACACACCAAGTGTAAATTCATATCTGTATACATCATGGCACACACCAAGTGTAAATTCTATCTGTATACATCATGGCCACACCAAGTGTAAATTATATCTGTATACATCATGGCACACACCTAGTGTAAATTCTATCTGTATACATCATGGCACACACCAAGTGTAAATTATATTCTGTATACATCATGGCACACACCAAGTGTAAATTCTATCTGTATACATCATGACACACACCAAGTGTAAATTCTAGCTGTATACATCATGACACACACCAAGTGTAAATTCTAGCTGTATACATCATGACACACACCAAGTGTAAATTCTATCTGTATACATCATGCAGCACACCAGTGTAAATTCTATCTGTATACATCATGACACACACCAAGTTAAATTCTAGCTGTATACATCATGGCACACACCAAGTGTAAATTCTATCTGTATACATCATGGCACACACCTAGTGTAAATTATATCTGTATACATCATGGCGCACACCAAGTGTAAATTATATCTGTATACATCATGACACACACCAAGTGTAAATTCTATCTGTATACATCATGGCACACACCTAGTGTAAATTCTATCTGTATACATCATGGCGCACACCAAGTGTAAATTATATCTGTATACATCATGACACACACCAAGTGTAAATTCTATCTGTATACATCATGGCACACACCAAGTGTAAATTCTATCTGTATACATCATGGCACACACCTAAGTGTAAATTCTATCTGTATACATCATGAGCACACACCAAGTGTAAATTATATCTGTATACATCATGACACACACCAAGTGTAAATTCTATCTGTATACATCATGGCACACACCAAGTGTAAATTCCAGCTGTATACATCATGGACACACACCAAGTGTAAATTCTATCTGTATACATCATGACACACACCAAGTGTAAATTCCAGCTGTATACATCATGGCGCACACCAAGTGTAAATTCTATCTGTATACATCATGACACACACCAAGTGTAAATTCTATCTGTATACATCATGACACACACCAAGTGTAAATTCTATCTGTATACATCATGACACACACCAAGTGTAAATTCTATCTGTATACATCATGACACACACCAAGTGTAAATTATATCTGTATACATCATGGCACACACCAAGTGTAAATTATATCTGTATACATCATGGCACACACCAAGTGTAAATTATATCTGTATACATCATGGCACACACCAAGTGTAAATTCTATCTGTATACATCATGACACACACCAAGTGTAAATTCTATCTGTATACATCATGGCACACACCAAGTGTAAATTATATCTGTATACATCATGGCACACACCGATTGTAAATTCTATCTGTATACATCATGGCACACACCTAGTGTAAATTCTATCTGTATACATCATGGCGCACACCAAGTGTAAATTATATCTGTATACATCATGACACACACCAAGTGTAAATTATATCTGTATACATCATGGCACACACCAAGTGTAAATTCCAGCTGTATACATCATGGCACACACCAAGTGTAAATTCTATCTGTATACATCATGACACACACCAAGTGTAAATTATATCTGTATACATCATGGCACACACCAAGTGTAAATTCTATCTGTATACATCATGGCACACACCTAGTGTAAATTCTATCTGTATACATCATGGCGCACACCAAGTGTAAATTATATTTGTATACATCATGACACACACCAAGTGTAAATTCTATCTGTATACATCATGGCACACACCAAGTGTAAATTCCAGCTGTATACATCATGGCACACACCAAGTGTAAATTCTATCTGTATACATCATGACACACACCAAGTGTAAATTATATCTGTATACATCATGGCACACACCAAGTGTAAATTCTATCTGTATACATCATGACACACACCAAGTGTAAATTCTATCTGTATACATCATGACACACACCAAGTGTAAATTCTATCTGTATACATCATGGCACACACCTAGTGTAAATTCTATCTGTATACATCATGGCGCACACCAAGTGTAAATTCTATCTGTATACATCATGGCATACACCTAGTGTAAATTCTATCTGTATACATCATGGCGCACACCAAGTGTAAATTATATCTGTATACATCATGACACACACCAAGTGTAAATTCTATCTGTATACATCATGGCACACACCAAGTGTAAATTCCAGCTGTATACATCATGGCACACACCAAGTGTAAATTCTATCTGTATACATCATGACACACACCAAGTGTAAATTCTCATCTGTATACATCATGGCGCACACCAAGTGTAAATTCCAGGCTGTATACATCATGGCACACACCAAGTGTAAATTCTATCTGTATACATCATGACACTACACCAAGTGTAAATTCCAGCTGTATACATCATGGACACCCACCAAGTGTAAATTCTATCTGTATACATCATGACACACACCAATTGTAATTCCAGCTGTATACATCATGACACACACCAATTGTAAATTCTATCTGTATACATCATGACACACACCAAGTGTAAATTCTATCTGTATACATCATGACAACACCAATTGTAAATTATATCTGTATACATCATGACACACACCTAATGTAAATTCTATCTGTATACATCATGACACACACCAAGTGTAAATTATATCTGTATACATCATGACACACACCAGTGTAAATTCCAGCTGTATACATCATGACACACACCAAGTGTACATTCCTATCTGTATACATCATGGCACCACACCAAGTGTAAATTCTATCTGTATACATCATGACACACACCAAGTGTAAATTCAGCTGTATACATCATGACACACACCAAGTGTAAATTATATCTGTATACATCATGGCACACACCAAGTGTAAATTATATCTGTATACATCATGACACACACCAAGTGTAAATTCCAGCTGTATACATCATGACACACACCAAGTGTAAATTATATCTGTATACATCATGGCACACACCAAGTGTAAATTATATCTGTATACATCATGGCGCACACCAAGTGTAAATTATATCTGTATACATCATGACACACACCAAGTGTAAATTATATCTGTATACATCATGGCACACACCAAGTGTAAATTCTATCTGTATACATCATGGCACACACCAAGTGTAAATTCTATCTGTATACATCATGGCACACACCAAGTGTAAATTCTATCTGTATACATCATGGCACACACCTAGTGTAAATTCTATCTGTATACATCATGGCACACACCAAGTGTAAATTATATCTGTATACATCATGACACACACCAAGTGTAAATTCTATCTGTATACATCATGACACACACCAAGTGTAAATTCCAGCTGTATACATCATGGCACACACCAAGTGTAAATTCTATCTGTATACATCATGGCACTACACCTAGTGTAAATTCTATCTGTATACATCATGGCACACACCAAGTTGTAAATTCTATCTGTATACATCATGGCACACACCTAAGTGTAAATTCTATCTGTATAACATCATGGCACACACCAAGTGTAAATTCTATCTGTATACATCATGACTGGCGACACACCAAGTGTAAATATCCTTTGTATACATCATGACACACACCAAGTGTAAATTCTATCTGTATACATCATGGCACACACCGATTGTAAATTCTATCTGTATACATCATGACACACACCTAGTGTAAATTATATCTGTATACATCATGGCCCACACCAAGTGTAAATTCTATCTGTATACATCATGACACACACCAATTGTAAATTCTATCTGTATACATCATGGCACACACCAAGTGTAAATTATATCTGTATACATCATGGCACACACCTAGTGTAAATTCTATCTGTATACATCATGGCGCACACCAAGTGTAAATTATATCTGTATACATCATGACACACACCAAGTGTAAATTCTATCTGTATACATCATGGCACACACCAAGTGTAAATTCCAGCTGTATACATCATGGCGCACACCAAGTGTAAATTCCGGCGGTATACATCATGACACACCAATTGTAAATTCTATCTGTATACATCATGACACACACCAAGTGTAAATTATATCTGTATACATCATGACACACACCAATTGTTAATTCTATCTGTATACATCATGACACACACCAAGTGTAAATTATATCTGTATACATCATGACACACACCAATTGTAAATTCCAGCTGTATACATCATGACACACACCAATTGTAAATTCTATCTGTATACATCATGGCACACACCTAGTGTAAATTCTATCTGTATACATCATGACACACACCAAGTGTAAATTATATCTGTATACATCATGACACACACCAAGTGTAAATTCCAGCTGTATACATCATGACACACACCAAGTGTAAATTCCAGCCGTATACATCATGAAACACACCAAGTGTAAATTCCGGCTGTATACATCATGACACACACCAAGTGTAAATTATATCTGTATACATCATGGCACACACCTAGTGTAAATTCTATCTGTATACATCATGACACACACCAAGTGTAAATTATATCTGTATACATCATGACACACACCAAGTGTAAATTCCAGCTGGATACATCATGACACACACCAAGTGTAAATTCCAGCTGTATACATCATGACACACACCAAGTGTAAATTCCGGCTGTATACATCATGAAACACACCTAGTGTAAATTATATCTGTATACATCATGGCACACACCAAGTGTAAATTATATCTGTATACATCATGACACACACCAATTGTAAATTCTATCTGTATACATCATGACACACACCAAGTGTAAATTATATCTGTATACATCATGAAACACACCAAGTGTAAATTCCAGCTGTATACATCATGACACACACCAAGTGTAAATTATATCTGTATACATCATGGCACACACCTAGTGTAAATTCTATCTGTATACATCATGGCACACACCAATTGTAAATTCTATCTGTATACATCATGGCCCACACCAAGTGTAAATTCTAGTTGTATACATCATGGCCCACACCGATTGTAAATTCCAGCTGTATACATCATGGCACACACCAATTGTAAATTCTATCTGTATACATCATGACACACACCAAGTGTAAATTCTATCTGTATACATCATGACACACACCAAGTGTAAATTCTATCTGTATACATCATGGCACACACCAATTATAAATTCTATCTGTATACATCATGGCCCACACCAATTGTAAATTGTAGCTGTATACATCATAACACACACCAAGTGTAAATTCTATTGTATACATGGCATACACCAATTGTAAATTCCGGCTGTATACATCATGACACACACCAATTGTAAATTTTATCTGTATACATCATGGCACACACCGATTGTAAATTCCAGCTGTATACATCATGGCCCACACCAATTGTAAATTCTATCTGTATACATCATGGCACACACAAATTGTAAATTATATATGTATACATCATGGCATACACCAAGTGTAAATTCCTGCTGTATACATGTATAATAAAGCTAATACATAATATTTCCGTTTTTCAAGACCAGCAAGGCAGAAAATGAACCGATACCCATTGTATGGACGAGTTAGCAGTACCTACCAGTGACTGCTCTCTTAACACTTAAACCAATGGATTATATAGAGTTTATCAACTAGATTGAACACTGTTCAATTTTATTTAAGCGTTGAACTGTTACAAATGGTAGTATACAGTCGATATGAATACAATTTGGGTGACAGATAAATAGAATGTCGCCCGTTAGGGCGACATGAAATATTTAATTTATCTGTCACCTAAATTGTATTCATATCGACTGTATACTACCATTTGGTAACAGTTCAATGCTTATATTTACATTCATAAAGATTTTTTTTATTTCCTGTATGTTATGACACGTTTAAATTTGCCGCTTACACTACCACTACCGGAACAGTCGAAATTTCCAGAAGGAATAATATAGTCCCTCGTGTCGTTTTTAATAGCAAACACATGCAATGGTTTTACACAAATTTGGCTTTATTTTCTATTTCATATACGTTTTTAGATATCGACAAATTATTCAAAATTGCAGAATTTATCATTGTTTAAAATCCAAAGCCGTTTTTCGGCGCAATGCTATACGGTTAACATTTAGAAGTGATGCGGATTTGAACGGGTATTGCACAGGACTCTCCAGGCCGAAAGTAGCTGGCGGCCATTGTTTTGACCAGCAACACCTGGGGCTGTATTCCTACTCTGACCGAATCACTGTAAATTGTAGAATAGTCTCATGAATACAATTTGGTCTACTAACGACATATAGTCAAATGCAACACAGAATGTAAATATATACACCGGATGTAAATATATATATATCGCCCGTTATGCTTAAATACACTGTAAGGTAAGTAATTATACAAGGTACCTGCTATAGAGTGCGAGAAACTTTCCTTGATGGAATTGACCTATTGTTAAGGTAACATGGGTGAAATAGTTAAAAACTGCTTTGAAATCTTCTGTTCAAAACACAGGGTACTAAACTTTGGCCAGTAGGTATACATGTACCTGCTATGGAATGCTATGAAGTTGCCTAACAACAATTACCTTGACCTATTTGCAAGGTCAAATGAGTAAAATAGTTTTGAAATTTCCAAGATCTTTTCAATTTACAGAAGATCCTTGGTATTTGGAAGTAGGTACCAAAGACGGAGTGCTTATGTTTTTTTCATATTCTCAGGGTCATTGGGTTCAAATATTTTAAAAACATGGGTTTCTTATTCATGTAGGCTTCGTCTAATTAATCAAAAACACGAATTGAGGTAATAAGCTCACAGGGACAAAGTTCAGTGGAGCTATTGCTATGTCCTTAGCTTGACATCCATGGACAGCTAGGTAACCGCCACCCAGGTGGGATCCACACGGGACCCGGCAAAAAAAGCGGGCGGCCAGGCCTCCCGCCAACCAGGTGGGGGTCCACACGGGACCCGGCTACCCAGTCGGTCCGGGCAGCGGGCTGCCCGGCCTCCCGCCACCCAGGGGGGGGGGGGGGGGGGTCCACGTGACCCGGCTGCTCAGTCACACATGACAACTTAACATGCTATTTTTTGTATGTTTATTTGTTTCAAAGTTAAAACAGCTACATTATATTCAATGTAAAACTCCTCCAATTCACTATTAACAAGAGGCCCATGGGCCTTAACGGTCACCTGAGATTTGAAATATTTCAGTTAATTTAATTGACCATTTTTGGCCCCGCCCATCAGCCCCTAGGGGTCAGTCAGGGCCAACATGTGCATATTTTCAAACTTTCATCCTATGCTGAAAATGTTAACCAAGTTAGAATGAATTCCAATAGAAATCAAACAAATCAGTCAAAAATGTGATTTCCCTATATAAACTATAGTAAAATTTACCCCCTCCCCAGGTGTAAATGTGTGACCCCAGGGTCATGAAATTCACAATTTTAGTAAAGCTCCTTAAGATCCATCCATCTATAAACAGTATTTGATTCTATCTTATTTCAGTCCGAAAAGAAGATTTGTGAAATTTCAGTCAATTTGACCCTTTTTAGCCCCGCCCATCAGCCCCTAGGGGTCAGTCAGGGCCAACATGTGCATACCCTCAAACTGCCATCCCAAGCTGATAATGTTAACCAAATTAGAATGAATTCCAATAGAAATCAAACATATTGTAGTCAAAAATGTGATTTCCCTATATAAACTATAGTAAAGTATACCCCCTCCCCAGGGGCAAACTTGAGACCCCAGGGTCATGAAATTCAAAATTTTAGTAAAGCACTTTAAGATGCTTCCAACTATAAAGAGTATTTGATTCCACCTTATTTCCGTCTTGAGAAGAAGATTTTTTAAATTTCAGTCAATTTGGCCCTTTTTAACCCCGCCCATTAGCCCCTAGGGGTCAGTCAGGGCCAACAGGTGTATACCATCAAACTGTCTTCACAAGGTGATGATGTTAACTAAGTTAGAATGAATTCCAATAGAATTTAAACAAATTATAGTAAAAAATGTGATTTCCCTATATAAACTATAGTAAAGTTTACCCCCTCCCAAGGGGCAAACTTGAGACCCCAGGGTCATGAAATTCAAAATTTTAGTAAAGCACCTTAAGACCCTTATAACTATAAAGAGTATTTGATTCCATCTTATTATGGTCTTGAGAAGAAGATTTTTGAAATTTCAGTCAATTTGGCCCTTTTTAGCCCCGCCCATCAGCCCCTGGGGGGTCAGTCAGGGCCAACATGTGCATACCCTCAAACTGCCATCCCAAGCTGATAATGTTAACCAAATTAGAATGAATTCCAATAGAAATCAAACATATTGTAGTCAAAAATGTGATTTCCCAATATAAACTATAGTAAAGTATACCCCCTCCCCAGGGGCAAACGTGAGACCCCTGGGTCATGAAATTTACAATTTTGGTAAAGCACCTTAAGACCCTTCCATCTATGAAGAGTGTTTGATTCCACGATATCTGAGAGTAGAGAAGAAGATTTTTGAAGTTTTAGTCAATTCAACCCTTTTTAGCCCCGCACCTCAGGCCCCTGGGGGGTGGGGACCATATAATTTACAATTTTAGTTGACCTTTAGCCATAGAAGCTTCCTGCTAAATTTCATGGAATTTGGTTTAGGGGTTTTTGAGAAGAAGTCGAAAATGTAAATTGTTTACGGACGCACGACGCACGACGGACGACGCACGACGACGGACAAAAGGGGATTAGAATAGGTCACTTGAGACTTTGTCTCAGGTGACCTAAAAATCTCATCAATAATATTGTAATGGTCATTTTAAAATTACACTAGTTCTCTTCGAACAATTACATTGTATGATAGTACCATGACGTCAAAGGAATGAAAACCACAAACTTATACGCTATCGATTGTCTGTTGGTACAAGGACAGGATTTTGTATAGATCCACATCGTCTGTCTGGTTCCGCTCTTATCCTCAAATTGAAAGGTGGTGATGTGTAAATGGTAGGCTACTGTTGTGTGGATACGAAGGGATGATACCCTTGTTGTTTCAGTACTTTTAGTGCACAAAACAGCTGATCTTGTGGCGGGAATTTCTCCCATTCTACCCACTGCCACCCTACAAAGGAAAACAACCATACATTATTTGAGCCAGAGAGAGTTCATACATTATGTGAACCGGAGAGAGTACATACATGATCTGAACCAGTGAGAGTGCATACATTATCTGAACCAGAGAGCGTGCATACATTATCTGAACCAGAGAGAGTTCATACATTATCTGAACCAGAGTGTACATACATTATCTGAACCAGAGAGCGTGTATACATTATCTGAACCAGAGAGCGTGCATACATTATCTGAACCAGAGAGAGTTCATACTTTATCTGAACCAGATAGTACATACATTATCTGAACCAGAGAGAGTTCATACATTATCTGAACCAGATAGAGTTCATACATTATCTGAACCAGAGAGTACATACATTATCTGAACCAGAGAGAGTTCAAACATTATCTGAACCAGAGAGAGTTCATACATTATCTGAACCAGAGCGTACATACATTATCTGAACCAGAGAGAGTTCATGCATTATCTGAATCAGAGAGAGTTAATACACTATCTGAACCAGAGAGAGTTCATACATGATCTGAACCAGTGAGAGTGCATACATTATCTGAACCAGAGAAAGTTCATACATTATCTGAACCAGAGAGTGCAGACATTATCTGAACCAGAGAGAGTTCATACATTATCTGAACCAGAGAGAGTACATACATTATCTGAACCAGAGAGAGTGCATACATTATCTGAACCAGAGAGAGTTCATACATTATCTGAACCAGAGAGAGTTAATACACTATCTGAACCAGACAGTTCATACATTATCTGAACAAGACAGAGTTCATACATTATCTGAACCAGAGAGAGTTCATACATTATCTGAACCAGAGTGTACATACATTATCTGAACCAGAGAGCGTGCATACATTATCTGAACCAGAGAGAGTGCATACATTATCTGAACCAGAGAGAGTTCATACTTTATCTGAACCAGATAGTACATACATTATCTGAACCAGAGAGAGTTCATACATTATCTGAACCAGATAGAGTTCATACATTATCTGAACCAGAGAGTACATACATTATCTGAACCAGAGTGTACATACATTATCTGAACCAGAGAGAGTTCATACATTATCTGAACCAGAGCGTACATACATTATCTGAACCAGAGAGAGTTCATACATTATCTGAACCAGAGAGTACATACATTATCTGAACCAGAGAGAGTTCATACATTATCTGAATCAGAGAGAGTTAATACACTATCTGAACCAGAGAGAGTTCATACATGATCTGAACCAGAGAGAGTGCATACATTATCTGAACCAGAGAAAGTTCATACATTATCTGAACCAGAGAGTGCATACATTATCTGAACCAGAGAGAGTTCATACATTATCTGAACCAGAGAGTACATACATTATCTGAACCAGAGAGAGTGCATACATTATCTGAACCAGAGAGAGTTTATACATTATCTGAACCAAGAGAGTTCATACATTATCTGAACCAGAGAGAGTTCATACATTATCTGAACCAGAGAGAGTTCATACATTATCTGAACCAGAGAGAGTTCATACATTATCTGAACCAGAGAGTACATACATTATCTGAACCAGAGAGTACATACATTATCTGAACCAGAGTGTACATACATTATCTGAACCAGAGAGAGTTCATACATTATCTGAACCAGATAGTACATACATTATCTGAACCAGAGAGAGTTCATACATTATCTGAATCAGAGAGAGTTCATACATTATCTGAACCAGAGAGTACATACATTATCTGAACCAGAGAGAGTGCATACATTATCTGAACCAGAGAGTACATACATTATCTGAACCAGAGAGAGTGCATACATTATCTGAACCAGAGAGATCATACATTATCTGAACCAGATAGTACATACATTATCTGAACCAGAGAGAGTGCATACTTTCTTGTCACGTCATTGAGTGTTTGGTTTCGAGCAGCTTTGAATTGACTATCTGCAGTGAAAAGCCCTGAATCCCAACTCATGACTTTAAAAGTCCTTGATTATGCGATTCAGTGTTAAATGTATGTAATTATGGAAAACCGTCCATTTTATATTTAACATTAACACTCCCCTAAGCTGTATTTCTTTTGAAGATTACACAGGAGTGACAGGGTTACAGAGAGCGGAACGCCTTGAGTATTGAGGATACATACATTGACAACTGCGCCTAAATTCAAAAATACATACAGTAGCGTAGTAGTTAAATGTTTCAAGGAAAGATCAATAAGAATTTTAGTTTATCCAATGAACAATTATGTCTGAGTTAATATTTTGTATATTATATATCACTATGCGTTTTCTCCTCTTTCGATTTAGTCTGTTAAAATAAACCATAATTACAGTCTCCAAAATCCTGACTTGTGTTGTAATTAACTAAGGCAAAAGTTACAAACCTTCACATAGATGTGGCTCGAGATTCTGTGGTTCTGTGTTGTCTATCTCTCCCAGCACGAACAATGTGATATAGTGATAATCCTCTGACGGATTAATGGCGTTCACGGCTACACAGAATTCCATGTTCTTGAGGACCAATCCGGCCTCCTCCAATGCCTCACGTGACCCACACTCGCACCAATCCTCTCTGGAACAAAAGTACACCTGGTCTTGTCAAATACTAATCTGACCAAATAACATATCTCATTCTATTTCGTTTTCTGCACTTCATTACGTATATGGTACAGAAGAAGAATGGGAGATGTGTTTTAATTCAATTGGTCGGTGACATGATTTTGTAATTGATTTTGAGATTGTGCGCCACTTTCATAAAGATTCAGGGTTCCTTATCTACGGAAATTACTAATTAACTCCTAGTCAAAGGTAAGCCGTGTGGATGACCACCGTGCCAGCCATTCTGGTTTATCAGAGTTACTTCCCCTCGTTTCACTCTGTCAGCTGACTAGACAGCCGATACATGCCCATATAATACATTGTTCCTGACTACGCTTACTTTTCTCGTGTCACTCTACAGAAAAGACACCAAACTCAGTTGGAAGTAACACTTTTCCTAGAATACTATACATTAGTTTTACACAGAAATAAAGATGCTATCAACAAAAACACAGGAAATAGAATGTACTGTAATAACATTTATTTTTTTTGGCGTACTCAAATTTAAGCATATAACTCAATTAAATTCATAATTGCAATGGTGAATTTGCACATCAAAAGAACTACCAAAAAAAAAAAAAAAAACAAACAAACAAAAAACAAAAAAAGCAATACAATACAAATAAACTGCAATTAGCACAATCATAATATAGCGGAATGCTTTTGAACAGCACAGGATAGGACCAGCATAGAGTTAGCCTGTTGTCCAATCCATTTAGATACATTGTATATATATCTTGTGTAGCTTTATGTATTTGTATGCACCATCATTGTTTTATTGAATTAAGATTACCACTAAAATGTGTATATTTACAGTAGCGAGCAGGTTGTGTATTAGGTATATCACTTACATCTTTAAATGTTTTCCTGTGCAACTTGTATATCTTAAAAAATCAATAAAAAAAATCAATATTTACCCATATTCTAGGTGTCCACCTGGTGTTGCAAACAGCCCGCTCCCCGTGGACCCCTTCCTGATCCCCAACAACACACAGCCGGGTTGAGAGGGAGTTGTCACCAAAACTCCAACACCAACTCCGGGACGTTTGTGATGGTTCGGTATCCATGTGGACGGTTGGCTGGGAGTTTGTGGAGCGGGTTTATTGACTCTATTGAAAGGGTTGAAGCCTTGGTTTATGAAGAGTCGTAGCGGAAGGAACAACTGATCTTCTGGAGGAAGGCTGTCCCAGTCAAACCAATGCCAACCTGATGTACAATAAAACATATTAACAGGATCATGCTATAAGAGGTGTTTAACACGCCCTTGAGGTCTATAAATATACTTCACCGGTCTATAAATATACTACACTGGTCTATAAATATACTACACAGGATCTGATGTCTATAAATATACTACACTGGTCTATAAATATACCACACTGGTCTATAAATATAATATACTGGTCTATAAATATACTACACTGGTCTATAAATATACTGCACTGGTCTATAAATATACCGCACTGGTCTATAAATATACCACACTGGTCTATAAATATACCACACTGGTCTATAAATATACTACACTGGTCTATAAATATACCACACAGGATCTGATGTCTATAAATATAATACACTGGTCTATAAATATACTACACTAGTCTATAAATATACCACACTGGTCTATAAATATACTACACTGGTCTATAAATATACTAAAATGGTCTATAAATATACTACACTGGTCTATAAATATACCACAATGGTCTATAAATATACTACTTATGATCTGAGGTCTATAAATATACTGCACTGGTCTATAAATATACTACACTAAATCTGAGGTCTATAAATATACTACACTGGTCTATAAATATACCACACAGGATTTGATGTCTGTAAATATACTACACTGGTCTATAAATATACTACACAGGATCTGATGATAAATATACACTTGTACCACACTGGTCTATAAATATACCACACTGGTCTATAAATATACTACACTGGTCTATAAATATACAACACTGGTCTATAAATATACCACACTGGTCTATAAATATACCACACTGATCTATACATATACAACACTGGTCTATAAATATACTACACTGGTCTATAAATATACCACACTGGTCTATAAATATACCACATTGGTCTATAAATATACCACACAGGATCTGATGTCTATAAATATAATACACTGGTCTATAAATGTACCACACTGGTCTATAAATATACTACACTGGTCTATAAGTATACCACACTGGTCTATAAGTATACCACACTGGTCTATAAGTATACCACACTGGTCTATAAGTATACCACACTGGTCTATAAATATACCACACTGGTCTATAAATATACTACAATGGTCCATAAATATACTACACTGGTCTATAAATATATCACACAGGATCTGATGTCTATAAATATATTACACTGGTCTATAAACATACCACACTGGTCTATAAATATACCACAATGGTCTATAAATATACCACACTGGTCTATAAATATACCACACAGGATCTGATGTCTATAAATATAATACACTGGTCTATAAATGTACCACACTGGTCTATAAATATACTACACTGGTCTATAAGTATACCACACTGGTCTATAAGTATACCACACTGGTCTATAAGTATACCACACTGGTCTATAAATATACTACACTGGTCTATAAATATACCACACTGGTCTATAAATATACCACACAGGATCTGATGTCTATAAATATAATACACTGGTCTATAAATGTACCACACTGGTCTATAAATATACTGCACTGGTCTATAAGTATACCACACTGGTCTATAAGTATACCACACTGGTCTATAAGTATACCACACTGGTCTATAAGTATACCACACTGGTCTATAAGTATACCACACTGGTCTATAAGTATACCACACTGGTCTATAAATATACCACACTGGTCTATAAATATACTACAGTGGATCTCACTCAATATCCGATACCAAAATATCCCATTTATTATATTTTTTCCACGTACCTAAATCCCGTTTACTATGATATGGTCCAACATCAATCTGCTTAGATATTTTTTTCTACTCTGAATCGGTTGTGTAAGCTGTAAGCCCCGGTACATTTTTGACCGTATTTGATACCTGGGCTGGACATGATATAAGCGTCACTAAATATCCCCAGGAGACCAGGAGGTATCTATTATCACACGAATGTAGCATATTAAATCAAGTAATGATTGTGCTAACCACCTATAAATACGTATATATACCGAGTATCATTTGTCCTCTACCAGCCCCCGCTAGTTATTACACTGTAATGATTTATAACAAAGAGCCCATGACCCTTGACGATCACCAGAGTCTTAAACATGAAACTATGTTTGATGCACTTACAATGAATTTCTAAACAGTTCCTATATAAATAACAGTTAAGTTTTGCCCCTACTCATCATTCTAACCAAAATCTAAAATCTGAATTTCCTACATAAAAGATAGAAAAGTTTAGCACCCTTCCATAGGGAAAACAGGAAACCTAGGGGCCATGAAATTTACAATTTTGATAAAACACCTTAAGACCCTTTCAACCATGAAGATTATTTGATTTTACCAAATCTGGGTCTTGAGATGAATTTCAAATTTCAGTCAATGTGACCCAAAACATGGAATGACCACCTGGGAAAAAAACCTTGGATAAGTTATTAATCTTACGGTTGCTTTTATACGTTTTACGCGTGTTTTCTCATTGTTTTCTCTTCACTTTCATTCTTTGACCCGGTCATTTGGTTGTCAAGGTCAACTGTATTTGCAACTCATGCTGTAGATGTTTTAAATATCAAGTGTGGTGTGACACAGTAATGAAAGAAAAACATTTAAATTTAAATTTTTGGACAATTTTGAATTTTTGCACGAAAACATTTTTCAAAGTGCGATATCGGAGTAATTTTTGATTATTTGATTTTGAGAGGTTCGTAAAAATATGACCCGAATAAACCATTTTGAAGTGTTTTTTTTTAATTTCATCATTTGATCCCTGTGACCTTGAATGAAAGTCAATGTCAACGATAAGCAAAACATTTTTGCCAACCATACATTCTACCCATTGTCAAAATTCAAGCCTTCGTGTGTATAGATAAAGTAGCAGCAAGGTCTACACAAATGTAATTTATGGATCATAATATGGACCGTGGGTTAGGCATGGTGCCAGGCAGAAACAGCCATAGACCTTCACATTTATGTGGCTCTCGATTTTCAGGTTGTTCTGAGTGAGTGGTGTCCACTTCCCCGCGTACAAACAGGTCAATGTAGTGGAGATTATCTATGTCCATCACGGTGTTGACCACACCACAATATTCCATGTCCTTCAGAACCAATCCTGTCTCTTCCAAAAGCTCCCTCGACCCGCACTCACACCATCCCTCACTAGAAATACATTATGAAGTTGAATATAATGTAACATGTTTCTTATAGTCTAGGCAAAACAGGATATATCAATGTACACAGAGCATGCAAAAACAAAAGCAGCATTGAAATCACTGAAAATTTAGTTGAGTCAGCCATGAAAATTCGAAGCATACAAATCATACTCCCTTGCCTTGGATTTCGGACCGACCCGGAAATAGCATTTGGTCAGGACAATCTCAGTACGTTTGCGCTAAATCCCACTGGAGGAACTTGAGAAGAAGAATGTAAAAAACATGGAAGGCGATCAGTGCACGAAAATCAAATTGATGATCATGATCTGTATCATTTCATACTTTCATACTACTGACAAATTCATGTAACGAGGACCGTTAACAAATCCCTCAAACTACCCCATAGTTACCAATGAAGCAAACCAAAGCCGAACTATTGTCCAGTCATAACCACGTGGACTAGAAATGATAAACAAAGATATACACAAAGTTACATTTTGCGTTGTTTTAAGGCTCTAAATATACATAGGTTTTTCTACATCGGACTACAGAGGTTTTTCTATATTATGAGTGTAGAATATATATATGCATAATTATATCCCAACTAGTCAAAACTAGAAGAAACTAGGGCTATATCATAACAGCATTTTCATTAGTTGTATTATGTAGTTTGTGAAGTACATGTATAATATCCGAAGATAGGAAATGTAGTACAAAATAGCTGTCATAGCTTATAATTATACGGTCGCTGGACAATTGCTAGAGTTATATAATACCTACATATAACTAATTACAAAACATATAGAACCTACTATAAATAGTGATACAATTTACAAAATAAAAAAAAAGATTGACTGCTGACATAATACCCAGTATGACTGCAGTATCCCTAAAGGTAATTAAATTAACATGCCCTTTGTTGGTGACAACTTTATATGATAGACAACAATGAACAAAAGGAATTACATATGAAACAGAAAAATGCAATAGCCATGGAATTATCTCAAATGATGAAAACATGGTGCTTTTCTTCACACTAACATGTTCTTACACATGAAATTGTTACTGGACGAAATTAAAAATTGCAGTTTGTAGTCTAAGTTTGTAACTCGGATATCATGGATAAAACGAATTATAAATTAGTAACTAGCGTTAGCATATTTATTTATGATAGCGTCAATAAGTTATTTAAATCGAGCATCCATTTTGTATATTTTTCAAAAATAAATTCAGATGATCCTTTCCATTCGTCTTGAGTTTCAAGGGTTATTTCCCTTGTACTGGTGAAGCGCCCACAACCAAAACCATATTTTCAGCTTTTAAACTTAAATTTCAAGAACAGATGCCTGCATCCGATTTACACCTGCACATATTTAGGAGAGAAAAAAGACAGTGATATAATTCAATCAGATGGTTCAAATAAATTATACTAAACGTCGACGTATTTGTAAACACTAGGAGGATGTCAGTGGAGCATGACCGCAGAACGGAGTGCGGAACAACATATCTTCTTAGGGATTCATCAGAGCCTCGGAGTATGGAAGATTAACCTGTGTAAATATATATTAGACTGTATCAGAAGGCCAACGACGTATATCAAGTTAATTTTGCCAATTAGACTTAACTTTTGGCAAATGCATAATGACGTCAAGAGAAAGCAACATGCTTTGTGTGAACAAGAATCTTTTCCCGTTCCATTTTCAACAGATGCAAAATGACGATGAATTTAACCACTTACCCAAATTCCAAATGACCACCTGGTAACGCATACAGGCCATCGCCCGCTGAATTCTTCCGTTTCCCTAGCAAAACACAATTCGGATGATTTCTGCTTGTAGCTATTACGCCTACACCGACTTTGGGACGATCTCGTTGTTTACGTATGGGCGCCGCCATATTGTCTCCCGCGGTTAGGGATTTGGCATTCATTCCCTGGCTTACAGATTTTCTCTTAAATATAACAAAAATACCATATATTTAGTAGCTTGACGTCATTAATATATCGTTTTGAGATCAGCACCTGATGTTTTCCATAACTAGACAAGCAATAAATAAATATATAAATAAAAATAAATAAATAAATAAATAAATAAACCAAACGCACGTGAATATTAGAGATGATAACTTGTCTATGCTTAGGATAGAACAAACTTAATGAAATAGATGGACAACTTCATAAAGATATGCAGTACGTATATATATGAAAGTTTCTTTAATAATTCCTTTAAAAAATCACTGTCATTTCATTATTCAATACCTGTTTGAAATGAAGAAAATGAATTAAGAGTGAGCTATAATGACAGCAATCAGCCATTTTATTTTGCTACTTCTATAGATCAAACTTCATATACTATCAACATTTGAAGTTCATAACTTGCATCAATAAACATTTAAGTCTCTAGTTTATATATAAACGCTGCTTGCTCTTAACCCAATCCATGAATTAATTAACTTACCAAAAAACATAATATATGTAGTAAAAAGTAATCGGTTTTAAAAGGAAGCTAGAATGGTAATTCAAATTTATCTTTTATAAAAAAAACCTTTCTAATTAACAGAAATCATATGAATACACTGCACAAGTTTGTTACCATAATTTGCAATCTAATACCACGAATAACCACACTTAATTAAGTGTAGCAACAGGTATCTAGGAAGAGAATATAGAAATGCTGTAACATAAAAGCTAGGTAGAGTATTATAAAATAAGCTTCGTTTACAGTACCTATAGGCTATAATACAACTGAGATTATAGATAAGTGATCGCATTTTTAAAGATAAGTTTAATATCACATTTTTATAGATAAATAATCACATCTTTATAGATTGGGTTCATCATTTGAAAAATGACTTATCTTCACTTGGTTTTGGCGATGTATGGTATGCACAGAACGTACCAAATAAAAACATATTTTTGTTATTGTATAAACAACGTTTACAAGATATTTTTTATCCAAGAATGAGAGCTAGTTTAGAAAGCTCTTCTAAGTGCATCATATATAAACACATCGTTGATACGTTTATCATACAGGACTATCTCAGTAAACCATTAACTTTCAAAATAAAACGAATTATATCCAAATACAGATTAAATGCTCATTCGTTGAATATTGAAACTGGTAGATACAGTGGTATCCCTAGACCCCAAAGGCTTTGTACGTTGTGTGATAATCATGAAGTTGAGGATGAAGTCCATTTTATTTTGTTATGTCCAAAGTATTTGGATTTAAGGGTGAAGTATTTAAAACCATATTTTTATCGCCGTCCATCTGTTTTCAAAATGACTGAATTGTTCTGTAGTACCAATGTAAAAACTTTAAGAAATTTTGGAAAATATTTAATTCAGGCAACGGGGCCAAAAGGAAGTCACTGTTACTTAGTTAATAAGTATTTATATATTTGATTAATAGTTAATTAATTAGTAATTGCACAACAATATTTTCTTTATCAGAACCTTCTAGAGAAAATATGTCTAGGAATATAATTTCAAGTATGTGATTGTCTTTTTATGTCTTAAAAATTCGTGTAGTTTAAAATTGCAATTGTAATATTGTAATTGTATGATATACACTTTTTGTGATGGCAAAAAATATTAACACATGCTTTATTGAAATGTGTTATACTTTGTGTTACATTGGCTGTGTTCTCCGCCGTCTTGCACAAATGTAAAATGTTGTCATATGTATGTATATTGTGATCCTATATGCTATTTGCATACGGAATAAAAATAATTGAAATTGAATTGAATAGATTAGTGATCACATTTTTATATATATTGTCTCGTAGGACATGCTTGGCTGGGTATTAATATAGTGATTTTGTTATTGTTCCTCAAGTGCTTGTTTTATTGTGATTGTATTAACTTGTGGAACTTAAATTCTTGACTGATTTCAGATTTTCAGATTTTTTATTGATCACTCAGACACACACGTGTGACAAGAGGTCAAACATAAACAGCCAATTTTAATAATAACAGCCACTACAGGGTTCTTAGATTTGATTGGTCAATTACCTACGTTTATCTAGTATTATTCTTTTGTTATGTATCTGTCTACTGATCACTATGGGCATGCGCAGTGTAAATACCATGTATTGGTTACATACAGTTGATGAATTAAGTGTCGACACTATTATACAACATGCAGATGATACCGTTCTAATGTCAGAAACGCCAGAAGAATTGCAGTATGCATTTAATGGTTTTGAATTATATTGTTCATATGGGAATATCTTGGTCAACACTCAGAAAACAAACAAATTATGATATTTACGAAAAGAAAAAGCAGAGTTCAGTTGACTTTTTCATTTGAAGGAGATACACTTGAAATAGAAGATAGTTTTATATACCTTGAACTTTATTTTACATAAACGAAAGAAACACAAATTCAGCAGACTCAAAAAGCATTATTTGCAATACCTAGGAAAATTAGAAACTTTCTTTTACAAGTTGATATCCAGTTGGAATTATTTGACTCGGTAGTGTTGCCAATTCTAATGTATGGTTCGAATGTTTGGGGTTTTGAAAATAACATGTCAATGGAAAGGATTTATTTATAGTTTTGTAAGAGATTGCTAAATCACAACAGGACTACATATATGTATATAGTGTATGGAAAAACAGGCTGATATCCCAATCAGATTGAAATCAATTGTAAAATGGTAATGTTTTGGTATAATATAGTAAATTTTCACGATAAACTTTCTGATACAATCTACAAAATTATGTATAAGATGTCAGTAAAGTTTAGCGGTTGAAAAATATTAAAGAAATACTTAGTAATTCTGGAAATAATTACTTATGGATCTGTGAAGAAACATGCACTGTTATACATGTACAGAAAAGACATTAAAATTATTGAATATGTTATAAACTCTATTAACTATACAACACATGTCAACATCCTATAGGATAGACATGTGTACAATGATGGAATTTTGAGACATTGTGTATATATATTTACCATTGTATGGCACTGCCACTATATAACCCTACCAATTCAGTTGCGAGTTCACCAGCATATGAACTGCCAACTGAAAATTTCAAAAAAAAAATCGCACGACAAATAAAAAATCGCAGACGATAAATATAAGCATTGAACGGCTTTCAGTTGGCATTCATAGTCAATATGAATGCCAACTGAAAGCCGTTCAATGCTTAAATATACAGCTGTACCATGTAGTATTACTATACCTAACGCTCATTATAATTATTGCCATGCATGAATGTTGCTACATTTCAATACTCGTTTTTTTTTTTTTTTACAATTCTAATAGAAGTGAGTTTTATGCAATTTCGATGTATTTACAACATGTAAAAAGATAATGTTTAGGAATATGTGTATCACTGCATTATATAATTATAAATCTCGTTGGTATTCAGCGCCTCTCGAGACGTAATTGCTTTCATCTAAACACTACCAGGAAACATTACCTGTCACCTATCAGTGCCGGAATTGCAAACAATTATGATTGTCCATTTAATTATCTTATAATTAGCTGGAAAGAACATTCACGGCGTTATTATCATAAGTAACAAGTTTAACCCCGAGGATACACGAAGATTATCCAATCTTTAATAGCATTTAACTTACAAGTTTCTTCAATTTCAAATTAATTTCAGATAGTTTTGGTTCATTACAGAAACAATATTCAGAAAATTAAACGAAATAATTTAATTTCAATTCAATTTTAAAGTGAACTCCATAATCTGGGAGAAAATAAAGAAAGTTCAGATTTCCTTTACGCCAACATGTAACTGTATGATTAAATATTCTAGGCGTCCCTTGATGTTTTTTTTTTTAAAAATTCTGCTCAAATATTATTTATATCATCATGTTTTAGGGCGTTGCTACTTTAAGATTTCTTATTCATGTTTTGTTAATAATGACGTGGGTTAAATTTAAGCATTCCTCCTTTCGATTGTTTTCAAGGCCCAGATATTAAAATGCTATATTACAGTCCATAGAAACAACACCAGTTAGAGTGAATAGAGAGTTTAATTAGTGAATTTAATAGTGGAAGATGTTGAATTGACGGAACAGAACATGATATTGTGGCTAGGTATTCTAACTAGTATTTTCTCACATTACATTCTATGTACGTACAAACAAGTTTATTTAGCGTAGGGACCACACACATAAGCGACGCTGGCGCCTTTAGTTCAGGTATATTACCTGGGTCTCCCCATGAAAATGTATTTTAGTTGAATGGAAACGCGTCTCGGATCTAGACACAATATCGAAGTGTATGTACCTTTGTATTTTTTAATATGCTCATATTGTTTGAATTCATGTATATATCTATAAACAGCGATAATGTACAGTTTATAGATGACATTTTAGGTTTTTAAAACAATCAGTTTGCAGCTCGGCATTTCAATATCCACGTAATTTGTATTCAAGTTGTTTACAACATACTTGATCCATTTTGTCCTTTTATCACATAATATTTACACAAACCTGTTTGTCGTACATATTGCTGTCCCACATTTTACCCTCGTGATCCAGTTACATTAAATCTACACTCACTTCGTCCCTGTTTGTTTATCGGGAGGATGATAAGTAACTGGGACTTACCTACAGTACATATATACATCCATTTTGAAAAGATTTGAACTGATTTCTTTCTTTCTTTCTTTCTTTCTTTCTTTCTTTCTTTCTTTCTTTCTTTCTTTCTGAAGTATATTTGACCTATAACTTAACTGGAAGAGCTGATTAATTTTGTAGCGCACATAAAAGTGATTATTTATCTGATCAAGTAAATCAAATTACGAAAACGATGATTGAATCCATCAGTAAATACATGATTCACAGGGTAACTTATATAAGCCACATATTTTACGAAAGAGAGTTTCACTCCCGGTCGATATTGATGAAGGTGATTGACATACGACATTAAATAAGGATACGGGTTGTTTGATTGACATACAACATTATTGAAGGATACGGGTTGTTTGATTGACATACAACATTATAGGATACGGGTTGTTTGATTGACATACAACATTATAGAAGGATACGGGTTGTTTGATTGACATACAACATTATAGGATACGGGTTGTTTGATTGACATATGACATTATAGAAGGATACGGGAGGTTTGATTGACATACAACATTATTGAAGGATACGGGTTGTTTGATTGACATACAACATTATAGGATACGGGTTGTTTGATTGACATACACCATTATAGAAGGATACGGGAGGTTTGATTGACATACAACATTATAGAAGGATACGGGAGGTTTGATTGACATACAACATTATAGAAGGATACGGGAGGTTTGATTGACATACAACATTATAGAAGGATGCGGGAGGTTTGATTGACATACAACATTATAGGATACGGGTTGTTTGATTGACATACACCATTATAGAAGGATACGGGTTGTTTGATTGACATATGACATTATAGAAGGATACGGGTTGTTTGATTGACATATGACATTATAGAAGGATACGGGTTGTTTGATTGACATACACCATTATAGAAGGATACGGGTTGTTTGATTGACATACAACATTATAGAAGGATACGGGTTGTTTGATTGACATACACCATTATAGAAGGATACGGATTGTTTGATTGACATATGACATTATAGAAGGATACGGGTTGTTTGATTGACATACAACATTATAGAAGGATACGGGTTGTTTGATTGACATACAACATTATAGAAGGATACGGGCTGTATAACAAGCAGGAACATAATCAACAAATCTTCATTCCTCGTGACGCCTGACGTCTCGTGTTAATTCATTTTAATAATGATATGGTTCCGAATACATATACGTACGTGACATTCTGTACATTCATTTCACTCAAACTATGGCCAAACGCGGGACATAATTACAACATAATTTATTTATGTTTCTAAGTACATTATAAGAAGAAGAAAATTGCCAAAATCAACCTTTGGTAAAATGACTTATATGCATTCTTTATAATCCAGAAAATAAGAGAAGTGCATGCTCTTAACCTCCATTACGTGTGTAACATGTACTTTTGTGTTTAATGAATATGGAAAATAAATAGTATAGTAAGACCAACTTAAATACAGTACAAATGAGCCAACATTTTCCAACTAACAACTGAGGTATTGGATTGAAATGATATCAAAATATCAATATGGTTTAAAATCATTTCTAACTAGACGATACTTTTGTTTTTGTTGTCTTCTCAAATGTAAACCAATTAAAATATCAGTAACTAATCCCAAAAGCAAAATGAGCTTATATTTTACTTATGTATGGTGCAGTTTAATTGGCTGTGTTGTTCAAACTTCTCAGAAAAGTGTTAACATCCTCAGGTTTTTTTTACAAACTTCACAGAAAGGTGTTAACATCCTCAGTTTTTTTGTACAAACTTCACAGAAAGGTGTTAACATCCTCAGTTTTTTTTTACAAACTTCTCAGAAAGGTGTTAACATCCTCAGTTTTTTTTACAAAAATTCTCAGAAAGGTGTTAACATCCTCAGTTTTTTGTACAAACTTCTCAGAAAGGTGTTAACATCCTCAGTTTTTTTTGTACAAACTTCTCAGAAAGGTGTTAACATCCTCAGTTTTTTTTGTACAAACTTCTCAGAAAGGTGTTAACATCTTCAGTTTTTTTTGTACAAACTTCTCAGAAAGGTGTTAACATCCTCAGTTTTTTTTGTACAAACTTCTCAGAAAGGTGTTAACATCTTCAGTTTTTTTTGTACAAACTTCTCAGAAAGGTGTTAATATTCTCAGGTTTTTTTTGTACAAACTTCTCGGAAAGGTGTTAACATCCTCAGTTTTTTGTACAAACTTCTCAGAAAGGTGTTAATATCTTCAGTTTTTTGTACAAACTTCATAATAAAGATGTTAACATCCTCATTTTTTTTTGTACAAATTTCTCAGAAAGGTGTTAACATCTTCAGTTTTATTTGTACAAACTTCTCAGAAAGGTGTTAACATCTTCAGTTTTTTTGTACAAATTTCTCAGAAAGGTGTAAATATCTTCAGTTTTTTTGTACAAACTTCTCAGAAAGGTGTTAATATCTTCAGTTTTTTTGTACAAACTTCATAATAAAGGTGTTAACATCCTCATTTTTTTTTTGTACAAATTTCTCAGAAAGGTGTTAACATCTTCAGTTTTATTTGTACAAACTTCTCAGAAAGGTGTTAACATCTTCAGTTTTTTTGTACAAATTTCTCAGAAAGGTGTTAACATCTTCAGTTTTTTTGTACAAATTTCTCAGAAAGGTGTTAATATCTTCAGTTTTATTTGTACAAACTTCATAATAAAGGTGTTAACATCTTCAGTTTTATTTGTACAAATTTCTCAGAAAGGTGTTAATATCTTCAGTTTTTTTGTACAAACTTCTCAGAAAGGTGTTAACATCCTCAGTTTTTTTTGTACAAACTTCTCAGAAAGGTGTTAACATCTTCTGGTTTTTTGTACAAACTTCTCAGAAAGGTGTTAACATCTTGTTTCTTTGTACAAACTTCTCAGAAAGGTGTTAACATCCTCAGTTTTTTTTTTTACAAATTTCTCAGAGACGTTTTAATATCTTCTGTTTCTTTTCTTCAAACCTTTCAGAAAGGTGTTAGCATCCTCAGTTTTTTTTTGTACAAACTTCACAGAAAGGTTTTAACATCCTCATTTTTTTTGTACAAACTTCTCAGAAAGGTGTTAACATCTTCAGTTTTTTTGTAAACTTCTCAGAAAGGTGTTAACATCTTCAGTTTTTTTGTACAAACTTCTCAGAAAGGTGTTAACATCATCAGTTTTTTTGTACAAACTTCTCAGAAAGGTGTTAGCATCCTCAGTTTTTTTTGTACAAACTTCACAGAAAGGTTTTAATATCTTATGTTTCTTCTGTAAAGACTCCTAAAAAAATGTTACTTCTGTTAATATGCTGCCATGAACGCTCAGAGTCAATACAACGACCCGTCTATTGTAGTGAGATACAGCAGCTGTCTCACAGTTATAAAACCCAAGTAGACTTCACAAAGGACAATTATTAATCTTGCACTAATTAACCGCAGGTACAAATATTATTTTGAAACCATCTGTTTTTACATTAAAACAGCATTACCATTACACTAGACAGCATCCTGTTGCCATAGTTGCTTTGACGTGTGTAACCATGATATATAGCAGAAAATAGTTTCAGTACTCAGTAATTGTCAGTTAATACACGCAGGAATTTGAGTATCGAGTACTATTTCGGTCCTTTACGATGCTGTTAGATAATATGTCACGGTTTTTGAACCGGAATTGATATGTTTCTAACAAAGATTATAGCAAAATAATGTTGCTGTTAAGAGCTATCTATGTTTAGACGTCCCCCAAATATCGAAGTCCTATTATCAGTGTCTGTACCCGTGGACGAGTAAGGCAGAACTGGAGATGCCTAGTTAGAAATGTCACCTTGATAAGCAGGACCGAGTACGCAGTGTTTTACTGAAAGTGTCACTCTATCACAAAGACTATTCATGGTTATTATTTATAATTATCGATATAGCTGATGCAGGATGATGTGGCCCACAGCTTGGTATATTAAACATGTTAAAGTATTGATTATTTGTTAAAAATTCAGCGGCCTTGTAACACTTATATATGTAGGTCATGGTTGTTCAAATATGGATAAAATATTTCAATACTGGATCAATATTCAGTGAGATATATGATATGTTATTAAAACCTATGACATGACAACACCATTATCTGAATTTTGATAATTTATTTGAAATATATTGTTACGCTGTATTATAAAGCAGAATAATAACATTAAAAAAACATTTTAAGTACAACATGTGAAGTTTGGTATTATCGCGGCCATCAGGTAAACTCATATTGTAGTGTATGATAAAGAATTGTCAAGCTGTACTGCAAATTTTATAGGTATACATTCATATAGATAGGTATGTGTTATTGTAAGGTACATAAAAACTTGGGCCACTTCCAATAACTTAATAAAACATTAGAATGGTAAGTGTTTCCCGTCAATATGTGAGTGTGTAGTGCCGTATTGTGTTTCTTCTTTTTACAATTTATTGATGTGACGATATAGTTCATATCATTCAAAATAAAATATTTTGTGGATCTTATTGAAGGAGAGAAATGTTGAAGTCCAATATGTGATAGTTAAAGCTGAATCATTCCAGATCTTTCTTTCCATATTCATCTCTTTTTGAGGAGAAAAGGGACTAAAATAAATCTGCTGCAACACTGCAGCAATCAGAATCTCGATCTTTTCTCTCTTTTTTACCTTTGATGACTTTTAATCTAATAATTTTCTGTGTAGTGTTTACTGTTAGAGTTGTGTTAACAAGCAAATGATCGCAACTGGGATCAACAAAAAGTAACACTGAAGTCACTTAAATCTCTTTTTATAGTCTACTCAACATAAACTATCACATGCCAAATGTTAAGTACTGAGTCTTATTAGGTAATGAATGACCCAAAGTGATTTGCGGTAGAAGCAAAAATTATACTTAATCTTTATTTTTGATGTTGGTGAACGTCTCAGTAACACATTTCAGCTGCTGTTTTATCTTACTCAACTCATGTCCTTTCAATAAATAATCATATCATTTATGAATCAATGTTATGTGTTTTTTCAATTAACCGGCTACATATTGACAATTATTCCAAGCTTTGTATTTTTCGCTATTTTCAAGGTGGAACAAAATCGTCAAAAAAGTATCATTGGAATCAAGTAGGTAGAGGAAAGAAGCAAGAAACACAAACGAGAATGATAGAGTGTGGCATTCATACTGACGTAGACGCTGTCCGAATGATGTTCTATCCTTATAAATAGATCCATCGTGTTTACCTGCTAGTAGACAACTGCGATTAACAAATGAGAAAATCTTCACTCAACGCACCTTAGTATTCGGATGTATTAGACTAATTTATGACACGTGCTTTACGTATTAAGTGGGCTGGGCTGTTATTCACTGTATAATCTATTTCATTATTTCTGTGTAATGTCATTTATATTACAAAACATGCCTGTGTGAATATACAAGGAAGTTTAAATATACGATGTACGTAACAAAGACCAATAGAATTTCATAATGCTCTATACAGTAAGCAGATGATTGAAACTGAAGTTAGTCATGATAACGTGACTAACTTAACCCGTCTTTCTCTTCTAGCTCATGATTGGAACCCGATTGAAGTACTGAGACGGTCATATATATATATATATATATGTAACAACAAATAATCACTGTATGATTGTATGTGGTGGCACGCGGAACGCAATCTTCGGACTAAGTGACCGAAATTTGAAGGTCAACGTTGATGACGACATCAGCATGGCAAAACTGATCATGAGTGTACATACTTCACTGCGCGTGATTCGTTGGCAGATTGACCGCTTAAGATGTTATCATATGATTTATCCTCGTTCATCTGACAGATATGGCACGTTTAAACTCGTTAAAATTTCAGACGAAACAAAAATGAAATAAAAATTAAGAAAATAACCACTCCGGGTATCATAATTAGAACAACATTTGAAAAAAACATTTTAGTTCACGTTTAAGGCAATATCACGTGAACAATCATTTCTATAATGTTTGTCAATGAAAGACCATGGACAATAATAACATGCTTAAATATGGGTCTGGAAACGAAAGGGAAATCTAAAACATGTGAAGTTTGCTTGTAAGTGTGAACGTTACTGTTACAACATATCTCTATTGTAAGATAGTATAACTACATACATGCCACGGCATAATATGTTTTATAGAACATTTAATGTTGTCTGAATTAGGGACTTTGAATTATCAATGTTGATGTTCGCGTAAATGTACGTCATTATCAAACCCTTGACGACATAACCAGCAGCACAAAGTCACAAGCAGTTAAGCAGCGTACAAATAGAGTACTGTTTGCCATATCATCATTCTCTTGAAAACCTCTTCAAATTGGTGACTACCCAGGATTGCATGAATTGTTTGTGATCCATATGAGTTCCGTATCGGAAGAACACACCGTGCTCCGTAAACATCAAGTATTTTAGCAGATGGTGTTGCTTCCTGAACAAGTACCACCAGGAGAGATTAAATACCAAGGAATGAAGAGAATGAGAAATTTGGCTGACCGTATATTGTACATGTAAATATTTAGCCAAGTTTAAAATTAACTGCATCAGATCATGGCGAAAAGAAAATTTCATCAAAGTGCATACAAATCCGAATTTATTTTTGTTTTATCGCATTTCATTCGAACCTTTGGAATATTCTATCTATATTCTTTATTTTAAAAAACAAATTATCTTCAGTGTCATGTTTGTCATTTCATTACCTATCGCAAAACAATCCCCCAAAAAAACAAAGAACGCACACATCATAACCTGCAGTTAGATACATTCTCACTGTAATGTGACTCACTAAATCACAACGAAGACGACCATGTGCTGTTGTGGTTGTGTCCTTGGGCAAGACACTTTACCTTAATTGCTCAGGATAGCACACGACGGGCCTCCCCAAGTAAACCGCCAACCAAAAGTCTAATTGACACAATGAAGAGTATAATCGAACAAAATAACAATTCATTTGATACCTTTTCTTTTAAGATTTTTTTAATTATCGTTATCCCATACTAATGAAGTATACAATTGTTTCCATTGAAAGATATAATCGGTTACTCTTTATTATATCATATCATATATAATTTTGTTTCCTTGCGTTTTGTTCTTGTTCGGGAGTGTCTAATGCAATGGGACACTAGAGTACTTTCAAGGTATGTGTAATGTATATAGCGAGATGTAATATAAATGTATTATGTGTACAAATGCGAACACTTACCTGGTTACGTGCAAATCAACTCATACGTGTTCGAAGGTAGTATATTACATACATGCACTTCAGCCTTGTGCGCCTTTTGACATTTTGAGGTATGTAAACAATCTGTCTAGTTTAGTCTTTTTAGGTTTTCAATGTAACCACTATTTTACCATTGCAAGTTACGGTGTTGCCGTTTACCGACCTACTGAGAGTATACGACACATTCAAACTGTTTGTAGCACAGCACAAAACACGGAAGTCTTTACGGAGTCACAGAAAATTTCGTAAAATATGACAAATATAATTTTATGTTGTAACTGACTTCAGTAATTAGTCTGTTCGACACATTTACGTCACGATGTGGCACGTTAAGGTATCTATCAATAATACAACATGTATTAAACTCTTTTAACGCACAGCATATATCAGCATGTGAGGTTCCTGTCATCTACTGGATTTACGCGTATTTTCTTTTCTAAGCTGATGATGCTGTGATGCGATCCATACTAGATCTAGCGCAGTCTCTTCCCATGGCGTAATCGTATCATAAATCAGCTTTCTTATTTACGATGAACACTGAGTATAATCACCATGAATGTCAATGAGCCTCGTCTATCCGATTTTTTGAAGATTAAGTTTTAGTATTAATCGTGTGTCTAAGCTCCCAGCAGATTTCGCCAATGTGTGTCCGGCTTACTGCTGTAATATATATGTAAACGGATTACCTCCGAAACCATATGTACCTACTTTTGAATGATGAAAAAGTATTGGTCACTCTGTTTAAACGGTCATGTTGTGTCTTAAGATGAGCTTTGTCTGGTATGTATTTTGTCTCTCAATATTTGGAAGATGGCAAAGGGAATACGCATAAGCTAAACTCATTGATTTAGCTCAAAACGTGGACTATGAAAGATATATAACCACACGGAGAATCTTTACAAATGACCAGGTGTTCCGGTCATGTAAACGTCTTCTGTTTCATTGACTACATCCATCACGTAAATCTAGGTATAGTGATTGTATAGGAATACCGTTAATGAACCAATACTTTGGGGATTAAGTTTCGCTAATTTCTTATTGCTCCTTGACAATACTTTCATAAGGACATTTTGACCTTGACCGCCATTCTGCCAGTATTTCGGTTTGTCTGGGAGGATATCAAGTACTCTAGGTTGCCAAGTGGTACGATCGTTCCACCTATATACTGAAACCAAGCCTTCTGACTCACTGTATAGGACGTCTTGACATTTTGTCACATCAAAGAGTTCCTGGATCTGTTCTTACTTACGGTTGATATTCCATTCTTGAATATTCTTAGTTGTTACCCTAAAACTCAAATACCATCAATGCCATGTTCTTTGAACAGTGCAAGTAGCTCAATGTAAATGAATGGCTACACATGCTTGCCATTAAGTGGTTATTAAATAGAATCGACATTACTATCATACTTTATCCTGTTACAGAGTGTGTATAAAGGGTTCAGTTAGTAGTACTCACAGGGGATTCGAGTTAATTAACCATAGCGAGAAAATACACACAGTATTAAAGAATGCTTACAAGACTGTTTGCGTGAAATATTGCCAACGAATTAGTTCCAACAGGAGCAACCGCGAAACATTAGCTTCATTTACAGTATTGCTTAGGATTGCTATGCTTTCTAATTGTTTACCTTAGTCTTAACTGTCGAAACACTTATGCGGAGGAAATCTGATGGTCGTATTTAAGAAATAGATAGTTTTTAATTCCTGGTATTAGTTTGGACTTACTATTTTAACTTATGTAATACTTATGATGGATCCGCATTGAATTTAGCGTGATTTGATTACTGTTATACAATTGCTTGACCTGAAGCTAATATTGGCAGCCTTATCAAATAATAATAATAACAATTCCACAAGTGTCGAGTTGTCTGTTGATAATTGTTTGAGTGTTTTGTTTAACCCAGATTAGATGATTTGAATGGCGGTTGTCGTAATAATCACTCTACCTTCTGGAACACCTGGTCCTATCACCATTATTATTTTTCGAGGATTTCCATGCGTATCTATAATTTGTGTTCGTATTATGCCATTTTTTATCGAGTTCCGTTATTATGTCGGTATTCTCTGTTGTTTTTGTTCAATATGGCGGCGTCCTAACTGTCCACATTTCCAATTACGCATGTTGGACTCTAAATGTGTTTTGGGCGATTAAATTATTATTATTATTTTCATATTTTTTGCATAGAATTTTCTTTAATCATTCGAAGCTTTCTTTTAGAATTTATATTGATTGGTGTTTTGAATTGTAGGTTTCATTCTGGAGTCTAGAAAGATTTATCATATTTTTGATACGGTTTTATAGTTATTGTTTTTAAATAAACGGTATCTGTTATAATTATCTTTATTCGAAGTTGCTATTCCTTTGTTTTCGGTTTGTTGTTGTCAAGGTTACCAGAAATCCAAAAATAGTGACCTCCAGGATATCAAGAATCATCAAACATTTTAAATAAAAAATATTATATATTTGTCATATCTTTTATCTACTATTATGAGATTTAACGAACTTCCCTTTCTCTAATAATAGTTTAATACCATTTCGATTTCGTCATACCCTTCTGGATGTATCAATGTTTGGTCCCTAGTACCACTGACGTGTCCTAGAAAGACAAAACAGCTTGATGATGAAAGTTAAGTTTCATTATTTTACATATGTTATTATACACCTGTGTGCTATTTGTGTAAAATCGATAGGTTTTAATTCTCAGGGCTGTCATTGGTTTTATTTTGAAGTTCGATTGACCAGCTTAAGTAGGAACAGATGTGACCGCTATTATCGGCAATTAAGTACAAAACCCCGCGCGACCTATGGACACCTCAGTTTATCACCCACAACGGGCATACGAATGACTGGTCTAAGTGGCCTGACCAGGAAAGGGGTCATACTTGTATTCGGCCATGTTGATTGGACATTGACAGTGTCCAAAATGGCTGCTTCATGCTACGTTCACGTGACACTTATGTATATGTGCTGTAGCGTTGGAAGACTAAATCCTGATAAATTATTTGACTCCAGCAAAATCGATGATGAGCGTTTAATAAGCTGTCCTAAGGTACCGCCTGGAGGTGCTATGTTATATCTTATTGATTTTTATCAGCAATTTCTCTAAAAGCAGACAGTTTGGGAGACGGCATTGATACTCAATATAGTGTCGTATTCTAAAGTGAAAACGAATACGAGACTTTCTACGTCGGTATAGAAAGACAAGAATATTATATATACATACTTCGAAATCGCTAAGAATTAGAAGAAAAAAAACAAAAACTTGTTTCAAGTTTTGCTTTCTTTTTCAGGCAAGGAACAAAAAAAGGTTATCATGGTATCATTCTGACAGTTTTTTTTTTTTAATTTTGGCTTTACTGTATCTAACACTTTTTTTCCCTAATTCCCTTTTGGATTACCATATTGGTGTATTATAGCATTATTGACGAGGTCTAGCAGACATCACTGCATTTCGTTCTCACTAAACTCAAACTTACAACTGCTTTTCATATGAATATGTGCTTGTATACAATTCCATGCCCATGCAGTTTAAATCTATTAAGGTCAGTAATAGTTATTTCGACAAAAGCAGGAGGTTTCATAATCATGTTTGTTGAACGGCTTCATACGTTTGTTTTCATAAAGCCAAATGTTCATTTTCGCTAACCAAGAATAACGATCCAGTACCCTCCTCTTCAAAAGAGAATCAATATTGTATTAAACACCTTTGGCAAGCGAAAATTGATTATGTTTAGATAGATAAAATATGAAAAACATTTTAATATTAAGACTACAAGCCCCGATATTTTTGTTACGAATTGTGCAGATAAATTCTCACATTAGCTTAATTATCTCCCCCTTGTCTAAAACTTAGATTCAGACATATCCAAGAGAACAAAAAGGTATTGGAAACTTTTCTCTTTATCAGATTTTGTAAAATGAATCGTCACGACTATCATGACATTAAGATTTATGACAAGAGGGCAATACGAAATATGATCATAATTTCCGTTAGTATCAGAAAGAGTTGATGTCAGATGAAAATGAAGAAGTCAACGATATGATTATAATGAGAGCAGTGTCGGTGATGTTGTCATGCGAAATAGGAATATAAATTCGAAGAAAATATAAAAACAAAACAAAACAAAAAAACAAACACATAAAAAAACCCACACAAACAAACACAAAAAAAACGCCCACTTGGTGACGTATCTTGGAACATCAACCATATTCAAAAAAAATTAATATGATGTTTGTCATATTTTCATTAAATACTATTATTGGGTATTGGACTTCCCTTTCTAATATTAGTTAAGGTCTATTTCGATTGGTTCCTAGAACAACTGACGTGTCCTAGAAAGACAACACAGCTTTTATGAAGTTTAAGATTCAGTATTTTACACACGTTGTATTTTATACTGCTATAATATATAGGTGTTATATATATATACCTCTGTGTTATTTTTATAAAATCAATAGGTTTTAATTCTCAGAGCTTTCATTTGTTTTATTTTAGAAGTACGATTGACCAGCTTAAGTAGGAACAGATGTGACCTCTATTATCGGCAATCAAGTACAAAACCCCACGCGACCTACGGACACCTCAGTTTATCACCCACAACGGGCATACGAATGACTGGTCTAAGTGGCCTGACCAGGAAAGTGGTCATACTTGTATTCGGCCATGTTGATTGGACGTTAACTGTGTCCAAAATGGCTGCTTCATGGTACGTTCACGTGACACTTATGTATATGTGCTGTGGCGTTGATAGACTAATTCCTGATAAGTAATTTGACTCTAGTTAATCGATGATGAGTATATATTAATCTATTATGAGGTTCCGCCTGGAGGTGATACGTTATATCTCATGACACAGGGAGTTGGTTTCATCAGAATTTTTTCTAAGAGCAGACCGCATTGGCGATGGTATTGACACTTAATGAAGTGTCGTATTCCTAAAATAAAACTTATGAGAACAAGACTTCCTACTTGGGTATAGCAGGACAAGAATATTATGTTTACTTCGAAATAGCTTAGAATGACCCCTGTTCTAGAACGTTAAACCTATGAAGAGAAATCGTTTTGATTTCTACATCTATATTGGAATTCTCTAGGGAACTTACCTGTTGTAGCAAGGGGTTGAGTACAGTATGCATCATATGTGACTACAGCTACAATCTGTTGTCGGCGAAACATAAGTCATAACACATTTTAATGTTATTGTACATTTTTAGCTTTATCATAGTGACATCACTGATTTTCGCGTTATTTCTGCAATAGTCTAGTCAATGCAAAACTGCCATGTGCTGAAATATTATGATGGCTATTGGTTTCATGTGGTAGTATGTTTGTATTCCCGCGAAATTGAAACAAAAAACTTTTGTTGCAAGTATGCTTTCTTTTTCGAGCAAGGAACGCAAAATGTTAACATGGAACATATCCGTTGATAATTATTTTGCATGACCTTCGGGATTTATGCTTGTATCATCGGAATGAAATATTTGAAACCATTTGGTGGTTACCCCTGCTGATGAAATAAATGTGTGTCACATCGAACTAATTAATTAATTTTGGCTCTGCTGAATCTAACTAATGTTTCTAAGTAGTGTATCTAACCCTTAATTTGATTAGGGTTGACTTCGGATGTAGCAATGGCGTAGTCGCCAGTCTTATTTTAATGTGGATGGGTGATTTAGGATATAACAATGGGTGTGATGATTTTGGATATAACAAGGGCGTAGTCGCCAGCCTCGTTTTCATGTGGATGTGGTGATTTAGGATATAACAGGGACGTTGTCACCAGCCTGGAATCAATGTGGATTCTGATCTATTGTTTCCCTCTGGAGCAGTTTGTTCTAATAGCAAAATTACCGCCAATTCATACGTCTGCGCCAAGTATTTTAGGAGATGCGAGAGCATATACACAGGGAAAATGCGCTACCGATGCCCTCTCGAGTAATTTCTTGTATTGTGAGCAATTTAAGCTATTTCACCGAAAATTGATTGTAAAATGTAATGTTATTAAAACATGCCAAAATTGTTCTATTTGTTTGGTTTCTAATTTATAATGTTTATGTAATGTTATTGGCTAACTGTTTAGTATTAATGTACAACAAGTATTCACCATACCCGCTAATTGAGAAATTTGAAACTTTGAAAGAGTTTCAGTTGATAATTTTTATTCTATTATAATAACAGAAACTTATGTGAATGATAACGGGGTATTAGGGTATGCTTAGCTACACCACTTCTATAGGGAATATATGACAGTGATATGCTGAAGGGAAACAGACTTTATACTGGTGTGGTGGGAAGGGGTTAAGGTCGATCTACAAATATGCAACTACAGATTCTACAGAGTTTGATGATAAACTGTTTTTGTTTGTTTTCTGTGATGGTTTTAGCATACATGAACTGAACCTATTCTTAATCCTTAAAAATGGATACATTCGACTATAATAAAACACTGCAAATCAGTCCAGACAAACAAACCACTCCCAAAACAAATACAGGATAAAATAATGAAATAGGTGAGGTCTAGAAAATCCTGACCTAGTTATTGACCCTGATGATAAACACACTAGAAAATCCTGACATAGTTAATGACCCTGATGATAAACACACTAGAAAATCCTGACATAGTTATTGACCCTGATGATAAACACACTGGAAAATCCTGACATAGTTAATGACCCTGATGATAAACACACTAGAAAATCCTGACATAGTTAATGACCCTGATGATAAACACACTAGAAAATCCTGACATAGTTAATGACCCTGATGATAAACACACTGGAAAATCCTGACATAGTTATTGACCCTGATGATAAACACACTAGAAAATCCTGACATAGTTAATGACCCTGATGATAAACACACTGGAAAATCCTGACATAGTTAATGACCCGGATGATACACATATTGGATTACCGGCTGACCAGGTAACATGAAGCAAACATAATTCCTCATTGTCTACTGAGAATATCAACATTAACAATATAACTTTTTTTATAAAAAATAACAAAAAACAGACTTTGCCGCAAGGCCTTTCTGCCCTCTCAGGCTTCTTCAGGCGGACTGAACTTTTGTTTATTTGTACGTTGCTTAGATATGTATGACGTCATCAATTGTGATGACGTTAACAATAGCGTGACGTAATAAACAAGGTCGGAACAGATGGAATACTGGAATACTGTACATTCAATAAACTTATTCTGCATTTAAGTTTGGTTTTAGCATTTTGATAAACATTTTTTCTTTTAACTCTCTTGTAACTACATCGTCACTATTTAACTTGTAGATAGGTAAAACATAAAAATCATTCCCAGAACACTGGTGAATATGTTTGCTTACCTTTAAAAATCTCAAGTCATCATCTTTAATTTGCTGCCTGTGTACATTCATACGCAATCTTAATTCGCACCCAGTTTGGCCAACATAAAATTCACCACATGACTTGCATATTATAGTGTAAATAACGTTTTTAGAATTACATGTAATATTAGATCGTATTTCTATTTTTGAGTCATTTATAAAAGTATAGTTTTTACACACAATAAGAATCTTACATGTACCACATCTGGGTTTCATACACTTTTGTACACCACTGTCGGCATGCGAGGTGTTCATATCAAATTTTGATCTACATAACAAACGTTTCAAATTCTTAGCTTGTCTTTTGCAATTGATAACTTTGTTATTTTCAAAAATATGTTTCATTTTCACACTATTTTTCATGTAGGTTTCATAATGTGTTATAATAGGTAGCATATTACAATTATTAGGATTATACGTAGTTACAAATGGTATGATATTGGTATCCTTATTTTGAATCCTATCGGTGTGAACAGAAATTGGACCCTTTTCCTTAGCTTTCTGAATAGCATTCTGTATTACCTCAGTAGGATAATGTTTGTTCTTGAGGTACACTGTCAAGTCATTCAGTCGCTCATTTAACTTCTCCTTATCTCTAATAACTGTAATTAATTTGGATGCTAGACCATATAGAATATTCAGTTTGGTATGTTTAGCATGGTTGGAAAAAAAATTTCCAAATAACTTTTTTATATATATTTTAAAACCGACAAAACAATGACAGACTATGAACAATCCTATAGATTTGCACGGCGAGCCTTAAACCGTACTAGTAAAATAAGACCATGTGTTCTGGAATAGTAACCGTCGTCTAGTTTGTCGATGACACTCGTCTTTATAAGCCGGGAACGACATCTCAATTGTACATGCAGCATGTATTAAAAGTAAAATCCAATTCATTAGTTAGATTTACAAATAAACACAAAACCGAGAAGATTAGTTCAAGCGTTTATTAACCAAGATCATCCAGTAAATCTAATCACAATGGCAAATCATTCTTATTGGTAAGAAGTCATTTTTACCAGCTCAACATAGCAAACGTGACATACAAATGTAGCTGCAATTGCATAGACCTTTTTGCTCTTGCTACAATCGTTCTCATAACATTGTCTTAGTTATGAATATTTTAGACTTAACGGTCGTTATTGTTTTCTAATGAGCGTTTAGTGAGACAATAGGAATCAAAGTTATTATAATCCTGAACCGTCATATAGGGAAACGTGATGTATAATAAAATGTAAATTCAAGTACAATGCATTACAATACAACGTATCAGTTACGCATGCGCAGATAACCCGTCGTCAAGGAAACTAACCCCTCACAGGAAAACACGTTCGTAACAACATGTACAGATCTCTTAAAGACAGATAAATCAAGGAAGTGACAACTTAACTGAAATTTTCGATTAGAAAGGATCGAAAAACTCCCGGATATTTCACAATACTAGCACGTGCGCTAGGATTTGTTTCAACAGGTCGGCTGGCAGTATAATTCTCAGCTGACTTCATATTTAAAGTTTAAATACCTGGACCACAGTACGTGTTATCAGTGGCCAATAGAGTTAATGGAAGAAAGCTGTATTGTATATGTTCTATTATTGCTTGTGTATGGATTTTTTTCTTCACTTGAATCATTGCCAACCGACTTGAGACAAATCTGGCTCTGTATATTACAGTGAATTTCTTGCTGATGTCAATAATTTATGAGGTCTGTATCCATTAATGAATCATTTTCCTTGAGTCATTAGATTATCTACGTTTAAACTAGCTGGATTTTCTTCTGGTCTCAACACCATAGTTTAAATATCTGGCATTTTGACCGGATAAATCTCGGCCTACGTCTTGGTCTTGCGTGCCTGATTTTTTCTACAGGAAATACCATTACTGGTAAACAAAGCATATATTGTACGAAAGCTTTACAAAGGTTACAAGTAGTCATCACTGACAAATTATGTCATACAATTTCAATTAAACATCACCTATACAGCATATTACCTCCCCTTCTCGTCGGTGCCCTGGTTTAGGGGCAAGGCACGTCATTGTAAAAGGAGAGTATCGATGCCGTTCCTGGGCGTGTTTTATAAAGCACAGCCACACGACCGACATCACGTATGCCTTTACATATTAAACATTGCATGTTATGGTAAAATATTCTGTGATCCATTAACAAACGATATCAACACGTCACGACCGCTATTTCACGTCAGTGCCCGACATTGGGACGTCATTGTGAAAGAGTTGTGTGTGGTCCGTGACGGTCTCGATACCACGTGACCGCCGTGTCTTAAACGTACCGTCACATCGGCGTCACTTGATGACGCGTCATTACTAGGTGACGTCATTTGACACAGAGTTGGCTCCCTGTGCCAGACCAGGCGGCGGTACACGTGTAATGTAAATATTGATATACATAGATATAAATATTAGCACTTAAAGAATTAAACTTCTCTTTTCTTTGTTAGTAACAATCTTACTTGCCCTGACAGATACGGCATATCCACAGGGACCTGGCACAGATTCCTAACGTACAGTTGGTTCCTATTATGATAATATGATGCATACATATGAACTGTGGGTAGGAAATGTGTGCCAAGTCCTTGTTGGCATCTCACATTTACAGATTTCAGACATTTTTCATTAACCGATCGCCAATAAGCGAAATATGATATGTTCATTTTCTATATTTACATACACATTGCCTCGTATGAAATTACCAAAATCACACTGCGTCGCTGTTAGATCGCAATGAAATTGCTTCTTGTAACCGTGACGTCATGTACAGCGTGACGTCATTTATTTGTTTTAACAATCTGTATCAGTCACGGTGTGTTTTATTAACTTTGTGTGTTTGAGATGACATTGAAATTCATCGAAGGTTTCTTAAAGGCAATCATTTCATATAAGATGACAATGGAACTTTGTAAAAATAAAGGCGTTCAAAAGTTAATATACACAATGTAGTCCGAATATCCTGTAACTGTATATCTAATACCGTAATTGATCCTGGTGGATCTTTACTATATTGTTGGACTGAGGCAAGCTAATGGCGGCTTAATGCGGATTAAGCTATATATATCTAAGGCACATCTGAACGGATGAAAACAGGTTTATATCCAATGCATTACCAAGTGATAGTTTTCTTATCCGACGCTGTATATCGAAATGTTGGAAACGAGGGGGGAAATTTCGACAATTTCCTTAATTCCAATTTTTATAAGTTCCCTCTAAATTTGCAGCAGAGGAACGGCTTCTTTTTGTATAACCGTAATTGTGAGGAAAAACGTTTGTGACACACACTTGCTTCCAAAGGAGCCTATCTTGGATATTCGGACTATTAGATAACACGTTAACCGGATATATACGTACATTAACATGGTTAAATCTAAAAATAGGGTCGAAATGGAAACAAACGGTGAAGAACGAAACGAAACCAGTTTCGTTCCGCTCAATTTCTTCCGCTTCTATTTTGACTCTACTTCAAGCACAATAACCCCAACGGTTCACACCCTATACGATATCCTCAATAATGACAATGGTACATGTTAATAATATATAATACACGGCAGATGTTTAGATCTATACCACCTGACACACGCTCTAACATACATTTTCTGATAGGGTATCACATGTTCTATAATTTATAAACATTTTCATAAACGACGGATGTATTGTTCGTTTGTTGTCATTCCTGTTTAACATGTTCATATTTTCGCCATAATTTTGAAAACTTTTCATAAATGCAGGCAGCATAATGTATTAGAAAGTTGTTTTTGACATACACTTCAATTACACGTTGGTATATAACGCTTTAAAAATGTTTTCTAGTACAATGACAATTCAAAATATATAACTTCATAAATAATATTGAACTCACAAGCCTCGACCTGAAATAGACTTGCTCAAGACTGTGATTTTTAAAAGTGAAGACAATCTGTTCATGAACTTTGTTCACTGTTGCTCACACACACACACACACACACACACATTTACAGGTCATGTATTGCTTTTTTACAATTTTGATTAATAAATAAATTTTAAACCTGAGCATGATGGAAAAATTTCTATCAAACATTCAAATGGCCTTAACAACACACATAGCAAAATCTACATAAAATAAAACGATATTCTCTAAATGTCACAAAATTTGTTTAACACAAAACAGTATTTTCTGAAAAATGTAAATAAACACAGCAAAAACCACTATGGACGTAAGATATATAAAACGAGCAGTACATTAGCTTAAAATCCAATTAATATTATTATAACCATTAATTTACAAAACAAAAAAGAATGAAATATATATCATTGGCCTGTAAACAGTACGGCATTTTAAAATTGTTTTAGAATTAATGTAGTATTTTCTAAGAAAAAATCTTTTTGAAAAATACGTAATTAAAAAATGGTAAAAGGTACAAGTGAAATTTATGAGATGTTAGATATGCCTTGATGGTAAAGTCGGTCAAGGTAAGTAAAAGTTAGAACTAAGATGAAGGGAGAGGTTATTAATCTATTCTGCATCATATTACTAGTTATAATACAAGACACCTTTTTAGATGTGGTCGGATTTTCTCCGAAGTTGTTATCAGCTTCAATTTTCCTTCCGTCTTTATCTCTCCCAGGGTTCCTTGCGCAAGCGTGCTGTTATGAAGGGTCGCAATGCACTCTGGGAGAGATCGCCTTTCGTCTGGCAGTATTGAGGACTACTTTGATATGCACATTAGTTCTACAAACAAGTGAAGGATTCCTCGCTCCTCCCGTATAGAAATGAGAAAGATTTCTGCCTATAGTGTCATCAAATAGTATTGCTCTAATCCGAGACTTCCTTCAAAACTTATTAATCGATAAGAAATTTTACGGAATAACATACATCTAATTAATATGCTATCAGCTCTCAGACAAGATGTCAAGAAATGAATTATTCGATGAGGTATAACCTATTCACTTGGTTTCGATTGGAGGATAGATATATGAGTACAGACTATAGTTCAAAGGTAATTTTACTTAGATTTTTTAACAGAGTTATCGTTCTAAAAATTACTTCTCACTTTTAAAGAACAACAACTAAAGTCTATACGAGAAGATAGAATCTTGAGAAAGGTTTCGTATTGTATAAGGTACCATAGCATAACTAGGAAATTTTGGAAAGAAACTATAGAGAAATGTAAGAAATGCGTAACGTTTTGTATAGCTCTGGGCGAGATTTCAAAATGATCAGGATCATTTTAGAATTAGAAACGACTGCACATCTCGCAAGTATACCGCTAAACCAGGCATCGCAACATCTCTTTTTACAGACGTTATCAAGTTAAAACTCTTTTCTTAACAATTTTGGAAATAAATGAAACTATTTTAACCTTTTCATTTTTCCTAGTAAAATCAACAAACTAACATATATATGGTCACGAACATGAAACAAAAATAATTTAAATATCAATATAGTAAAACTTATAAATATAAACATGCATGGAATGACTAGTTGACTTGGAGGCCCTAGCTGTCAGACACAGAGGCTGTGGGGTCGGGATTCGTACCCGAATTTGTGTCATAAGTCCCTGTGGGTAGGGTTATACAGTCCAGAACCTCCGAAGTCCTTAATACTGAATTAAACTTTACATCACATCTGGATTTTACACGTGAAAAAATATTTTGTTTGCATACACATATATTTTTAAGATGAGAACTACATGGGTAGAACTACGAATCGTCATCACCGAGTGCCTGACCGAACGAAAAACTGAAAATCATCACAGTTCGCCATTGATTACAAAACACGATACACATGTACACTAAACAACGAGTCACCGTGTCGCCTACTGTATCCGGTCGAAATACGCCTGGGGTCTTTATACAACAATATTTAAACATATAATTAACATATTTCGCGGTGTAGAACTGTAAAATTAACCAACATAATCATGTGTCAGGAGTCTCGATAAATAACTTACTACAGAGCCTCACTGCCAGTTTGGCATTGCCCAAATTCAATTAACACCAAGATATTACTTTTACTTAGCCAGGCAACAAACAGTTCTATCTATTGACAGTATTGTGGGATACGGGGGTTTGGTGAACTGATCATATGTCATATAGCTGAGTTTTTCGGGCTTGTTTGAATTCTGAAACAATAGGTACAAAGTAAGGTTGTGAATGAGAGTTACCTCCCATACACATGGTCTGGCATTGCTCTATCCCTTGTAGTTGTGTATCAACACATGTACACATTGCTGACGTCATACTGGGTAGTAACATGCCCTTTGTTATCCATTTCTGACAGTTTCCCGTTAATACTTGACATTTTTTTTTCGATAACAAGCTTATCAATAGCGAGATTCACGGCAGTAACATCATTACGTATCTGGGTCATAGGCGGGCAGGTGTGCGAGTGTGTGTACTCACTTCTTAGTGTGTGGAGTACAGTATTGTACAGACTTAACCGGATGGGATTTTCCTATAATAAAAGTAAGTTTCGAAAACTCATTTTCAGAAAAAATGATGTTGAAATATTCCAAAATTTCACCCAAAATAATTCTTGAAACCCTACAAGTGCTTTTAGCGCTTTATAATAGTTCCTCCATGAAAATTTCCTTTATAGGCGAAGTCCGTGTAATTATAACAATAACGGTTTCTGCGAAGAGATGTTAAACACAGCAATGTTGTGACAAAGTGAACCAAACCGAAACACCGTATCAGATAAATTTTGGTTTTGACATTGATTACCGACCGATTTACATATATAGGGAAAGATTTGGTGCCATGTCTTCGTGCACCTTGTCGCGATCAATACATCCACACACTCGCATGCACGTAAAACCATGTGCGATACAGCTATGCATCATAATTACTGTGTAACTCAACGAAAATGGGCATTAGGGTTTAATTTGATATTCAGAAAGTCGTATGACTCAGCTACACTGATGGTCAGAATTTTCTACAATGATCCAGATAAGCTTTTTACTATACACGATCGATTGCATAGAAAACAAAATGTTAGCAATACCGGAAGCTTACATAATGTTAATCTTTTTCTAGAGTAATGTATTAGATAGTCTCGGTGACACCCCTATACATTACGGTAACAACACTATGTTCAGCAGTGCTGAACTGATACACAATGTCGAACCGACAATAGGCGACAGGTGCTCGGAAGAATGTGTCATAACGTTATATCCTTACTACACATTTAACAAATCAATCGGCTAAGAAGATAAATAACTGAATAAGAACTAATGAAAACATTTAAAAGTAATTCTCAATACTGCGAAAAGTATATATATACCTTTGGTAAAAAATGTTCTACATTATTTTCTTGGTCTCCTTGTGCTTATGTTCATACTCCAAGAGCGTTTTTGGCTTGACCCCTCCTGCTTGCATGGCTGGACAAAACGTGGCAAACAGTTTATCCCAATGATTGAAGAATGGCTGGAAATTGGTCATAGGCTTAAGGTGGTGCATGTCGTGTTTTGGGGCACCGCCGATAACCCCGAAAGGAAACCAGTTGTGGAGACAAAATGGAAAATCAAAGCCGATGTGGGCCTCAACACTTACAATGATACTCACAATCATGTAAGACCAAATCGTGAGAGGATGACAGTTGAAGAACCAAGTGTTGGTGGTTGTGAGAAATCCTACGGTTATCAGCTCCCAAGGGTGCAGATATTGGGTCACCCAGCAAAATGGGCTGTGGTACCGGTGGTGCACTGCATGGATATGCTTGTAGAGGAACCGGAAACGGTGGTGACTCCAGTGCCAGACGAAGTATTGAAAGTCGAAAACCAACAAACTGGCTATTTGATGCCATACGAATTCAAACATACTGGGAGCCAGTTCGGGTAGTTCTGTATCCGGTGTCCATATCCACTGGGATACGGCGGCAGGGAGGATGTACACAATGTGGTTCCAAAATGTCAAACCCAAAGTATCGAAAATTTGCGAAAGTGTTACATCTTTGTTCGTCTGTAATTTAAAACTTTGCATCCATGTCCATTTTTTCCCGATTAAGTCAATAATCATAAATGGTGTGCAGAAACTGAAGTAGAAGACAACAGAGAGAAAAACCGGGAAGAGGGGAGAGCGAAGGAATTCCTCCCTGCCTAGCCGTAAATCCCAGATTGCCTGCAGTATACGACCGCTGCTCCTGCCGCTTGTATTCCACAGCAGAAGTCCGTCTGCTAGACTTTCATTAATAAACATCCATGTTCTGCCGATGTTAAGCAGATTGCTATCCATTTTGTCTAGCTTCTGTCCTTTGTATAACTACACGGACATCACAAGGAACCACTTCCCCAGTCCTTTCCCTCTCTCCCGGTTGAAACGTTTTAAAGCTTGGATAAACACTGCATTGCCATTTTATACACCGGCTTCCCGCCGTCCGACCTTGCCCTACGTCATTGTTAGTCACAGGGGCCCGCCACGGGTTGGCGGAGCGATACTATTTATAATCCATTGATAAAATTGTTCGACTTATGACCAAAACTTGACCCCATTACCGTATTAACAACAACGGTAAGTATGTACACTGTGTATATAGGATATCACATACACCTCTAACTATTGACACAGATACATATCGGGGAAAATGTTTGGTTACCCAGCAAATATGTATGTATAGGCCTATCTACCATTGCTTAATGATCACGAATGCGACATAATTAAATTAGTGTTAACAATAACTTGAAATACCTTTGACTGACTCTGGAAGTATGGTTACATTGCAGCTGCTATTTTAGACGTGTGTATGTGACATACCATGAGAGGTATTGGTGCTGTATACTACATATATTTAAAAGTGGGACAAATAATTTTGTGTCTTTAGAACTTTAAAACTTGTTTTAATATTTGGCATATACACTGTATACCGGGTATAAGTAGCGTGTCAAATGTGGGTCGAATTGAATATTTAACACAATGTAAACTTTGTTATAAAGTGATTTTATATTATAAAAATGAATAAAATAAAATAAACATTGGGCTTAACAAAACATTTCCACCTCTTTTTCTTTCTTAACATGCGCTAAGACAACGCCATTTTTTTCCCCTGTCCCATCAATACATGAGATACAATTCCTGTGACTCTGTACACTGGAAATTTTACTGACGCGGTCAGTTTAGGATGATCCACAGACTATGTACACTGGACATTTACATGTAACTGACGCGGTCAGTTTATGATTAAACAGAGACTCTATACACTGGACACTTTACTGACGCGGTCAGTTTAGGATGAACCACAGACTATGTACACTGGATACTTTACTGACGCGGTCAGTTTATGATGAACCAGAGATTTATAACGGTGTTGTTTAGATCTCTGTCTGACCTGTATGTTTTATCAATGTTTAATGACAGGTTTATGTCAACCTTAGGTAATCATCGCCTAAGTGGTCACTTGTTGTTATGGTAGGAGAGGCCACAAAAAGGTGAGCCACATCTTATCGAAAAAACACAGCAGACACAACGATAAACATAATGATAGACACAACGATCAATAATGATAGACACAACGACAAACATAATGATAGACACAACGATAAACATTATGATAGACACAACGATAAATATAATGATAGACACAACGATATACATAATGATAGACACAACGATACATATAATGATAGACACAACGATAAACATAATGATAGACACAACGATAAATAATGATAGACACAACGACAAACATAATGATAGACACAACGATAAACATAATGATAGACACAATGATAAATATAATGATAGACACAACGATAAACATAATGACAGACACAACGATACACATAATGATAGACACAACGATAAACATAATGATAGACACAACGATAAACATAATGATAGACACAACGATAAATATAATGATAGACACAACGATAAACATAATGATAGACACAACGATAAACATAATGATAGACACAACGATAAATATAATGATAGACACAACGATAAACATAATGATAGACACAACGATATACATAATGATAGACACAACGATAAATATAATGATGGACACAACGATAAACATAATGATAGACACAACGATAAATATCATGATAGACACAACGATAAACATAATGATAGGCACAACGATAAATATAATGATAGACACAACGATAAATATAATGATAGACACAACGATAAACATAATGATATACACAACGATAAACATAATGATGGACACAACGATAAACATAATGATAGACACAACGATAAATATCATGATAGACACAACGATAAACATAATGATAGACACAACGATAAATATAATGATGGACACAACGATAAATATAATGATAGACACAACGATAAACATAATGATGGACACAACGATAAACATAATGATAGACACAACGATAAATATCATGATAGACACAACGATAAACATAATGATAGACACAACGATAAATATAATGATGGACACAACGATAAATATAATGATATACACAACGATAAACATAATGATGGACACAACGATAAACATAATGATAGACACAACGATAAATATAATGATAGACACAACGATAAACATAATGATAGACACAACGATAAACATAATGATGGACACAACGATAAATATCATGATAGACACAACGATAAACATAATGATGGACACAACGATAAATATCATGATAGACACAACGATAAATATAATGATAGACACAACGATAAACATAATGATAGACACAACGATAAACATAATGATAGACACAACGATAAACATAATGATAGACACAACGATAAACATAATGATAGACACAACGATAGACACAACGATAAATATAATGATATAGATATAGGTGCCAAATAATAAATTTGGAATTAACTGAAGTTGATATACATGTAGGTATAGGTATAAAATAATATACATGAAATTGACTGATGATTATATAGGTATAAAATAATATACATGACATTGACTGATGATTATATAGGCATAAAATAATATACATGGCATTGACTGATGATTATATAGGTACAAAATAATTTACATGACGTTGACTGATGATTTTATAGGTACAAAATAATATACTTGACATTGACTGGTGTTGATATATAGGCGTAAAATAAATTATTAATCACAAAATATGGGATTTTAATATGTAAAAAAATTACGAAGGATGTAAGCTGGGATAGTCATAATCAACACAAAACGTAGGAGACAAACGTCCGGACAGTTATATGAGTCCCGCTCCAAAACATCCGGAATGTCTTCACCACAATACACAGAGTACAATGGTCGTAGTAACTGATAATCATATTCAGGTTAAGTGAAATAGATTGATGACCCGATACACACGACAATGATTTATCTACATCCACACCTCAATGTGAATTTAATACAGCATTATGTGATTGTTTTATACAAACACGCTAAACATATATAGGACATAAAGTTTATAGAGATATTATAGATCACACACTATTACCGTCAAAGGCTATATATTTCAACACTTTGTCCTGGCTATATGTACTAAGTTCTTTTTAAAATACCATTTAATCACCCTAGGGAAGTAGTAAACCATTAATTTCGGATCTTTTTAATATATCTCTCGCTCATCTCATAAAATCTTTATTTTAACGGAATAGCCAGATCAATATTCTGTCTTATGTTTTGTTGTGAGGTTTGTTTCTCGTCCTTGTCAGAGTTTGTTTACTATTGACAGGGATCTGTGTTCTTACCTCAGTATAATATCAGTGTCTTGTCTCTAGGTTACACACACAATGCCACCTGGATAGTTCTGACACACATCTTGCGATGTCTTTGTTACATTTTTTAAGTGCTATAATTGGTGTGAAGGCCTTGACGTATTCTTTACTGAACTATGGTAATTGACCAATTAAAGCTTTACAAATCATCTTATCTATTGTAATACGTTGAGTAGACCCATGTATTGTATGTTGTGTTTGACGTTTGTTGTTATCTTATTAAATATAACATAAGTAGCTAGCCAATATACTATATACTCACTCTTTAGTTATATATTGTTTAATATATAATTATTACTTATCGTCAGAGCAATGCTTGTGATAGACGTATTTTGTTTAACTTCTATGTTCACCAGTCAGAGATTGTCAATGCCCTTACTATATGGATAAAATGAATTTAATAACTGAAAAAAAAAACATTTTATTTGCATTACGGTTTCCATCTCGCGAATAATCATATTGAAGACTACTCAAATCAGAAATGGAACTACACCAGTACATATCGGACGCCATGAATTGGGAGAGATAAGTTGTGGTGATATCCGTAAAGTCCTTTGATTTGAGATATTAGTGTATGATAACAAAGACTATGGGACCATATCGATCAGGAGAAGGTAGACAAACAACACATCACGAAGATAAAAATATATTGTGTAATGTTTAAATACTTGTATGTTTAAAATAACATTGTATTTATACAAAGTTGATAAAACTTTATGGTGTATTATTTATTTTCACATTAGAACGTGAGGTTAAACTGTGTTTACGATGTTTACATGTACATTGTACATTACAAAACAGGTTATATTATATTGTGCTGTGCTGTTTTATGTTATGACTTCATCAAAGTTGAAATTATAACGTAGATAAAAACCTATTGTTCAGTGTTTATAAACACATTGTGTATTGTATGTATGGAAACAGTTCATATATGTTTAGATAATATCGGTCTAACTGTATTGTATACTATAAATATACATACTGTATTGTTATAATTGGTTAAAACTACAAGGTATATTGTATAATAGGTATATATACATTCTGTATTATAAAGCATATTAAACTGTCTTGCACAATATTAAATCATTTATCACAAGGTAACATATAAACTGTCATGGGCAGCTTATTGGTCAATTATATATTCAGTAATTTATTTTTTGGTTATGACAAAATTATTTTGCTTTCTGTATAATATGCAACAGATTTTCAAGACATTTTTTATTTCGATTTTGACATTTCTTTCGACGTATTTCTTTTTCAGGTCGTCTCTTAGGTACAACACTTTGAGTCTATAGTATCAATGACAAGTCCTTGAAGGACGAAACAACTGTATGATGTCCCTAGCATCACTGAAATGTCCTTGAAGGACGAAACAACTGTATGATGTCCCTAGCATCACTGACATGTCCTTGAAGGACGAAACAACTGTATGATGTCCCTAGTATCAATGACAGGTCCTTGAAGGACGAAACAACTGTATGATGTCCCTAGCATCACTGACATGTCCTTGAAGGACGAAACAACTGTATGATGTCCCTAGCATCAATGACAGGTCCTTGAAGGACGAAACAACTGTATGATGTCCCTAGCATCACTGACATGTCCTTGAAGGACGAAACAACTGTATGATGTCCCTAATATCACTGACGAGTCCTGGAAAGACGAAACAACTGTATGATGTCCCTAGCATCAATGACAAGTCCTGCATGGACGAAACAACTGTATGGTATCCCTAGCATCAATGACAAGTGCTGCATGGACTAAATAACTGTATGATGTCCCTAACATCAATGACAAGTCCTGCAAGGACGAAACAACTGTATGATGTCCTTAGCATCAATGACAAGTCCTGGAAGGGCGAAACAACTGTATGATGTCCCTAGCATCACTGATAAGTCCTGTAAGGACGAAACAACTGTATGATGTCCCTAGCATCAATGACAAGTCCTTGAAGGACGAAACAACTGTATGATGTCCCTAGCATCAATGACAAGTCATGCAAGAACGAAACAACTGTATGATGTCCCTAGCATCAATGACAAGTCCTTGAAGGACGAAACAATTGTATGATATCCCTAGCATCAACGACAAGTCCTTGAAGGACGAAACAACTGTATGATATCCCTAGCATCAATGACAAGTCCTGGAAGGGCGAAACAACTGTATGATGTCCCTAGCATCACTGATAAGTCCTGTAAGGACGAAACAACTGTATGTTGCCCATAGCATCACTGATAAGTCCTGGAAGGACGAAACAACTGTATGATGTCCATAGCATCAATGGAAGTCCTGGAAGGGCGAAACAACTGTATGATGTCCCTAGCATCAATGACAAGTACTGGAAGAACGAAACAACTGTATGATGTCCCTCGCATCACTGACAAATCCTGGAAGGACGAAACAACTATATGATGTCCCTAGCATCACTGACAAGTCCTGGAAGGACGAAACAACTGTATGATGTCCCTAGCATCACTGATAAGTTCTGGAAGGACGAAACAACTGTATGATGTCCCTAGCATCACTGACAAGTCCTGGAAGGGCGAAACAACTGTATGATGTCCCTAGCATCACTGACAAGTTCTGGAAGGAGGAAACAACTGTATGATGTCCCTAGCATCAATGACAAGTCATGCAAGAACGAAACAACTGTATGATGTCCCTAGCATCAATGACAAGTCCTGGAAGGGCGAAACAACTGTATGATGTCCCTAGCATCAATGACAAGTCCTTGAAGGACGAAACAACTGTATGATATCCCTAGCATCAACGACAAGTCCTTGAAGGACGAAACAACTGTATAATATCCCTAGCATCACTGACAAGTCCTGGAAGGACGAAACAACTGTATGATGTCCCTAGCATCACTGACGAGTCCTGGAAGGACGAAACAACTGTATGATGTCCCTAGCATCAATGACAAGTCCTGGAAGAACGAAACAACTGTATGATATCCCTAGCATCAATGACAAGTCCTGGAAGGACGAAACAACTGTATGATGTCCCTAGCATCACTGACGAGTCCTGGAAGGACGAAACAACTGTATGATGTCCCTAGCATCACTGACGAGTCCTGGAAGGACGAAACAACTGTATGAAGCTCAAATAATGTTGGCTCTTCTTTAATTATCTAACTTTCAATTTGTATTGAAAAGTGCTAATAGCCCGTGTGCCCTGTGTGCAATCGTTTGTCTACTTATAACTTACAGTAGCTAGTTGGTTTATTTTGACCAGGAAGCTTAAGATTACGGCTAGAGATTAACCTTTTTATTTGGTTTGTAGTCCTTCACCGTAACGGAGAAAACCTTAATTATCCCCTCTCAAGGTTCAGTGATGGATTATAAAAAGTGGGTCAGGAATGTATTAACCTTTTGCTTTTACAATACAAATTATCATTGCCTGAAGTGTGAATAGTAATTATAACTGAAAATATATGATATGAACTGAGACGTGTCCGATGTTTGGTAGTATGCCTGGTGATTACGTTATCAACAGCTGCCTTGTTATTATTTTTAGAATAGACGAATATTTGCCCGATATTTGAATGGTCGGCTTCGTCAAGGTAACAGGTACCCACCCCTTCCGGAACACCTGGTTTGATTTCTCGTGATACTTTTTCAAAGGCTCTCCGTGCAAATCTAATTTTTTTGCCCCTGATTTATCGATTTTGAGTTAGAATTACGGATATGTGAATAGGTCGATATTCCTTGCTGTTTTCCTTCTATATCGTTAACCGCACTGCTGTCAAACCACAGTGTAGATCATTATCAAACCAAGCTTCTAGCACTGTGTCGATCATTGTCAAATGAGCCTTTTAGCACTGTGTCAATCATATGAGCTAGTGTAAAATAGAGCAATCTCATAAACAAAGAATGATGTCATCACATAGTCTTCGTCAACCTAGATCTCTGGAAATCCTCGCTATAAGAGAATGATGTCATCACATAGTCTTCGTCAACCTAGATCTCTGGAATCCCGCGCTATAAGAGAATGATGTCATCACATAGTCTTCGTCAACCTAGATCTCTGGAAACCCTCGCTATAAGAGAATGATGTCATCACATAGTCTTCGTCAACCTAGATCTCTGGAAACCCTCGCTATAAGAGAATGATGTCATCACATAGTCTTCGTCAACCTAGATCTCTGGAATCCCGCGCTATAAGAGAATGATGTCATCACATAGTCTTCGTCAACCTAGATCTCTGGAATCCCTCGCTATATCAAAAACTCTAACACGTATTTGACTAATACGTAATTATATCTGCCTTGGTTAAGGATCTGGTTAAATAAGCCATGACTCGTTCGCGCTATAAAGGGATATCTCCGTATATATGTCATACTCTATATTATTTCATGCATCAAGTCAAACAAAATAGTTTGTTTTGGTCGTGCTTGTAACAAGGATAGTTGTTTCATGTGATACTTCCTGACAGATCAGAAAACGGGAAACACAGCTGTTACTTCGGTTGGTCGGTCAATAACTCGACAAGTATGCAACATGCAATTTAATATAAGTCTATGAGGTTTCGCCCCTATACGACAATGGCAATATACATTAGTTTGTATGTTTGTAACTGACACAAAACTGTTGCATTTTAACAATAGCTGGTAGTGTTGGTAGGGGGAATGGTGAAAAGTCGATCACCGTTCATAACGTAATCTATCGATGTACGATATCCGTGTACTACCCGATGTATGTAATCAGTTTGATAGGTACACATGTCATTTGGTGACTGACACACATGCAACATAGCAGAATAAAAGCTAAGTAATATAATGCCCAATACCACACCGTTTTTTTGTGACACAGCTGCGAGAAATGATACGTTACGGGTATTACACGTGACACAGAACTCTTGGTAAAGAGTCTAGAGCGGTTGCTGTAGTGTTACCCCTTATTCCAATGTCACAGATTTTCGTTTTTATCTCGGTTAGTGTTGTTTTCATTTCAGTCCTACGATTTTGTGTCTCTTAGATTACTTAGGTTTAGTCTGTCATCACCGGTACTATCAGAACGATCTGCTAGTCAGAACGGTGTACAGGTCAGAACGGTGTACAGGTCAGAACGGTATACAGGTCAGAACGGTCTACAGGTCAGAACGATCTACAGGTCAGAACGATCTACAGGTCAGAACGGTATACGGGTCAGAAAGTTATACAGGTCAGAACGGTCTACAGGTCAAAACGGTGTACTGGTCAGAACGGTAAACGGGTCAGAACGGTATACAGGTCAGAAACGGTATACTGGTCAGAACGGTGTACAGGTCAGAAACGGTATACTGGTCAGAACGGTATACAGGTCAGAAACGGTATATTGGTCAGAACGGTGTACAGGTCAGAACGGTGTACAGGTCAGAACGGTGTACAGGTCAGAACGGTCTACATGTCAGAACGGTGTACAGGTCAGAACGGTATACTGGTCAGAACGGTATACAGGTCAGAAACGGTATACATGTCAGAACGGTGTACAGGTCAGAACGGTATACATGTCAGAACGGTATACTGGTCAGAACGGTATACAGGTCAGAACGGTGTACAGGTCAGAACGGTATACAGGTCAGAACGGTATACAGGTCAGAAACGGTATACTGGTCAGAACGGTGTACAGGTCAGAAACGGTATACTGGTCAGAACGGTGTACAGGTCAGAAACGGTATACTGGTCAGAACGGTATACAGGTCAGAAACGGTATACTGGTCAGAACGGTGTACAGGTCAGAACGGTCTACAGGTCAGAACGGTCTACATGTCAGAACGGTATACTGGTCAGAAACGGTATACAGGTCAGAACGGTGTACAGGTCAGAACGGTATACTGGTCAGAACGGTGTACAGGTCAGAACGGTGTACAGGTCAGAACGGTCTACAGGTCAGAACGGTCTACATGTCAGAACGGTATACAGGTCAGAAACGGTATACAGGTCAGAACGGTCTACAGGTCAGAACGGTAAACAGGTCAAAACGGTATACTGGTCAGAACGGTATACAGGTCAGAACGGTATACAGGTCAGAACGGTAAACAGGTCAAAACGGTATACTGGTCAGAAACGGTCTACATGTCAGAACGGTGTACAGGTCAGAACGGTATACTGGTCAGAACGGTATACAGGTCAGAAACGGTATACAGGTCAGAAACGGTATACTGGTCAGAACGGTGTACAGGTCAGAACGGTCTACAGGTCAGAACGGTCTACAGGTCAAAACGGTATACAGGTCAGAACGGTCTACAGGTCAGAACGGTGTACAGGTCAGAACGGTCTACTGTTCAGAACGGTATACAGGTCAAAACGGTCTACTGTTCAGAACGGTATACAGGTCAGAACGGTCTACTGTTCAGAACGGTCTACAGGTCAGAACGGTCTACTGGTCAGAACGGTCAACAGGTCAGAACGGTCTACAGGTCAGAACGGTCTACAGGTCAGAACGGTCAACAGGTCAGAACGGTCTACAGGTCAGAACGGTCTACAGGTAAAAACGGTATACCGGTCAGAACGGTGTACAGGTCAGAACGGTGTACAGGTAAAAACGATGTACAGGTCAGAACGGTGTACAGGTCAGAACGGTGTACAGGTCAGACCGGTGTTCAGGTCAGACCGGTGTACAGGTCCGAACGGTATACAGGTCAGAACGGTCTACTGTTCAGAACGGTCTACAGGTCAGAACGGTCTACAGGTCAGAACGGTCTACATGTCAGAACGGTATACTGGTCAGAAACGGTATACAGGTCAGAACGGTGTACAGGTCAGAACGGTATACTGGTCAGAACGGTGTACAGGTCAGAACGGTGTACAGGTCAGAACGGTCTACAGGTCAGAACGGTCTACATGTCAGAACGGTATACAGGTCAGAAACGGTATACAGGTCAGAACGGTCTACAGGTCAGAACGGTAAACAGGTCAAAACGGTATACTGGTCAGAACGGTATACAGGTCAGAACGGTATACAGGTCAGAACGGTAAACAGGTCAAAACGGTATACTGGTCAGAAACGGTCTACATGTCAGAACGGTGTACAGGTCAGAACGGTATACTGGTCAGAACGGTATACAGGTCAGAAACGGTATACAGGTCAGAAACGGTATACTGGTCAGAACGGTGTACAGGTCAGAACGGTCTACAGGTCAGAACGGTCTACAGGTCAAAACGGTATACAGGTCAGAACGGTCTACAGGTCAGAACGGTGTACAGGTCAGAACGGTCTACTGTTCAGAACGGTATACAGGTCAAAACGGTCTACTGTTCAGAACGGTATACAGGTCAGAACGGTCTACTGTTCAGAACGGTCTACAGGTCAGAACGGTCTACTGGTCAGAACGGTCAACAGGTCAGAACGGTCTACAGGTCAGAACGGTCTACAGGTCAGAACGGTCAACAGGTCAGAACGGTCTACAGGTCAGAACGGTCTACAGGTAAAAACGGTGTACAGGTCAGAACGGTGTACAGGTCAGAAGGGTACACAGGTCAGAACGGTGTACAGGTCAGAACGGTGTACAGGTCAGACCGGTGTTCAGGTCAGACCGGTGTACAGGTCCGAACGGTATACAGGTCAGAACGGTCTACTGTTCAGAACGGTCTACAGGTCAGAACGGTCTACTGGTCAGAACGGTCAACAGGTCAGAACGGTCTACAGGTCAGAACGGTCTACAGGTAAAAACGGTGTACAGGTCAGAACGGTGTACAGGTCAGAAGGGTACACAGGTCAGAACGGTGTACAGGTCAGAACGGTGTACAGGTCAGAACGGTGTACAGGTCAGAACGGTATACTGGTCAGAACGGTGTACAGGTCCGAACGGTGTACAGGTCAGAACGATCTACAGGTCAGAACAGTCTACAGGTCAGAACGGTATACAGGTAAGAACGGTGTACAGGTCAGAACGGTATACAGGTAAGAACGGTGTACAGGTCAGAACGGTGTACAGGTCAGAACGGTATACAGGTCAGAACGGTCTACATATCAGAACGGTATACAGGTCAGAAGGTGGTCAGAACGGTTTACAGGTCAGAACGATCTACAGGTCAGAACAGTCTACAGGTCAGAAACGGTATACTGGTCAGAACGGTATACAGGTCAGAAACGGTATACTGGTCAGAACGGTGTACAGGTCAGAACGGTCTACAGGTCAGAACGGTCTACATGTCAGAACGGTATACTGGTCAGAAACGGTATACAGGTCAGAACGGTGTACAGGTCAGAACGGTATACTGGTCAGAACGGTGTACAGGTCAGAACGGTGTACAGGTCAGAACGGTCTACAGGTCAGAACGGTCTACATGTCAGAACGGTATACAGGTCAGAAACGGTATACAGGTCAGAACGGTCTACAGGTCAGAACGGTAAACAGGTCAAAACGGTATACTGGTCAGAACGGTATACAGGTCAGAACGGTATACAGGTCAGAACGGTAAACAGGTCAAAACGGTATACTGGTCAGAAACGGTCTACATGTCAGAACGGTGTACAGGTCAGAACGGTATACTGGTCAGAACGGTATACAGGTCAGAAACGGTATACAGGTCAGAAACGGTATACTGGTCAGAACGGTGTACAGATCAGAACGGTCTACAGGTCAGAACGGTCTACAGGTCAAAACGGTATACAGGTCAGAACGGTCTACAGGTCAGAACGGTGTACAGGTCAGAACGGTCTACTGTTCAGAACGGTATACAGGTCAAAACGGTCTACTGTTCAGAACGGTCTACAGGTCAGAACGGTCTACTGGTCAGAACGGTCAACAGGTCAGAACGGTCTACAGGTCAGAACGGTCTACAGGTCAGAACGGTCAACAGGTCAGAACGGTCTACAGGTCAGAACGGTCTACAGGTAAAAACGGTATACCGGTCAGAACGGTGTACAGGTCAGAACGGTGTACAGGTAAAAACGATGTACAGGTCAGAACGGTGTACAGGTCAGAACGGTGTACAGGTCAGACCGGTGTTCAGGTCAGAACGGTCTACAGGTCAAAACGGTATACAGGTCAGAACGGTCTACAGGTCAGAACGGTGTACAGGTCAGAACGGTCTACTGTTCAGAACGGTATACAGGTCAAAACGGTCTACTGTTCAGAACGGTATACAGGTCAGAACGGTCTACTGTTCAGAACGGTCTACAGGTCAGAACGGTCTACTGGTCAGAACGGTCAACAGGTCAGAACGGTCTACAGGTCAGAACGGTCTACAGGTCAGAACGGTCAACAGGTCAGAACGGTCTACAGGTCAGAACGGTCTACAGGTAAAAACGGTATACCGGTCAGAACGGTGTACAGGTCAGAACGGTGTACAGGTAAAAACGATGTACAGGTCAGAACGGTGTACAGGTCAGAACGGTGTACAGGTCAGACCGGTGTTCAGGTCAGACCGGTGTACAGGTCCGAACGGTATACAGGTCAGAACGGTCTACTGTTCAGAACGGTCTACAGGTCAGAACGGTCTACAGGTCAGAACGGTCTACATGTCAGAACGGTATACTGGTCAGAAACGGTATACAGGTCAGAACGGTGTACAGGTCAGAACGGTATACTGGTCAGAACGGTGTACAGGTCAGAACGGTGTACAGGTCAGAACGGTCTACAGGTCAGAACGGTCTACATGTCAGAACGGTATACAGGTCAGAAACGGTATACAGGTCAGAACGGTCTACAGGTCAGAACGGTAAACAGGTCAAAACGGTATTCTGGTCAGAACGGTATACAGGTCAGAACGGTATACAGGTCAGAACGGTAAACAGGTCAAAACGGTATACTGGTCAGAAACGGTCTACATGTCAGAACGGTGTACAGGTCAGAACGGTATACTGGTCAGAACGGTATACAGGTCAGAAACGGTATACAGGTCAGAAACGGTATACTGGTCAGAACGGTGTACAGGTCAGAACGGTCTACAGGTCAGAACGGTCTACAGGTCAAAACGGTATACAGGTCAGAACGGTCTACAGGTCAGAACGGTGTACAGGTCAGAACGGTCTACTGTTCAGAACGGTATACAGGTCAAAACGGTCTACTGTTCAGAACGGTATACAGGTCAGAACGGTCTACTGTTCAGAACGGTCTACAGGTCAGAACGGTCTACTGGTCAGAACGGTCTACAGGTCAGAACGGTCTACAGGTCAGAACGGTCAACAGGTCAGAACGGTCTACAGGTCAGAACGGTCTACAGGTAAAAACGGTGTACAGGTCAGAACGGTGTACAGGTCAGAAGGGTACACAGGTCAGAACGGTGTACAGGTCAGAACGGTGTACAGGTCAGACCGGTGTTTAGGTCAGACCGGTGTACAGGTCCGAACGGTATACAGGTCAGAACGGTCTACTGTTCAGAACGGTCTACAGGTCAGAACGGTCTACTGGTCAGAACGGTCAACAGGTCAGAACGGTCTACAGGTCAGAACGGTCTACAGGTAAAAACGGTGTACAGGTCAGAACGGTGTACAGGTCAGAAGGGTACACAGGTCAGAACGGTGTACAGGTCAGAACGGTGTACAGGTCAGAACGGTGTACAGGTCAGAACGGTATACTGGTCAGAACGGTGTACAGGTCCGAACGGTGTACAGGTCAGAACGATCTACAGGTCAGAACAGTCTACAGGTCAGAACGGTATACAGGTACGAACGGTGTACAGGTCAGAACGGTATACAGGTAAGAACGGTGTACAGGTCAGAACGGTGTACAGGTCAGAACGGTATACAGGTCAGAACGGTCTACATATCAGAACGGTATACAGGTCAGAAGGTGGTCAGAACGGTTTACAGTTCAGAAGGTGGTCAGAACGGTGTACAGGTCAGAACGGTGTACAGGTCAGAACGGTCTACAGGTCAGAACGGTCTACAGGACAGAACGGTCTACAGGACAGAACGGTCTACAGGTCAGAACGGTCTACAGGTCAGAACGGTGTACAGGTCAGAACGGTGTACAGGACAGAACGGTGTACAGGTCAGAACGGTCTACAGGTCAGAACGGTCTACAGGACAGAACGGTCTACAGGTCAGAACGGTCTACAGGACAGAACGGTCTACAGGTCAGAACGGTCTACGGTCTACAGGACAGAATGGTCTACTGGTTAGAACGGTCTACAGGACAGAATGGTCTACAGGACAGAACGGTCTACTGGTCAGAACTGTGTACAGGTCAGAACGGTCTACAGGTAAAAACGGTGTAGAGGTCAGAACGGTGTACAGATCAGAACGGTGTACAGGTCAGAACGGTGTACAGGTCAGAACGGTGTACAGATCAGAACGGTGTACAGGTCAGAACGGTCTACTGGTCAGAACGGTGTACAGGTCAGAACGGTCTACAGGATAGAACGGTCTACTGGTCAGAACGGTCTACTGGTCAGAACGGTCTACTGGTCAGAACGGTGTACAGGTCAGAACGGTCTACAGGTCAGAACGGTATACAGGTCAAAACGGTCTACTGGTCAGAACGGTGTACAGGACAGAACGATCTACTGGTCAGAACGGTGTAGAGGTCAGAACGCTCTACAGGTCAGAAAGTTATACAGGTCAGAACGGTGTACAGGTCAGAAGGTGTACAGGTCAGAACGGTGTACAGGTCAGAACGGTCTACTGGTCAGAACGGTCTACAGGACAGAACGGTCCACTGGTCAGAACGGTGTACAGGTCAGAACGGTCTACAGGTCAGAACGGTCTACAGGTCAGAACGGTCTACAGGTAAAAACGGTTTACAGGTCAGAACGGTGTACAGGTCAGAAGGGTACACAGGTCAGAACGGTGTACAGGTCAGAACGGTGTTCAGGTCAGAACGGTGTACAGGTCAGACCGGTGTTCAGGTCAGACCGGTGTACAGGTCAGAACGGTGTACAGGTCAGAACGGTGTACAGGTCAGAATGGTATACTGGTCAGAACGGTGTACAGGTCCGACCGGTGTACAGGTCAGAACGATCTACAGGTCAGAACAGTCTACAGGTCAGAACGGTATACAGGTAAGAACGGTGTACAGGTCAGAATGGTGTACAGGTCAGAACGGTATACAGGTCAGAACGGTCTACATGTCAGAACGGTCTACAGGTCAGAAGGTGGTCAGAACGGTCTACAGGTCAGAAGGTGGTCAGAACGGTGTACAGGTCAGAACGGTGTACAGGTCAGAAACGGTATACTGGTCAGAACGGTATACAGGTCAGAAACGGTATATTGGTCAGAACGGTGTACAGGTCAGAACGGTCTACAGGTCAGAACGGTGTACAGGTCAGAACGGTCTACATGTCAGAACGGTGTACAGGTCAGAACGGTATACTGGTCAGAACGGTATACAGGTCAGAAACGGTATACATGTCAGAACGGTGTACAGGTCAGAACGGTATACATGTCAGAACGGTATACTGGTCAGAACGGTATACAGGTCAGAACGGTGTACAGGTCAGAACGGTATACAGGTCAGAAACGGTATACTGGTCAGAACGGTGTACAGGTCAGAAACGGTATACTGGTCAGAACAGTGTACAGGTCAGAACGGTCTACAGGTCAGAACGGTCTACATGTCAGAACGGTATACTGGTCAGAAACGGTATACAGGTCAGAACGTTGTACAGGTCAGAACGGTATACTGGTCAGAACGGTGTACAGGTCAGAACGGTGTACAGGTCAGAACGGTCTACAGGTCAGAACGGTATACAGGTCAGAAACGGTATACAGGTCAGAAACGGTATACAGGTCAGAACGGTAAACAGGTCAAAACGGTATACTGATCAGAAACGGTCTACATGTCAGAACGGTGTACAGGTCAGAACGGTATACTGGTCAGAACGGTATACAGGTCAGAAACGGTATACAGGTCAGAAACGGTATACTGGTCAGAACGGTGTACAGGTCAGAACGGTGTACAGGTCAGAACGGTCTACAGGTCAAAACGGTGTACAGGTCAGAACGGTGTACAGGTCAGAACGGTGTACAGGTCAGAACGGTCTACTGTTCAGAACGGTATACAGGTCAAAACGGTCTACTGTTCAGAACGGTATACAGGTCAGAACGGTCTACTGTTCAGAACGGTCTACAGGTCAGAACGGTCTACTGGTCAGAACGGTCAACAGGTCAGAACGGTCTACAGGTCAGAACGGTCTACAGGTAAAAACGGTGTACAGGTCAGAACGGTGTAAAGGTCAGAAGGGTACACAGGTCAGAACGGTGTACAGGTCAGAACGGTGTACAGGTCAGAACGGTGTACAGGTCAGACCGGTGTTCAGGTCAGACCGGTGTTCAGGTCAGACCGGTGTACAGGTCAGAACGGTGTACAGGTCAGAACGGTGTACAGGTCAGAACGGTATACTGGTCAGAACGGTGTACAGGTCCGAACGGTGTACAGGTCAGAACGATCTACAGGTCAGAACAGTCTACAGGTCAGAACGGTATACAGGTAAGAACGGTGTACAGGTCAGAACGGTGTACAGGTCAGAACGGTATACAGGTCAGAACGGTCTACAGGTCAGAACGGTCTACAGGTCAGAAGGTGGTCAGAACGGTCTACAGATCAGAACGGTGTACAGGTCAGAACGGTGTACAGGTCAGAACGGTGTACAGGTCAGAACGGTCTACAGGACAGAACGGTCTACAGGACAGAACGGTCTACAGGTCAGAACGGTCTACAGGTCAGAACGGTGTACAGGTCAGAACGGTGTACAGGACAGAACGGTGTACAGGTCAGAACGGTCTACAGGTCAGAACGGTCTACAGGACAGAACGGTCTACAGGTCAGAACGGTCTACAGGACAGAACGGTCTACAGGTCAGAACGGTCTACGGTCTACAGGACAGAATGGTCTACTGGTTAGAACGGTCTACAGGACAGAATGGTCTACAGGACAGAACGGTCTACTGGTCAGAACGGTGTACAGGTCAGAACGGTCTACAGGTAAAAACGGTGTACAGGTCAGAACGGTGTACAGATCAGAACGGTGTACAGGTCAGAACGGTGTACAGGTCAGAACGGTCTACTGGTCAGAACGGTGTACAGGTCAGAACGGTCTACAGGATAGAACGGTCTACTGGTCAGAACGGTCTACTGGTCAGAACGGTCTACTGGTCAGAACGGTCTACTGGTCAGAACGGTGTACAGGTCAAAACGATCTACTGTTCAGAACGGTGTACAGGTCAGAACGGTCTACTGGTCAGAACCGTCTACAGGACAAAACGGTCTACTGGTCAGAACGGTGTACAGGTCAGAACGGTGTACAGGTAAAAACGATGTACAGGTCAGAACGGTGTACAGGTAAAAACGGTGTACAGGTCAGAACGGTTTACAGGTCAGAACGGTGTACAGGTCAGAACGGTCTACAGGTAAAAACGGTAAACAGTCAAAACGGTCTTCAGGTCAGAACGGTCTACAGGACAGAACGGTATACAGATCAAAACGGTCTACTGTTCAGAACGGTGTACAGGTCAGAACGGTGTACAGGACAGAACGGTGTACAGGTCAGAACGGTGTACAGGTCAGAACGGTCTACAGGTCAGAACGGTATAGAGGTCAGAACGGTGTACAGGTCAGAACGGTCTACAGGACAGAACGGTATACAGGTCAGAACGGTCTACAGGTCAGAACGGTATACTGGTCAGAACGGTATACTGGTCAGAACGGTATACAGGTCAGAACGGTGTACATGTCAGAACGGTCTACAGGTCAAAACGGTCTACTGGTCAGAACGGTGTACAGGTCAGAACGGTGTACAGGTCAGAACGGTCTACTGGTCAAAACGGTCTACTGGTCAGAACGGTCTACAGGTCAGAACGGTCTACTGTTCAGAACGGTGTACAGGTCAGAACGGTCTACAGGTCAGAACGGTATACAGGTCAAAACGGTCTTCTGGTCAGAACGGTGTACAGGACAGAACGGTGTACAGGACAGAACGGTGTACAGGTCAGAACGGTCTACAGGTCAAAACGGTCTACTGGTCAGAACGGTGTACAGGTCAAAACGGTGTACAGGTCAGAACGGTCTACTGGTCAAAACGGTCTACTGGTCAGAACGGTCTACAGGTCAGAACGGTCTACTGTTCAGAACGGTGTACAGGTCAGAACGGTCTATAGGTCTGAACGGTATACAGGTCAAAACGGTCTACTGGTCAGAACGGTGTACAGGACAGAACGATCTACTGGTCAGAACGGTGTACAGGTCAGAACGCTCTACAGGTCAGAAAGTTATACAGGTCAGAACGGTGTACAGGTCAGAAGGTGTACAGGTCAGAACGGTGTACAGGTCAGAACGGTGTACAGGTCAGAACGATATACAGGTCAGAACGGTCTACTGGTCAGAACGGTCTACAGGACAGAACTGTCCACTGGTCAGAACGGTGTACAGGTCAGAACGGTCTACAGGTCAGAAAGTTATACAGGTCAGAACGGTGTACAGGTCAGAACGGTCTACAGGTCAGAACGGTCTACAGGTAAAAACGGTGTACAGGTCAGAACGGTGTACAGGTCAGAAGGGTACACAGGTCAGAACGGTGTACAGGTCAGAACGTTGTACAGGTCAGAACGGTGTACAGGTCAGAACGGTGTACAGGTCAGACCGGTGTTCAGGTCAGACCGGTGTACAGGTCAGAACGGTATACTGGTCAGAACGGTGTACAGGTCCGAACGGTGTACAGGTGAGAACGGTATACAGGTCCGAACGGTGTACAGGTCAGAACGGTGTACAGGTAAGAACGGTGTACAGGTCAGAACGGTGTACAGGTCAGAACGGTATACAGGTCAGAACGGTGTACAGGTCAGAACGGTGTACAGGTCAGAACGGTATACAGGTCAGAACGGTATACAGGTAAGAACGGTGTACAGGTCAGAACGGTGTACAGGTCAGAACGGTATACAGGTAAGAACGGTGTACAGGTCAGAACGGTGTACAGGTCAGAACGGTATACAGGTCAGAACGGTCTACATGTCAGAACGGTCTACAGGTCAGAAGGTGGTCAGAACGGTCTACAGGTCAGAAGGTGGTCAGAACGGTGTACAGGTCAGAACGGTGTACAGGTCAGAACGGTGTACATGTCAGAACGGTCTACAGGTCAGAACGGTCTATTGGTCAGAACGGTCTACATGACAGAACGGTCTATGGGTACGAGTCTGTCCTTTCTGATACTATTTTGTCATGTTTATATCTAACTGGATAGAAGTTAATGTGATTTGTTTAATCATCAATGTCCCCAACGTACATGTAGGAGGTTCCCCATTCCTGATTATACAGGATACAGGATATATGTTTGGCCCGTTTTGTATAATTAATGTACTATATTGTAAAAGGAGTAGTTATAAACTAAACGTATCATTAGTGTCAGTTAAATATGTTATTTTGATATCGTAACCCTTCTTGTATTTGTATAGGCACGTATTGTTTTTCTTTTTTATAGTTTACATCTCCAAGAAAAATGGCGTTTATGTCAGAATTATCACCGTGAACATTTTACGACGCAAAAAAAAAAATTAAATGGAAGTTACAATGCTGAATTATGCTGGAACCTTGCAGTCCACGTGGCTCAGAAAAAGAAAGAAAATGTTGTTGTCGTAAGTTACAATGATAAATGACATTGTAACAGTGTTTGTGTGGTCTGTGAGATCCGTTCGTTGGTTAACCTTCCACACTGTTCGTGGGTAGACTTTAGGGCTGTCTGTAACGACATTCCTGATGATTATCTCATTGATGACTGACTACCTGTTCTATATATACCTATCAATGTCTATTGTTCCTCCCTTATCTACCTATAATTGGTAATTAATGTACCCTGCTAAACAGACCACAATCATCACGCAATCGGCAGATATACATATATTGACCTCGATTAAAATGTTATTATCGTTGATAAAAAAAATATAGTTGAACCATTTATTTCAGTAAATCAGCTAATCTGATAGACAAATGTTAAAATAATGATAACTATATCATTTATTATTTCAAGAATCTCCAGATGATATAAACTATATAGTTTCCTCTGTAATATATTTTCACACATTATTTAGGTTGTTTTTATATATTAGTGAACATGTTCCATCCACATTGATCAAAACGCCATTAGATGACGGTCAAGATATTTTCTATGTAGTTGGGGTAGAACCTTGTCGCGATCCCAGTGATATAGAATGGTTTGACTATATAATATATAAAAATACGCGAACGTCTCATTTGTACTACCTCTTGGTATTGCTGGGTGTTACATTCTGCTTGCGGATTTTAGTTATCGAGGTTGTCGTTAAAACTACGGTCGAGCCCGTTAATCCGGATACTTCTGATCCAAGCCGAAATTAACCGGATATTGGAACGACCGGGTTAACGGAACACATTTTTGACAGGATTATTTTCTGTACATACGTTAATATATACATATCTTATTTGATGTTGTATACAAATGAAATACAAACATTTGTACTTATGGATGTCCGCAGTTTTGAGACAAACACTTAAAAAGCTATGAACCAACACATGGTGAAGTCACAGCCGACTACACTCTGGCTTTGGATTTATTCAAGAACTTCAGCATTACCTCCCCTTTATACTACAATGGACATCTGGTCCCGACGACCGGGAACTATACAAGCACTAAGGGGTTATCTCCCTTACATCGTGACAGTAAAACACGAACTTATCGGCCCACAAGGCCAGGTTAGGTCGGTCAATGGCGTCCGAATGATCAATGTCATTCTACGATCAATATTTATGGCAATGACTTAGACAGCCAACTTAAAGTGGTCCTACAAAATGTAGCTCTATTAAAGATAAATCCTGTTTGATTGCTTTATGTATAGAGTTTCGGACAAAAGCTGTCGACAAGATTAACATTAACATGACCATTTATTCCAATAATTCACTAGGTAAATCATTTTGATAAAAACAGAAGATACCGACATACAACTACAGGTTTACACAATGGACATTAAACTGTACAAGGAGAATACAACCAGGTATCCTGGGAGAGTAAGCGTTTTCTGCTTCATCGCCGACACCCGGCATACATATCTAGGTCACGGCGACACCCGGCATACATATCTAGGTCACGACGACATCTGCCATACATGTCTAGGTCACGACCACACCCGCCATACATATCTAGGTCACGGCGACACCCGGCATACATATCTAGGTCACAGCGACACCTGCCATACATGTCTAGGTCACGACGACACCCGGCATACATATCTAGGTCACGGCGACACCCGGCATACATATCAAGGTCACGGCGACACCCGGCATACATGTCTAGGTCACGACGACACCCGGCATTCATGTCTTCGTCACGGCGACACCCGGCATACATATCTAGGTCACGGCGACACCCCGCATACATGTCTAGGTCACGACGACACCCACCATACATGTCTAGGTCACGACGACACTCACCATACATATCTAGGTCACGGCGACAACCGGCATACATATCAAGGTCACGGCGACACCCGACATACATGTCTAGGTCACGGCGGCACCCGACATACATATCTAGGTCAAGGTACAAAAGACACGTACGTGTATAACATTATATGATTGTGTAATAGATATGATAGATGCCGACATTATTAAATATATATATATTTCCAGTACATGATCAATTAAGACCCTCCACACCGCAATAAAATAATCAACATAAATAATAAATGAACATATAAATATATTTCTCATACATTTTTTTTTTTATTCTTCTATGAAAATCCAAACAGATCTGATCACAAGTATGGTAGAGAAGACGCATTAACCACTTTGTATTGTTTTTTTTAACAAAGAAAGGAAAACAGATGTTTATGTTATGAACTGGTGCTGCTATTCTAAACTCCACCTTTACAAACATCCTGAAGAGCTAGACCTAGACGGGTTAATGACAGATTAATGAAACCGTTTATAAATTTCTAGGATACATCATATTTAGAGCAGTGCCCCTGGATTCTGAGATGTGACAATACCACACCACATTGGTTCTTCAATACTAGTACAGACAAAGAACCATGGAATATAAGGTGGGTTGTGTCCGAGTGACCAAGATAAACTGTTATTGTTAATTACACTACCTTATTGACGGGTTTTACATCTCACCATCCATACATTGAATTTCTCGATCGCCTCCTACGTATTAACATTGTCTAATTGTTTTTGAAAGGTGTTAATATCTTGTCTGTCTTTTGTACTATCCTCAGCTTCATCAGGGTCTATTATGTAAAGCAGGTAGAGGTCAAACAGTAAAAACTTCATTTTATATTTTGTTCGATGCAAGTAAAAGTTTCACTGTTGGTCCAAAAAACAGATCGGGAATAAAATGGTAAAGATAAGCCTTGTGATATCCATGATGTAACTCTTGTCTTGTGATATCCATGATGTAACTATAGCCTTGAGATATCCATGATGTAACTCTAGCCTTGTGATATCCGTGATGTAACTCTAGCCTTGTGATATCCATGATGTAACTCTTGTCTTGTGATATCCATGATGTAACTATAGCCTTGAGATATCCATGATGTAACTATAGCCTTGAGATATCCATGATGTAACTATAGCCTTGAGATATCCATTATGTAACTCTAGCCTTGTGATATCCATTATGTAACTATAGCCTCGAAATATCCATGATGTAACTATAGCCTTGTGATATCCATGATGTAACTATAGCCTTGTGATATCCATGATGTAACTATAGCCTTGTGATATCCATGATGTAAAGCCTTGAGATATCCATGATGTAACTATAGTCTTGTGATATCCATGATGTAAAGCCTTGAGATATCCATGATGTAACTATAGCCTTGAGATATCCATGATGTAACTATAGCCTCGAGATATCCATGATGTAACTCTAGCCTCGAGATATCCATGATGTAACTATAGCCTTGAGATATCCATGATGTAACTCTAGCCTCGAGATATCCATGATGTAACTTTAGCCTCGAGATATCCATGATGTAACTATAGCCTTGTGATATCCATGATATAACTATAGCCTTGTGATATCCATGATGTAACTATAGCCTTGTGATATCCATGATGTAATTCTAGCCTTGAGATATCAATGATGTAACTATAGCCTTGAGATATCCATGATGTAACTCTAGCCTCGAGATATCCATGATGTAACTATAGCCTTGTGATATCCATGATGTAACGATAGCCTAGAGACATCCATGATGTAACTATAGCCTTGAGATATCCATGATGTATCTGTAGCCTTGAGATATCCATGATGTAACTATAGGCTTGAGATATCCATGATGTAACTATAGCCTTGTGATATCCATGATGTAACTATAGCCTTGAGATATCCATGATGTAACTATAGCCTCGAGATATCCATGATGTAACTATAGCCTTGTGATATCCATGATGTAACTCTAGCCTCGAGATATCCATGATGTAACTATAGCCTCGAGATATCCATGATGTAACTATAGCCTTGAGATATCCATGATGTAACTATAGCCTTGAGATATCCATGATGTAACTATAGCCTTGAGATATCCATGATGTAACTATAGCCTTGAGATATCCATGATGTAACTATAGCCTTGTGATACCCATGATGTAACTATAGCCTCGAGATATCCATGATGTAACTCTAGCCTTGAGATATCCATGATGTAACTCTAGCCTTGAGATATCCATGATGTAACTATAGCCTTGAGATATCCATGATGTAACTCTAGCCTTGAGATATCCATGATGTAACTATAGCCTTGAGATATCCATGATGTAACTATAACCTAGAGATATCCATGATGTAACTATAGCCTTGAGATATCCGCGATGTAACTATAGCCTCTGTGACCAGCCCTTGCAGCCATATTTGTACCTGTACCTTCAATCAATTGATTTCCTCCTAGGTACGTCTTGTTTTTGAGATGGTAGTGATATAAACCAGAGTACTCTCCCCTATACCAGTCCTTGTTGTAGGTTTTATCATACACATAATGAGGAATATTCTCTACTGATCAAACTCATTTAAAGGTTAGAGGTATCAAACAATATATATTAATTGATTTTAATTCAAATTAACTTGACATGATAACTGTGTGAAGTAATTGTTATATCTAGTTGATTGATTGTTATAATGAGGCCATCATTCATTTGAAACATGCGAAGTGATGGTGTAAATCCTTTTTATACAATGAATAGAGATAAGAGACAATTTAATCAGTGTACTGTGTTGTAGTTTGTTTTACTTGTTGACAATTATTTTATTTCAACTAGGAATATAACCTGCACATCACATTGGAAAGTTTACGTATTGTGGTGACGTCTATATTTAAGAAGTCGGCATTGTGTCAAGAGACAAAAATTTGACCACAGGCATTACAATGTGAGCAGCGCTTGGAGGTTTTGGAAGTCTGAAAAAGGACGTTATATCTTGTACATGTATATTACTGTTTGAAACATTAACCAGATCGCTGCCATAGGTTTTAGAATTTAAAAAATAAAAGCTGTGTTATTGTTTACTTTTTAATCGTTTTAAACACTTCTGTCATTACAGTGTGTGTATATATATAGTATATATGTTTGAGCTGTATATATATAGTATATATGTTTGAGCTATATATAAATAGTATATATGTTTGAGCTATATATAAATAGTATATATGTTTGAGCTATATATAAATAGTATATATGTTTGAGCTGTATATATATAGTATATATGTTTGAGCTACTCAGTATATATAAATTCCCGTTAGTATTACAAGCTAAACAGTATCAGGTTGGTTATTATCAGTCTACGGAAATATAGAGGATCGCCAGATATATAAGTACGGAAGCCAGTTAGGGTCACAGCGAAAAAAATATTATGTCGTAATAACGACTTAGCTATGTCGTAATAACGACTTAGTATCTCATAATAACGACTTAGCTATGTCGTAATAACGACTTAGCTATGTCGTAATAACGACTACATAGCTAAGTCGTTTTTACGACATAATATATTTTTTCGCTGTGACCCTAACTCGCTTCCGTATATAAGAATGATTCGGCTCGCCCCTAAAATCTAACTGACTCTCTATATTTTCTTATAGTGATATGTTGAATAAATAAAATATGTTCCCTGTGTGAATATGTAATCTGTCTGGAACAAACAAGAGTCAACTTACACAAATGGTTAAATATACACGCTACCCTGTGTATTGAGGTACACGCTACCCTGTGTATTGAGGTACAAGTTACCCTGTGTATTGAGGTACACGCTACCCTATGTATTGAGGTACACGTTATCCTATGTATTGAGGTACAAGTTACCCTGTGTATTGAGGTACACGCTACCCTATGTATTGAGGTACACGCTACCCTGTGTATTGAGGTACACGCTACCCTAGGTATTGAGGTACACGCTACCCTGTGTATTGAGGTACACACTACCCTGTGTATTGAGGTACACGCTACCCTATGTATTGAGGTACACGCTACCCTATGTATTGAGGTACACGCTACCCTGTGTATTGAGGTACACGTTACCCTGTGTATTGAGGTACACACTACCCTATGTATTGAGGTACACACTACCCTATGTATTGAGGTACACACTACCCTGTGTATTGAGGTACACGTTACCCTGTGTATTGAGGTACACACTACCCTATGTATTGAGGTACACACTACCCTATGTATTGAGGTACACACTACCCTATGTATTGAGGTACACACTACACAGTGTATTGAGGTACACGCTACCCTGTGTATTGAGGTACACGCTACCCTATGTATTGAGGTACACGCTAACCTATGTATTGAGGTACACGCTACCCTATGTATTGAGGTACACGTTACCCTATGTATTGAGGTACACACTACACTGTGTATTGAGGTACACGCTACCCTATGTATTGAGGTACACACTACCTTGTGTATTGAGGTACACACTACCCTGTGTATTGAGGTACACGCTACCCTATGTATTGAGGTACACGCTACCCTATGTATTGAGGTACACACTACCTTGTGTATTGAGGTACACACTACCCTGTGTATTGAGGTACACACTACCCTATGTATTGAGGTACACGTTACCCTGTGTATTGAGGTACACGCTACCCTATGTATTGAGGTACACGTTACCCTATGTATTGAGGTACACACTACCCTATGTATTGAGGTACACGCTACCCTATGTATTGAGGTACACGATGCTCTATGTATTGAGGTACACACTACCCTGTGTATTTAAGTACACGCTACCCTATGTATTGAGGTACACGCTACCCTATGTATTGAGGTACACGTTACCCTATGTATTGAGGTACACGCTACCCTATGTATTGAGGTACACACTACCCTATGTATTGAGGTACACGCTACCCTGTGTATTGAGGTACACGCTACCCTGTGTATTGAGGTACACGCTACCCTGTGTATTGAGGTACACGCTACCCTATGTATTGAGGTACACGCTACCCTGTGTATTGAGGTACACGCTACCCTGTGTATTGAGGTACACGCTACCCTATGTATTGAGATACACGCTACCCTGTGTTTTGAGGTACACGCTACCCTATGTATTGAGGTACACGCTACCCTATGTATTGAGGTACACGTTACCCTATGTATTGAGGTACACGCTACCCTGTGTATCGAGGTAGACGTTACCCTATGTAGTGAGGTACACGCTACCCTATGTATTGAGGTACACGTTACCCTATGTATTGAGGTACACACTACCCTGTGTATTGAGGTACACGTTACCCTGTGTATTGAGGTACACGTTACCCTATGTATTGAGGTACACGCTACCCTATGTATTGAGGTGCACGTTACCCTATGTATTGAGGTACACGCTACCCTATGCATTGAGGTACACGTTAGCCTATGCATTGAGGTAAACGCTACCCTATGTATTGAGGTACACACTACACTGTATTGAGGTACACGTTACCCTATGTATTGAGGTACACGCTACCCTATGTATTGAGGTACACGCTACCCTATGTATTGAGGTACACGCTACTCTATGTATTGAGGTACACGCTACCCGATGTATTGAGGTACACGCTACCCTATGTATTGAGGTACAAACTACCCTTTGTATTGAGGTACACACTATCCTGTGTATTGAGGTACACACTACCCTATGTATTGAGGTACACGCTACCCTATGTATTGAGGTACACGCTACCCTATGTATTGAGGTACACGCTACCCTGTGTATTGAGGTACACGCTACCCTATGTATTGAGGTACACGCTACCCTGTGTATTGAGGTACACGCTACCCTGTGTATTGAGGTACACGCTACCCTATGTATTGAGGTACACACTACCCTATGTATTGAGGTACACACTACCCTATGTATTGAGGTACACGCTACCCTGTGTATTGAGGTACACACTACCCTGTGTATTGAGGTACACGCTACCCTATGTATTGAGGTACACGCTACCCTGTGTATTGAGGTACACACTACCCTTTGTATTGAGGTACACACTACCCTATGTATTGAGGTACACGCTACCCTGTGTATTGAGGTACACACTACCCTTTGTATTGAGGTACACACTACCCTGTGTATTGAGGTACACACTACCCTATGTATCGAGGTACACACTACACTGTATTGAGGTACACGTTACCCTATGTATTGAGGTACACGCTACCCTGTGTATTGAGGTACACACTACACAGTGTATTGAGGTACACGCTACCCTGTGTATTGAGGTACACGCTACCCTGTGTATTGAGGTGCACGCTACCCTATGTATTGAGGTACACGCTACCCTGTGTATTGATGTACACACTACCCTGTGTATTGAGGTACACGCTACCCTATGTATTGAGGTACACGTTATCCTGTGTATTGAAGTACACGCTACCCTATGTATTGAGGTACACTGTACCCTGTGTATTGAGGTACACGCTACCCTGTGTATTGAGGTACACACAACCATATGTATTGAGGTACACACTACCCTATGTATTGAGGTACACACTACCCTATGTATTGAGGTACACACAACCCTATGTATTGAGGTACACACTATCCTGTGTATTGAGGTACACACTACTCTGTGTATTGAGGTACACGGTACCCTGTGTATTGAGGTACACGTTACCCTATGTATTGAGGTACATGCTACCCTATGTATTGAGGTACACGCTACCCTATGTATTGAGGTACACGCTACCCTATGTATTGAGGTACAAACTACCCTTTGTATTGAGGTACACACTATCCTGTGTATTGAGGTACACGCTACCCTATGTATTGAGGTACACGCTACCCTATGTATTGAGGTACACGCTACCCTATGTATTGAGGTACACGCTACCCTGTGTATTGAGGTACACGCTACCCTATGTATTGAGGTACACGCTACCCTATGTATTGAGGTACACGCTACCCTGTGTATTGAGGTACACGCTACCCTGTGTATTGAGGTACACGCTACCCTATATATTGAGGTACACGCTACCCTGTGTATTGAGGTACACACTACCCTTTGTATTGAGGTACACACTACCCTATGTATTGAGGTACACACTACCCTATGTATTGAGGTACACGCTACCCTGTGTATTTAAGTACACGCTACCCTATGTATTGAGGTACACGCTACCCTATGTATTGAGGTACACGCTACCCTATGTATTGAGGTACACGCTACTCTATGTATTGAGGTACACGCTACCCTATGTATTGAGGTACACGCTACCCTGTGTATTGAGGTACACGCTACCCTATGTATTGAGGTACACGCTACCCTGTGTATTGAGGTACACGCTACCCTATGTATTGAGGTACACGCTACCCTGTGTATTGAGGTACACGCTACCCTGTGTATTGAGGTACACGCTACCCTATGTATTGAGGTACACGCTACCCTGTGTATTGAGGTACACGCTACCCTATGTATTGAGGTACACGCTACCCTATGTATTGAGGTACACGTTACCCTATGTATTGAGGTACACGCTACCCTGTGTATCGAGGTAGACGTTACCCTATGTAGTGAGGTACACGCTACCCTATGTATTGAGGTACACGTTACCCTATGTATTGAGGTACACACTACCCTGTGTATTGAGGTACACGTTACCCTGTGTATTGAGGTACACGTTACCCTATGTATTGAGGTACACGCTACCCTATGTATTGAGGTGCACGTTACCCTATGTATTGAGGTACACGCTACCCTATGCATTGAGGTACACGTTAGCCTATGCATTGAGGTAAACGCTACCCTATGTATTGAGGTACACACTACACTGTATTGAGGTACACGTTACCCTATGTATTGAGGTACACGTTACCCTATGTATTGAGGTACACGCTACCCTATGTATTGAGGTACACGCTACCCTGTGTATTGAGGTACATACTATCCTGTGTATTGAGGTACACGTTACCCTATGTATTGAGGTACACGCTACCCTATGTATTGAGGTACACGCTACCCTGTGTATTGAGGTACACGTTACCCTGTGTATTGAGGTACACACTACCCTGTGTATTGAGGTACACACTACACTGTATTGAGGTACACGTTACCCTGTGTATTGAGGTACACACTACACTGTATTGAGGTACACGGTACCCTATGTATTGAGGTACTCACTACCCTATGTATTGAGGTACACGTTACCCTGTGTATTGAGGTACACACTACCCTATGTATTGAGGTACACGCTACCCTGTGTATTGAGGTACACGTTATCCTATGTATTGAGGTACACGCTACCCTGTGTATTGAGGTACACGCTACCCTATGTATTGAGGTACACGCTACCCTATGTATTGAGGTACACTGTACCCTATGTATTGAGGTACACGCTACCCTGTGTATTGAGGTACACGCTACCCTATGTATTGAGGTACACGCTACCCTATGTATTGAGGTACACGTTACCCTGTGTATTGAGGTACACGCTACCCTGTGTATTGAGGTACACACTACCCTGTGTATTGAGGTACACGCTACCCTGTGTATTGAGGTACACGCTACCCTATGTATTGAGGTACACGTTACCCTATGTATTGAGGTACACACTACCCTGTGTATTGAGGTACACGCTACCCTGTGTATTGAGGTACACGCTACCCTGTGTATTGAGGTACACGTTACCCTATGTATTGAGGTACACGTTACCCTATGTATTGAGATACACGTTACCCTGTGTATTGAGGTACGCACTACCCTGTGTATTGAGGTACACGTTACCCTATGTATTGAGGTACACACTACCCTATGTATTGAGGTACACGTTACCCTATGTATTGAGGTACACGTTACCCTATGTATTGAGGTACACGCTACCCTGTGTATTGAGGTACACGCTACCCTATGTATTGAGGTACACACTACCCTGTGTATTGAGGTAGACGCTACCCTGTGTATTGAGGTACACACTACCCTGTGTATTGAGGTACACACTACCCTGTGTATTGAGGTACACGCTACGCTATGTATTGAGGTACACGCTACCCTGTGTATTGAGGTACACGCTACCCTATGTATTGAGGTACACGCTACCCTATGTATTGAGGTACACACTACCCTGTGTATTGAGGTACACGCTACCCTATGTATTGAGGTACACGATGCTCTATGTATTGAGGTACACGTTACCCTATGTATTGAGGTACACGTTACCCTGTGTATTGAGGTACGCACTACCCTGTGTATTGAGGTACATACTATCCTGTGTATTGAGGTACACGTTACCCTATGTATTGAGGTACACGTTACCCTATGTATTGAGGTACACGTTACCCTATGTATTGAGGTACACGCTACCCTATGTATTGAGGTACACGCTACCCTATGTATTGAGGTACATGTTACCCTATAAACCATTGTACAGTCAAAGTGTGTTACCAGGCGACAGATGAATTGTTTCCTCTGTCTGTATTAATCATACTGAGAACACAAAACACTCACTTGGGTTAAGATATCGGGATTTGTCTCAACCAACACTGACAACGAGTGTAGAAACTGAAGGTCCCTTACACCAGGATACAATTACCGATCCTCGTGAAGTATTTGAAACTTAAAAACGTCTAGTTTTGCTGTTGTTGTATATGTATATACACATTTGTGTTTAACTAATGCAATATGTATATATAAGAATATATACATATATTGATAATTCACTCTGAATATTAATTTTCGCGGTTTGTTTAATGAACACGAGTTTAGCAGTTATGCAGTAGTAATGTAGTAAACATAAAACATCTGATATAACAGAGTGAATAGAAGACGTGTGCCATTTATCTCTATCAGATATATACTTAAACTTTACCCGGAGGAATAAGACGCACGTTCGTTCAGTATCAATACTGTATCTATTTATCACCAGACCTATCATCCAAACATGTCCATGGAATCTGATTTTACCAAGACAACCAGAGGGACTGACGAGTGTAGAGAGACAACCAGGGGGACTGACGAGTGTAGAGAAGACACGCCCCACAAGGTTGAGGAATCGTTTCCGTATTGTAGACCAAAACGTCCAAATATAGCTCTTTGGTTAACGAATACAGCCTTATCGACGATTATTGGCATTTTCGGGTGATTTCAATGGCAGAAAATTTGTTACAACAGGCATAAAAATCTATTCATTCCACATTTGTTGAGCGCCTGTAGCTTAGAATGTATAATTAATGGTTCAGGGCGATAAATAACTCTACTCCCAATAGCAGCCAAAGGACTGTCCCACTATCCCCTCACAATTACTAGACGGGTAAGAAATGATGGTCGATAAGTCGGGTTTTGCTTCACTTAGAGTGTCCTAACGGGGAACCAGTGACAAACACAACAATGCCGACTGGTGATGGCTGAATAACTATGATTCATTGGAGACTACTATTGATTAGATTCCAAGATTGTGTTCCGACTGCCTAGACTGGAGGTAAACAGATTCCCTGGAAATACATAGTTACCTGTGATCCGAGTGGTGAAAACCGGAAGTCGGTTAGGAAATACAGGTAAGTACACATGTACTGACAGTACACGGTGAGACATTATAGGTATTATACATGTGCAAGCACGTGCACCCCTATAATTGTCCTCGCTTCGTGAACATCTAAAATGTCGTTATACCTCACTGGACATACATGTATAATGAATGAGGGTGGATTCCCTGTTTTGAATCGTCGATTCGTCGGTATATACATTGGTCCTCCACTTATATCTTTAACTTCATAATGTCGATCTGAATTGCTTATTTCAGTAATTCTTGGAGTGGAACTTTAATCGTCGGTTATAGACCATTCACCTAGGCACATATTGTCACTATTGATATTTCCATGGTAACGAAGTGTACCTTCTCTCTTTTTCGTTCTGATTTTGCTTTCCTATGAGGCTGAAGATTTCAAATGTAAGATTTAATTTTAACCGAAGAGCGAGCAGTACATGTATGTGTGTTTTCTTTATATTATAGGTATTGGCTGTTTTTGGCCGCACGTTATGTCTAGTGGCTTAATGTAAATAGTGTGTGAAGTCAATCAGGATTGTTCTATTTCGACGTTACGTATCTATTGTTTTCTAAGAATTGTTGTAGTTCTGTAAGCGTTCTGTTGATGAAAATAGATGTAGATATTACAATACCTTTGTTTTATTATCCCATTGCCATTGAACCATGCGGCCCTCTTCTTACAGGAGGGTTGACTCCCCGTAATGATAGTGAATACGATACATAGAGGAGATTGGATGGTCGGGTGACACAGTGGTAACACAATAATAATCAGCAACATACTCTTTGACATCATATTCAAAAGACGTAACGCTTTGCATGATAAAATGCAATTTTTCATAATCTGCTTAGCGCAATTTCCGGGTTTTCTGTTGTTGCTTACAAAACTGTTGCTTTAAAGAGGCTTACCCGCAGACGGACCGGTAAACGGCACATCTCCGATTACTAAATAAACTTCAGTACACGTTTCTATGTGACAAAATTAGAGGCTTTCCGACTTTATTTCTTGAAAACAATTACAGAATATGTATTTAAAAGACGTTTTAAAACTCAACCTGAGAGGGAAATGTATGGAATATAACGGCAAATCTTCTTTATAAATCGCCGCTGCCTTTGAAGTTATCACTGTGCGGCACTGTGCACGTGCTTGTTTCTTTGATGTGTCAATCAAATTAGACTCCACTTTATAGCGGGGACTTATTGCGGGTTGCGATTAAATAAATAATATTAAAAAATGAGGTTTTAATATCACTTTTCAGCGTTTTATAAGGAAAATAAAATGAAAAACTCAATAATTCCAACAATCTGTCATGTGTAAAAAATCTTTCTCTATTAGCCAATTTTTCTGATCTCTCTGCGGGCAAGCCTCTTTAAGATATCTGTTGTGAAAATCACGTTATCCTACTTCTTATCTTGGCCAATCGGATTTCAGGAAATTTGGACATGATTAAGTCCTTATCGTGATAAGTTTGTAACTCTTCCCTTTCTCCTTATCGCTTTTTATCCTGATAAAGACTGTTTATAAATATGAAATACATTGTATATATATGTATAGTTCTTTTTATCTTGAACGGATTGAATTAAATTATAGGTTTTGTTTTGTTTTTGTTGAACGTCCTATTAACACTCGGCCACCGTGTCCCTTCAAAATCATAAGTACCTATATAGTAAACTACATATAGTTAATAAATTTTAATCAATAAATCAACTAAAACAAGTTAATTAATAGATTAATCGACTTATTAACACAAAGTCATTCATGGTTCTATCATAACAGCGTCCCGTCATTTCAAACGCCGACTGTCCAACCTGAGGTGACACATGGCTGTTAGGACAACTTAAACCCTATATAAACAAACCAAATGTAGAACTATCGTCCCCGATCTCATGCCAGCCCATGTCGTCCTATGTAGAGTACTTTTTCGCCAGCAAAGTTCGAGATGTGGAGATTTTAAAGTTGATAGGAGAGTACCTCAGAGACACGATAATGGTAGTTGTCCATGTAAGGCGATGATATCAATTGAAAGTAACTGTTGCTAAGTAACTGGACGTCTACAATGATAAAGGCCAATTGATATATATCATGTTTTATCTTAAACAAGAAATACCTTTAAAAAAGATAAACGGCATAGTTTTAATGTTAGTGGTTAAACTGCTTTAGAAATAAATTAACGAACTTATGCGTTTCAGCACGGATAACAAAATTATATGAGTTTGAATCATTTTTGGTGATGATAAGACTGCATTTGAATCAGGAATATAATGTGTCATTCGAAAAGATACATCCACTTATTCAGCTTGCATTCAATCTTAACTTTGTTTCGTTTTTAATTGCATATCTACCGCTACATTGACCAATCACATACTTCATCTTGACCAGTAACGCCACCTGTCGCGTCATATCCGGGGCCAAAAGAATATTATACGGCTATGCCGAAAAACGACATCGTTCATAAACTTATGTAATACCTACTAGTATATACTCCTGTTATGTTTATGTCTGTAAAGCGTTTGTGACAGAATGGGCACAGATAAATAGAATCATGCTAGACGACAAGCTATTTCCCGAAGACATATATTGTCTTGAATGTTCATGTACAATGTAATTATTAATAGGTGCCGTGTCTGTAATTGTTTAAGCCAAACTTTGAGATTGTATGTATGGCTGTGAAACTGTTTATCACCTGACTCATCAGGTCATTCAGTGACGAGGTTCGGAAGGTAGAGAAAGGGTGGTTTAGTCTTCAGACTAACGCCAAAAAGAGGTTTTCATACATCCATGAAGAGAAATTGCTCTTTCCCTCTAAAGGCATTGTGTGTTGTTCTGGTACTAAGACAATGAAGAAAGTACAACTAATACATACAGACAAGACTATTGGTTGTTACTCCAGAACATTCATTTATATGTCGCATGTCCTACACTAGGGGGGAAATCAAACAATAAAACATCCCGTCGATATCGGAATAGCACACGCATTGTTCTTTACAAACTCAAGTACAGTCCACCTAAAATTTCAGCTAATCGGGTACTAATAACTGAACAAGATCGCTAACAGCTGATTAACAAAGCAGTGGCGTAGGAAGTCGTCAAAAAATTGTGTGTGTGTGTGTGGGGGGGGGGGGGGGGGGGGGGGGGGGGCAATATATTTTTTTAACATTATTTTACGCACTAAACAAATCGTATGCCATCTCCGCAAAATTAGCCAATAATTATCATTTCAACATCCCATGATAATTTATGTAGTACAAAATAAGTTATTTACGCAATTCAGGATATATTATTTATAGCAAAACATGAATCACCAGGCCCAGATCCATGATTTTCGAAAGGGTGGGGGGAGGAGGTCCAGTAATTTAGTGATAATGCGAGCGCCGTAGGCGCGAACCGATTTTTTTTCCTTTTTTTTTTTTTTTTTTGCGAGGGGTCGGAGGGACCGCCCTGGTAGGGGGGCTAAGCCCCCCGCGGAAAATGAATATAGCACATTTGCAATCATTCGGGATCAGGCGTGGATTCAGGATTTTTCGAAAGGGGGGTCAAGTAATTAAGTGATAATGCGAGTGCCGTAGGCGCGAGCCGATTTTTTTCCTTTTTGCGAGGGGTCTGGGGCCGCCCATCGGGTCCCTGGGGGGCTAGGCCCCCGCTGTGGAAAATGAAAATAGCAAATTTGCAATCTGCAATCGAAGGCGGGGGGATGTAATTTAGTGATAATGCGAGCGCCGTAGGCGCGAGCTGATTTTTTTTTCGATTTTTAAGGCTATAAAAAATGTCCTCCCCCGAAAAAAGGTAAAATTTACCTAGAATAGGTATTCACTTTAAAAACTTATTATTTTTCCTTAGTAATTGACAGGTTTTTAACTTTTCGAATCTGATAGAATGTGTATCTAAAGCGAACCCTATATGCTGCTAATTTGTCGACAACAGATGCCAGTGCCGTTTCATGGTATACGTTGTTTCTCATTCGTACCCGTCGGTAATTAGTATCACTCGATTCACGTTAAAACCGCGCATTCTTATTCATGTTGTGTTTCTGTCTTGTTCTCATTATGAACTCAACCAACTTCACAAATTATCATCAACGTATCGAATCTATGTGATGAAGTTAAGCAAACTTTCGTATTAAGATATAAATATTAACTTACCAGGCTAGTGCAGACGACCGACACACAGATCTGAGGATTGATATACTAGTATAAAAGTCGGAATGTTCCGGATGTACAAGATACAGTTTTTATCGTTGCCTTCAAGAAAACATTTTCGGTTCGAAAAATTTACGGATATGTATCCAAATGAATATAAAAATTCGTGTTTTCCCCTTTTTTAGATTTTGGATGTCAAAAAGTTGATGGGCAAAAAGATATGTTTGCCCCCCCCCCCCCCCCCCCCCCATGTAAAAAAAAGGGGGGGGGGGGGGGCAATGTTTGCACCCCCCCTGCCCCCGCTCCCTACGCCACTGCAAAGAACTATCCGTTTTCATATAATAAAAAAATGGCATACGTAACGTGTATACCCTTTTAATCACAATTATTCATATGGTTCTGTTTTTCGTTTTGCTGTTATCTGTGTGAGTATGCGTGCGAGGATATGTGTATATTACATTATAAGTAAGAAACTTGTCTGTTGTTTACTAATCATTAACAACAAATACCAAAATCACTTAAGGTAACACCATGATACATAGACATCTATCTAGACTATTGTCTGATTGATCTACAGGTAAAATGCGTTTTGAGATATATTGATTTTATCACGTGTTTCCATATCGATAGTCTATTATGAGGTTAATACTCATATCCCGTCTGGATTTTCACACATTTGTTGGGTCCTAGAAGGGCGACACAGTTCCAGGATTTTCGACTATGTTAGTGATTAGACATATATTGTTTCTGTTATAAAATCTATATCTAAAAGTATTGATCACCAGTGCGACATTTAACTTTGCCCTAAAACCCCGAACAACAACGCCAATAGGTATAACTATACCAGACAAGATCAATTAAGTTTTACATTCCTGACCGTTATAATGATACCGAGGGGCCTTACGTAATCTCATTCTCTGTACGTTGTATTATTCATTTTCGATCATAATCTCTTGCAGTCATAAGGGTGTTAGATGTTTGTTCCACGGAGTTGCATTCTGCCTACAACACGATTCTCCCCAGAATCCTGACTACACTCTAGGCATTATCCCCTGTTAAATACTCGAGCTCATTATTTAGGGATCTATAATCAAATCAGATATTGAAGTAAGATGATGAGTAATGGATTGTTGAGTAGGAGGAGAATCAAACTTGCGTGATAACTCGCTATTTTCATTATGTTTAAACCTCACTGGAATGACTATAGTAACACGTCTGGAACTCTACAGAATATCATTCACACTGTGTTACAGTGAAGCTTCAAGTTATTGTCACAATAAAGAACCGCTACGTGTCAGAAATTTAGTTTTCGCAATAGTCACAAAGAAAAATGAGAAACATCTAATTACTCGTGGAAATGCAATCCATATATAAACGAACTATAAACTAGTATTAATTACATTTTGAACGCAACACCAATGCGCACGTCAAATCAGTAACAGCACGTAATGATGACGTATTAGGCTCATAAAAAAACAACATTAATTCGTACTTTAAACCAAAAACTGCTGTACTCGTGTCGTAATGTATTTGGTTGTGGTAGATCATCAGTGCACAGGTCTTTGTTAGGGTTTTATATAGTTACATATAAACTAGTACTCCATTTTGGTTCAATATTTGTATTTTTCTGGTAAGATACACTTTACTATGATAGAAACCTTACATAGATAAATGTAGGTCAGAATTCGCGTGATGACCTTACACTGGGGTTGAGATATCCCTGTCCACGTGACTGTTGACCTTACACTCGGGTTGAGATATCCCTGTCCACGTGACTCTTGACCTTACACTCTGGTTGAGATATCCCTGTCCACGTGATGACCTTACAGTCAGATTGAGATATCCCTGTCCACGTGATGACCTTACAGTCAGATTGAGATATCCCTGTCCACGTGATGACCTTACACTCTGGTTGAGATATCCCTGTCCACGTGACTCTTGACCTTACACTCTGGTTGAGATATCCCTGTCCACGTTATGACCTTACAGTCAGATTGAGATATCCCTGTCCACGTGATGACCTTACACTCGGGTTGAGATATCCCTGTCCACGTGATGACCTTACACTTGGGTTGAGATATCCCTGTCCACGTGATGACCTTACACTCGGGTTGAGATATCCCTGTCTACGTGATGACCTTACACTCGGGTTGAGATATCCCTGTCCACGTGATGACCTTACACTCGGGTTGAGATATCCCTGTCCACGTGATGACCTTACATTTGGATTGAGATATCGCTGTCCACGTAATCACCTTACACTTGGATTGAGATATCCCTGTCCACGTGATGACCTTACTCTCGGGTTGAGATATCCCTGTCCACGTGATGACTTACACTTGGATTGAGATATCCCTGTCCACGTGATGACCTTACACTCGGATTGAGATATCCCTGTCCACGTGATGACCTTACACTCGGGTTGAGATATTCCTGTCCACGTGATGACCTTACACTCGGGTTGAGATATCCCTGTCCACGTGATGACCTTACACTCGGGTTGAGATATCCCTGTCCACGTAATGACCTTACACTCGAGTTGAGATATTCCTGTCCACGTGATGACCTTACACTCGGGTTGAGATATTCCTGTCCATGTGATGACCTTACACTCGGATTGAGATATCCCTGTCCACGTGATGACCTTACACTCGGGTTGAGATATTCCTGTCCTCGTAATGACCTTACACTCGGGTTGAGATATCCCTGTCCACGTGATGACCTTACACTTGGATTGAGATATCGCTGTCCACGTGATGACCTTACACTTGGATTGAGATATCGCTGTCCACGTGATCACCTTACACTTGGATTGAGATATCGCTGTCCACGTGATCACCTTACACTTGGATTGAGATATTCCTGTCCACGTGATCACCTTACACTCGGGTTGAGATATCACTGTCTCATGATGACAAAACCTGACACTCGGATTGAGATATCCCTATATCCACGTGATGACCTTACAGTCAGATTGAGATATCCCTGTCCACGTGATGACCTTACACTCGGGTTGAGATATCCCTGTCCACGTGATGACCTTACACTTGGATTGAGATATCCCTGTCCACGTGATGACCTTACATTCAGATTGAGATATTCCTGTCCACGTGATAACCTTTCACTCGGATTGAGATATCCCTGTCCACGTGATGACCTTACACTCGGGTTGAGATATTCCTGTCCACGTGATGACCTTACACTCGGGTTGAGATATCCCTGTCCACGTGATGACCTTACACTCGGGTTGAGATATCCCTGTCCACGTAATGACCTTACACTCGAGTTGAGATATTCCTGTCCACGTGATGACCTTACACTCGGGTTGAGATATTCCTGTCCATGTGATGACCTTACACTCGGATTGAGATATCCCTGTCCACGTGATGACCTTACACTCGGGTTGAGATATTCCTGTCCTCGTAATGACCTTACACTCGGGTTGAGATATCCCTGTCCACGTGATGACCTTACACTTGGATTGAGATATCGCTGTCCACGTGATGACCTTACACTTGGATTGAGATATCGCTGTCCACGTGATCACCTTACACTTGGATTGAGATATCGCTGTCCACGTGATCACCTTACACTTGGATTGAGATATTCCTGTCCACGTGATCACCTTACACTCGGGTTGAGATATCGCTGTCTCATGATGACAAAACCTGACACTCGGATTGAGATATCCCTATATCCACGTGATGACCTTACAGTCAGATTAAGATATCCCTGTCCACGTGATGACCTTACACTCGGGTTGAGATATCCCTGTCCACGTGATGACCTTACACTTGGATTGAGATATCCCTGTCCACGTGATGACCTTACATTCAGATTGAGATATTCCTGTCCACGTGATAACCTTTCACTCGGATTGAGATATCCCTGTCCACGTGATGACCTTACACTCGGGTTGAGATATCCCTGTCCACGTGATGACCTTACACTCGGGTTGAGATATCCCTGTCCACGTGATGACCTTACACTCGGATTGAGATATCGCTGTCCACGTGATGACCTTACACTCGGGTTGAGATATTCCTGTCCACGTGATGACCTTACACTCGGGTTGAGATATCCCTGTCCACGTGATGACCTTACATTTGGATTGAGATATCGCTGTCCACGTGATCACCTTACACTTGGATTGAGATATCCCTGTCCACGTGATGACCTTACTCTCGGGTTGAGATATCCCTGTCCACGTGATGACCTTACACTTGGATTGATATATCCCTGTCCACGTGATGACCTTACACTCGGGTTGAGATATCCCTGTCCACGTGATGACCTTACACTCGGGTTGAGATATCCCTGTCCACGTGATGACCTTACACTCGGATTGAGATATTCCTGTCCACGTGATGACCTTACACTCGGGTTGAGATATCCCTGTCCACGTGATGACCTTACACTCGGGTTGAGATATCCCTGTCCACGTGATGACCTTACACTCGGGTTGAGATATTCCTGTCCACGTGATGACCTTACACTCGGGTTGAGATATTCCTGTCCACGTGATGACCTTACACTCGGGTTGAGATATTCCTGTCCACGTGATGACCTTACACTCGGGTTGAGATATCCCTGTCCACGTGATGACCTTACACTCGGGTTGAGATATCCCTGTCCACGTGATGACCTTACACTCGGGTTGAGATATTCCTGTCCACGTGATGACCTTACACTCGGGTTGAGATATTCCTGTCCACGTGATGACCTTACACTCGGGTTGAGATATCCCTGTCCACGTGATGACCTTACACTCGGGTTGAGATATCCCTGTCCACGTAATGACCTTACACTCGAGTTGAGATATTCCTGTCCACGTGATGACCTTACACTCGGGTTGAGATATTCCTGTCCATGTGATGACCTTACACTCGGATTGAGATATCCCTGTCCACGTGATGACCTTACACTCGGGTTGAGATATTCCTGTCCTCGTAATGACCTTACACTCGGGTTGAGATATCCCTGTCCACGTGATGACCTTACACTTGGATTGAGATATCGCTGTCCACGTGATGACCTTACACTTGGATTGAGATATCGCTGTCCACGTGATCACCTTACACTTGGATTGAGATATCGCTGTCCACGTGATCACCTTACACTTGGATTGAGATATTCCTGTCCACGTGATCACCTTACACTCGGGTTGAGATATCGCTGTCTCATGATGACAAAACCTGACACTCGGATTGAGATATCCCTATATCCACGTGATGACCTTACAGTCAGATTAAGATATCCCTGTCCACGTGATGACCTTACACTCGGGTTGAGATATCCCTGTCCACGTGATGACCTTACACTTGGATTGAGATATCCCTGTCCACGTGATGACCTTACATTCAGATTGAGATATTCCTGTCCACGTGATAACCTTTCACTCGGATTGAGATATCCCTGTCCACGTGATGACCTTACACTCGGGTTGAGATATCCCTGTCCACGTGATGACCTTACACTCGGGTTGAGATATCCCTGTCCACGTGATGACCTTACACTCGGATTGAGATATCGCTGTCCACGTGATGACCTTACACTCGGGTTGAGATATTCCTGTCCACGTGATGACCTTACACTCGGGTTGAGATATCCCTGTCCACGTGATGACCTTACATTTGGATTGAGATATCGCTGTCCACGTGATCACCTTACACTTGGATTGAGATATCCCTGTCCACGTGATGACCTTACTCTCGGGTTGAGATATCCCTGTCCACGTGATGACCTTACACTCGGGTTGAGATATCCCTGTCCACGTGATGACCTTACACTCGGGTTGAGATATCTCTGTCCAAGGAACAGCTCCATGTGTTATTACTTCTCTGTCATAATTATACATATATACATTCTAGTCGTAATTACCAACGATTTGATTCGTTACCAAAACTCTAAACCTTCCGGTTGAAACGGGGGATTCCCCATTCACAACAATTAAATGACGGCATAGGAAACAATACAACAACAATTCATCATCATGGCGTCATAGCGCGTGTCAGCTGTCCTTCCATACCCCGGTAAAACAGATTTGTCTTTTCTCTACTAAAAACGGAGATTGCTCTGTGAAGTACGAGATACACTGTAGCTCTATTTCCTATCGATTTCAAACTAGGGACATGTCATATTCCATTTATATGCTGTTTTTCTTAGGTCTATAAATACATTGATCGGGGGTTGTCTTTTTGTCTGTGTTATCAAGGCTCGAGTTAAGTGCATCACATATTTCAGTAACCAGTAGGAACATTTCCGAAATAAATATTCTATTTGTACCTTCTGGCCCAGGAGCGATTTCCAGTGGGCGTTTCATAAACCAGACACATTCCGACGTGAATCGGGAAACAACATATTTCAATCAAGTAATAGTTTTATACATCTTTATCCCTTGACGTCGTGTGCCTCGTGATGAAGAGTAAATTTTGAAGAAAACATGGTAATGATACCATTTCTGGTATACATAAACTCGTCAGCCGTACCAGTCGAAACTGTTCAGACCTTCCGCATCTTCAATCGTTTTACCAAGGATATCAATCAATAATATGAACTGTAACAGGGATTCATGGAGATGTACACTGCATGACACAACAAATGGCTTGAAAAGCAAAGGACATACAAGGTATTAACATTTTTCAGAACAAATTGGGGGCTAAATACGGAAGAGTCAAAATATAACTTCCTTCTTGGACTTGTTGGTAATGTTTGGGATATCATACATGCAGCTGTTTCACCTTCTATGACTCGTTAGTGATGTTAGTGGCTTAAAATGTCTAGAAATCGACTGAAAATAAACTAAAAAAAGTCGAAAGAAATGTCGAATCGTTGATGGATAATATCTAAAAGATTTTTAACAATTTCTGGCCAACATGAACTTTGAATCCTTATAAAGGATTTACGGCACCGGCCGGAAATGGTCGTGTAGACCTCTGATGTGATCTTGGTATGAGATTTATAGTTAGCAAGTAAGTTATATATGTAACGACTGACTGACAAAGTCGAATGTTTCTGTTAGATTACTGTATAGTTATTTGATTTCGTGGGGTCGATATTTCGCGGTTGATCCGTCGGAACTTTTCCCCCGAGTATGTCGATCATCACCGCCTCTTAGAATTCGTTTTAACAAATAAGTTATTTGTGTTTATACCAACATTTTTCGCGCAATAAAATCCCCGCGCGTATTACCAACAATATAGTTTGTCCAATTCTTTTAAACGATCCTCCGATTATGAGAAAATGAAAATGTCGGCGAATGTGTTTACCTGTATTGAATTTTTCAGTCTCTAATTAGGCGAATGTGTTTACCTGTATCAATTTTTTTAGTTTTTAGTTTCATTGTAAATTAAGCAAGATATAATATTAAACTGTATAAATTTCTTTGTTATTGTCATCATTTTGATGACAAACCTGTTCCATACATAAGTTTCGTTAAAAAGTATTTTAAATGAATGTGGGATGAGTTACTTATGGGATATACAATATTCTTCTGAAAATAATACAGTATGGCTAAAACATGTTATTAAGTTAAGACTTTATGACCAGTACTTACAGAAATGGCAGAGCGATGTACACAATTCATCAAAGGTTATATGTTATAGAATCTTTAAGGATAACTGTAATTTTGAAAATTATTTAGATATTTTACCTGATAAAGATAGAGTCATGTTTTGTAAACTTCGCACTACTTATCATAAATTTATTGTTGAACCTGACAGATGGCACCAGATTGTGTATAAGGAAAGAAAATGTCCACATTGTAATGGTCAACAAATTGGTGATGAATTTCATTATTTACTTGAATGTAAAGCGTTATCTGCCCACAGAATTTTATATATTGACAAATACTATTGGTCAAGACGAAATATTATTAAGCTAAACGAATTAATGAATATGACTAATGTTAAAAAACTAATGAAAATGTGTATTTTTATCAGATTAATTAATAACATGATCTGTCCTCCTTGATAAGAACGAAAATATTTTGTTGTGAAACTGTGCCGTGTATCAACTACGAACACTACTTTAATTGTATATATTATATTGTTAATATGTTTTTCTCTATACATCATGTCAGTATGTGAAAAGAGAATAAAATGAATTTGAATTTGAATTTAGGCGAATTTATTTACCTGTATTAAATATTTTTTCAGTCTCTTAGGCGAATGTGTTTACGGAAGGTGAAGTGTTAAATGCTATAAAAAGATTAAATAATAACAAAGCATGTGGGATTGATGGTATACTTAATGAATTTTTTATACATTGTAAAGATAGTTTAGTCCCATGTTTAACTATACTGTTCAATAGAGTTTTTAATTCGGGCTGTTTTCCAAGCTCATGGAATATAGGATGTATTGTGCCAGTGCATAAAAAGGTGATGAAAATATTACAGATAATTACAGAGGCATTACACTAGTCAGTTGTTTAGGAAAGTTATTCACGTCTATATTAAATCAGAGATTAGTGAAATTAGATGAGAAATATAATATAATCACAGATTCGCAATTTGGTTTTCGGAAAAATCTTTCTACCATTGATGCAATATTTGCCCTACAATCACTGATAGATAAAACACTAAAACGACGTAAGCGATTATACTGCTGCTTTATTGATTACAAAAAAGCATTTGATTTTATAAGTAGGCAGAATTTATGGTTTAAGTTGGTCAAAGAAGGTATAGATGGAAAGATGTTGAAAATAATTAGATCTTTGTATAGCAATGTTGTGTAAAATATTATGGTTTGATAGATTTTTTCAAATGTGAATGTGGATTATTCCAGGGGGAAATTCTCTCGCCGATTTTGTATACATTATATGTTAATGATTTAGAAAAAGACTTTATAAAAATAACTCTCTGTCAGTTGAAATACAAACAATTAATTGTTTTTATTAATGTATGCAGACGATATGGTTATCATGTCTGAAAGCATAGATGGTTTACAACAGATGCTCGACTCCTTACAGGAGTACACAAAGAAATGGAGTCTTACAGTTAATGTTGACAAAACAAAAATTGTTGTATTTAGAAATGGGGGATAGAACTAAAGAAAATGAAAAGTGGTTTTATGATGATAAGGAAATTGAAGTAGTAGACAGTTTCAATTATCTAGGATTAATGTTAAATTATAACGGTAAATTTCTACAAACTCCAAAGAAAATAGCAGAGCAGGGTCGCAAAGCATTGTTTGCGATGATAAATGTATGTAAAAAGGATCATTTCAATTTTGAAACATGTATAGCAGTATTTGACACTTATATTAATAGCGTGTTATCATAAGGAAGTGAAATCTGGGGGTTCCACAAGGCAAACGATATTGAGAAAGTACACATTAGGTTTTTAGAAAAGTTGTTGGGAGTAAGACAGTCTACTCCAAATGTTTTCTTGTATTTTGAGTTAGGTAGGTTACCGTTATACATAGATAGAAAAATAAAAATATTCAAATATTGGTCAAAATTACGTAATACAAATAATTGTATATTAAAATCCTGCGATGATGATATGGTGGAACGAAATGATCCATGGATCACAAATTTGCGACAAGATTTAAACCAAGCTGGTTTAGGATATATATTCAATTTAACTATAGTAAATGATTCACACTGTAAACTGTTTAAATCTAGGCTTATTGATATTTTCCAGCAAGAATGTTTAGATACTATTAAAACGTCTTCACCTGTACCAGCATCTTGTAGAAACACTATCTTTACAGACATATCTGAAAAACCTATAGATGTTAAATATTTAAAGGCAATAGCTAAACTAAGATTATCAGCACATGATTTGGAGATTGAAAGGGGTAGATATAGAAATGTAAATAGGAATCAAAGAGTATGCATGTTATGTGATAGTAATGACATAGAAGATGAGTTTCATTTTGTAGTTAAGTGTCCATTATATGCGGACATTCGTTCAAAATACCTTAAGCCAATTTTTATCAATAATCCCAGTATGTTCAAGTTTATTAAGTTTCTAAATGTTGAAAAAATCAAAGATCTAAATAATCTAGGTAAATATTTAGTGTCAGCATCTAAAAGGAGAAAAGAACGGATAGGAATTTAGAAAAAATATAATATATATATATATATATCTAGTATTGTATAGGTCATTCGACACTCTCCTGTATACTTTATATATGGAAAATCAGTTACGATTAATATTAGGTTGTATTGTAATACATGGAATGTATGTACACATGAAATGCTTAAAATAATGCTATGTATTTTTTTTTATGTTTTTTGGGTAGGTGTTTGAGAGAGGGAGAGCGTGTGGGTGTGAGCGGATGAGGGTGTGCTAGCCGCTAGGGTGCTTATTATATATGGTTGTTGCATTTTAGTGATAAGTTGTAAAACTTAAGCTAATAAAAGAAACTGAAAGAAACATGTATTAGAATAACCGATCCCTTAGGCGAATTTGTTTACCTGTATTAGAATAACCGATCCCTTAGGCGAATTTGTTTACCTGTATTACATTATTTTTTGTGTCATCGCCGAAATATGTTTTATTCAGGCATGTTGTAGATAATTTAACGTTGCAAACATATGTTTTAAAACCAGTTCCTGCTAATAACAAAAAAGCTATTATTAGATTACGTTTATCTTCCCATTGTCTTCTTAACGAATCATGTAGACATAGAAACGTACCTTGGCATCTTAGAACCTGCCATGTTTGTCTTACTGACATCGAGGATGAATATCACTTCACTTTTAAATGTCCCTTGTACAGTGAGCTGAGAATCAAATATATTAAGCCCTATTTTCGAATAAATCCCCCCGTCTTCAAATTAGTTATATTTCTATCGTCTAGTAATACAAAAGGATTGTGTAATTTAGGAAAATCTGTTCATCATGCAAACATATTACGAGGAAATTATTTAGCAGAAAATTAGATTTTGTATGATTGACCCTGGAAATCTTATATCCACGAACTGTATCAGTTTACGATTAATAAAGAATTGAATTATTAAAATGATTGGTGTCTTAGGCGAATGTGTTTACCTGCATTAAAATAATTGGTGTATTAGGAGAATGCGTTTACGTGTATTAGACTAATTGGTGTATTAGGAGAATGCGTTTACGTGTATTAGACTAATTGGTGTATTAGGAGAATGTGTTTACCTGTATTAGACTAATTGGTGTATTAGGAGAATGTGTTTACCTGTATTAGACTAATTGGTGTATTAGGAGAATGTGTTTACCTGTATTAGACTAATTGGTGTATTAGGCGAATGTGTTTACCTGTATTAGACTAATTGGTGTATTAGGAGAATGTGTTTACCTGTATTAGACTAATTGGTGTATTAGGAGAATGTGTTTACCTGTATTAGACTAATTGGTGTATTAGGCGAATGTGTTTACCTGTATTAGACTAATTGGTGTATTAGGAGGATGTGTTTAATGTTTTGAAATAATCGGTCTCTTTATGTGTTTACCTGTATTAGACTAATTGGTGTATTAGGAGAATGTGTTTAATGTTTTGAAATAATCGGTCTCTTTATGTGTTTACCTGTATCAAACTAACATGTGTTGTTGGGTATTATACGGGATTTCCACTGTACATAGAAAGGCGTTACTATCATACTAAATCGATAGCAATATCGAAGTCATTGGGCGTTATATCAATTCGATTCTGCTTTAGAGCATGAACACTTATCCTATGATCAATGCAAACGCCTAGCCGTTTAAATGGTTGATTTAGTACATTGTAATGGTATGTAACATCAGTAGGCATCCAGGGGAGATAAGGAAGGCTCTATAAAACAAGTGACGCTTCTGTCATTTTCAAGTAATGATATTCTCAAATATAATGTTTCTTTTTTATTTATTATAAATTTTATTCCTTTTGATTAATGTGTTTGTGTTGGAAATCAATATCTTGTTGTTTTCAGTGTAAGCCCCGTGGCACGCTAGAGGAAAGAAGTAGCAGTTATGTGATTGAGAATTGACTTTATGCAGCCTCGGGCAGGTTGGGGTGAGCGTTGCTGAAACTGGATAATAGGTAGTGTCGGGAACGTGTGTATACATATACATAGACCTCGCCAGTGTGTGTGTGTACTCCATCGTGGCTGGCAGTAACGCTTGTTGACGGACCTGTGGTATTTCAGTTCGGTAAGTTCCTAGTACCAGTGCAGATGGGTAGATAAGCTATCGATAGTTGAGTGGTATTTATTTTCTTGTACAAAACACGAAGAATGGATTAAGAACGAGGATATGTTTGTGTAAAGTTTGTTTTATACCAACACGTTGTTGTTCTGCAGACACCCAAAGCACTTGAGTGAGAACCTCCGCTATCGTCATATTATCATGTACTTCCGGAGGTCTAGTCAGAATGCGATGCGTGACGGAAATCAGGAATGTTTATGTGTAGAAATGTTTCTGATATAGCTATAAATTGATACTTTAAACTGGTCTGATATTCACACTAGGACTGGCGAATACGACACTAGTATCTAAGCCTCACTTTAACCTTTATACAGGAGGCAGGGCACCATACCTTACGTTCTAATTTTGGTTTCAGGAAAGCATAGACTTGTTTAGGTAGTATTCGGTACCAGTTAAGAGGTTTTTTATTTGGTTTTAAATGATGGCATTCTGAAATCAGGATTTTCGGTAGAATTGCATCATACGGTGCCTGCCACACATGGCTATATGTAACCATGGTTACATATCCGTTTCCTTGTTAGCTTTCCAGCTCTGGTGTGGGCAGGTGTCTAGGTACACTGCTACAGAACCGGTCAGTAGACAGCTGGAGACGGGTTGGAGGGACACTGTAATGTGTTTTGTAAACAAACAACGCGGATAAGGATGTTTAATTTAAATACAGATTATCTGTTTCATATAACATGGTATGTACAATGTATACTACAGGAACTTTCAATGAATGATAATGGTACTAAATATTACTGATGTGTTTCTTAATTAACATATTGTATTATGTGAATATATAGATAAAGATTTGGACCAAATTATATGTTATACAAAGATAAAGATATGTACAAAATATGTTATATATAGATAAAGATACGTACAAAATAAATATGTGTTATATATAAAGATATACTGTATACAAAATGTATGTTATGTATAGATGAAGATATGTACAAAATGTATGTTATATATAAAATGTATGTTATATATAGATAAAAATACGTAAGATATGTACAAAAATGCATATTACTAGAATATATAGATAATTATAAGAAAAGTCTTGGGCCGATAGGCGGCCATCTTGAATTTTGACAATTGAAGTTTGTTGACAATATTTTTTTCAAAATGCACGGAAGGGACCTTTCTCAAATTACATATATAACTTCCTTTTGTCCCTAGTTGTGCTGACTTTATTTTAGGACCGATTACAAAACATTATGGCCGACAGCTGCTCATCTTGGTTTTTGAAAATAGACCATTGCACAAGCCAACATATATCTTGTAATTATAAGGGGTGATAACTCGAATGAAGCTTATCACGTGACACCCGTCAATCTTACCATAAGCCATCGTTCCATTTGCACCACCGAACCAAATACTGTAGCTTAGGTCTAACCCAGCTGTCATATTGATTGTAGGTCCTCATAAAAGATATATATGACTAAACCTACTCATCAGATATTCTGTTTGTCCTAAAATAGTGTTCTGGGTGTGATTACTATATTTAGTTAGTTTTGTTTTCTTATAAGAAAGATACTTTGTATATATCTTTTATGCATGTATCTCATTTCAAAATATATCTCTTCGCTACACATATTCATATATATAAAAGCATGCATGTTGTTCAGGGGACACAGAGTATGCATCCCTGGCATGCTATTTTCCTGTGATGATGTGATAATTACTGTAACAAAGAACATAGATGATACTTATCTTAAAACAATTATATTAATATGCTGCATTTAAAATTATCACTTCTTCATACTGTATATATTTAAAACATATTAAATGCCTCATAAACCAGCTTGACATTTTGATTTAAATAAACAGATATTTTTTTAGAATACATTTTGAAATGCCACCATCCTAAATCCCTCAACAATTAACATTAATTAATACCCTGGTACATACTACTATTGATTTTGTCTGTTGACAAGCAATTCAATCTAGGTTATATATATTATATAATAATGAAACAATATGTATGTACAATGTATAACAATTAACCCAGGATTTAAAAGTTTGATGTCATCTCTTAGAAAGTACTGGATAGGTTTTTGTCAAATTTTGTTCACGGGTTCCTCTTTGATCCCAATAGTGTCACTCTGATACATTCTCAAGGTCAAAGCTCAAGGTCATATCCATTTAAGCCATCCCATATTAGATGAATCATCGTCTGTTGTCTGTCCATAAACAATACCTTTTAATCCCTATTTCTTGAAAAGTACATTCTGTACTACCTAACATGTAGGTTCCCCTTGGTACCTGCTTGTGCCTATTTATCTTTGAGTATGATCAGGAAAACAAAATGGCTTAAAGGCAGCCACCATGGATACATTTCCTTCGACCTTTCTTAGACTTCCAAGGAAGTTTCCCCATGTGATCAATTGATATATAGTAAGAGGGAAAAGAAGAAAAAAGTAGAGAAAAGATCAGTCTTTCGTCTGACTGATAAAGATCATTCGATGGTGGGCGCCAAGATCACTCTGGGATCTCTTGTTTAATAAAGATTTTGGTTATCGGTTTGTTGGTAATCTGATGACGATAACTGACAGGTTTCTGGTCATAAAACTACTGTGTAAAGATTGACTTATGATATATCAACCTAATTACTCGGTCTAGTCAGGTTTATCGCTGGTCAATAGCACGTGATATAGGATGGTCACGTGACAGTATAAGTTCGGTTATACTGTGGAAGGTTTAGGAATCATTATTTGCTCGAGACTTGATGATGATTAGAAGTGACCGTTCGGACAATTACCGCGGGTCTATTGACGGCTGATAATCCTCTGTAAAGGCCAATTTGGACATGTCAAGTGGACTGATCTGGACAGATTGGGTTACCTGTTGCTATAAATAGTCCTAATGTTGCGTTGAATCAAATAAGATTGAATTAATAGTTCTTTTACTTTCAGTATCTCGACTAAATGTAAATAAAAAGGTAGTCGATATAGACTTGACTCAGTGTGGAGGTAAAAATAAACCTTGTTATGTCATCTATTTATAATTGATGTCACATAAAAAGGTTGTAAGATAAAATTCACACTGCCATTTGCCATTTTTCAGATTTATGTTTCATGTCATATTGTCTATGTCAGCTAACAGTTCAATTTTACTAAAACGATGATTTCATTCTAATGTTTATAGTCATGGCCGACTACGAAAATTCTAGTTAAGTACAAGCTTTCTGCCATCCACTTTACACGCTGGTAGAGTCCGGAAAACATACCCCCAAGGAAATACTTTCATTTCAGTGGTCTAAGATATTGATTAATGGTGAAAGAAAGCTTGGTCAGTTTGATCAAGATGAATGTCTTACACTAAGAATGTGTTACAGCAAAAACAACAGAATCCTAACTGAACCGCAATTCTCAAAAGCGATAAAGCGACGGCAAAATAGTAACAAAACATATATTTGTATGGAGATCCTTGACAAAATGTAATTATATTAAGTCTAGGTGTTCCTGAGAGGAAGCGTCTTCTGCTTCATCAGCGACACCCGCCATACCAATATAGGTCACGGCGACACCCGCCATACCAATATAGGTCACGGCGACACCCGCCATACCAATATAGGTCACGGCGACACCCGCCATACAAATCTAAGTCAAATCCGTATTAGTTACATTTTCGATAGAGAGCTAGGGTGATAACAACGGAACCTATGGCCACATTAATGTACACTGAACACGCCTGACTTCATACAGCACAATTGTTGGTTAACGGGTTTCAAGAAGCATTGTCAACTTGAGCAAAATAATGGCATCGCACTGAATATTGTGTTAATTAAAATATTTCAAACTGTACCCTATGAAAAAATGTGAAATTTTCTGCTTTGACAGTTTTTTAACATGAAGGTACAATAATGTATTTCGCGAGCGGACACAAAATGTTCTTCTGAAAATGACTGTCCATTAAATGATTTCTGTAACTGGAAGAACTTGAAACAATTGAAATAATTAATTGAAGTTATTGTATTCAATATACAAGGAACATATCCTACTTACAAAGTAATTGTTTAACCGTAATCGTGAAGAACACTAAAGTCACATGTGTTAGCAATGTCTCGCGGTAGATCTGTGTACACAGCCCGAGGACAATGACATCGAGACATGTCTGGTCAGTAATATGACGAATATACAGCAAAACCAAAAATGTATCATATGATGTTTGTCGACGATCTCAAGGGAATATTCTCCAATAATAGCGTTTTGTACTTGTCAACACACTGAAAATTTGATGAAGGAATTGAGATGGATGCTGAAAATAGAATGTATTCGCCGTATTTGTTTTCTAAGCATTCAACTCAAAATAATTTTCATTCGTATAACTGAATAGCATTTTGTATACCCCCAACGCCAATGTTTACGCAAGCATCATTTGAAGACAGTCGTGATTACTTTAAAAATGGTAATTTTGATGACAAATTGGCAGTAAATCATAATTGTATTAAGAACATGAACATATCGAATATTTTATTATCACGTAAGTTGACACGAGAATGTGGTCTCAAAACAAAATCCAAGAGTCAGAGGGACAATGTTTATTAATTTGTGCCTGGTGGTTCTGTTGTCACCACCTCGATATGTGTGGTGGTTCTGTTGTCACCACCTCGATATGTGTGATGGTTCTGTTGTCACCACCTCGATATGTGTGATGGTTCTGTTGTCACCACCTCGATATGTGTGATGGTTCTGTTGTCACCACTTCGATATGTGTGATGGTTCTGTTGTCACCACCTCGATATGTGGGATGGTTCTGTTGTCACCACCTCGATGTGTGTGGTGGTTCTGTTGTCACCACCTCGATATGTGTGGTGGTTCTGTTGTCACCATCTCGATATGTCTGATGGTTCTGTTGTCACCACCTAGATATGTGTGGTGGTTCTGTTGTCACCACCTACATATGTAGATATGCGTGGTGGTTCTGTTGTCACCACCTACATATGTAGATATGTGTGGTGGTTCTGTTGTCACCACCTTGGTTCCCATTTGGAGGGCGAGACCTGACCCGGACTAGAGTAGAAGACGCTTATCCACCGGACCGCCTGTTTTTATTATCCTTGTACATTTTCAGGGTCTCTTATGTAATCTATATAACTTGTTCGTTTTGGGGAGAGATTGGACAGTTGGTTAGTGCTACCTGTTGGCTTTATATGCGGAGTCTTACCTGTGTGTCCGTTAACAATGTCTGCAGTCTTGTTAGCTTTCCAAACTTAATTAATAGCAATTAATGGAAACGACTGCAGATCTGGTCCCATTTATACTCCGCAACTTATGGAAATCCCTGAACTTAAACTTTTCCGAAGGAAAATATAACATAATTAAGGAAAGTTCCTTAATTTAAAACTGTCCTTACTAAAACACATGTAATGCTTTTTATGCCGAAATTTGTTTAGTTAAGGAATTGTTTTACATTAACGGAACATTGATGAAACCGGGCCAGACATGGTACACGTGTAAGTCTTAACAATGATTAGTCTATCTGTCGGGAAGTAATGGTACAATGTGATACACAGGTTAGTTTATATTGGAGGGTGCGATAGATTACTTATCTTTGTAGGAATCTAGTCACTCTCGGAGGATAAATGACTTGTGTTTGTAGGAATCTAGTCACTCTCGGAGGATAAATGACTTATCTTTGTAGGAATCTAGTCACTCTCGGAGGATAAATGACTTATCTTTGTAGGAATCTAGTCACTCTCAGAGGATAAATGACTTGTCTTTGTAGGAATCTAGTCACTCTCGGAGGATAAATGACTTGTGTTTGTAGGAATCTAGTCACTCTCGGGGGATAAATGACTTGTCTTTGTAGGAATCTAGTCACTCTCAGAGGATAAATGACTTGTGTTTGTAGGAATCTAGTCACTCTCGGAGGATAAATGACCTATCTTTGTAGGAATCTAGTCACTCTCGGAGGATTAACGTGTTAGTTCTTCACTCCGCTTGTAATCTTACACGTGTCAAGGTGAAATTAACATCATTACGATATGGTGGGACCATAAACCACATCAAATCTAATAAACGTCATACCAGGTAATTATTAGGTAAGTAAAAATGTGACATGATGAGTCCGTGTGGAAATTATGACTCATCAACACAGATTAACTGAATGGTATAATTAACTTATTAAGAGAAGTACACCATACGAAAAAAAGGAAAACTCTTACTAAGTCTTATAAAACATCTCCAATCAAATCCTTTACTTCAAAACCTTCGTGTGTATATTAATTAAAATGGCTCAGTAGGAAGAGACTGAGGGATTCTATACACATAGATTTACTTATTTCTGCCAATACAAATGTACAACATGACGCGTAGATATTAATCCATCCATGTAGTATCTATCCGGAGGCGTCACTGGCCTTGGAATGTTCTCCGACGGCTACCAAACGACTCGGATAATGAGTTCATAAACAATATATATACATGTATATACAGTTTCTCTTCACCTATGGGCCGAGACTGACCAGTTTGTCTAGCACAGGGTATGGTCCCTGGGACAATTTGTCTCTGTCCACATGGCGACATTGTAAACTGTCATTGGTCATCACATGGCTGTCCATATTAGTCCTGTACGTTATTGGTCAACGTCCAGATGTCCAGGTCTTCGCTATTGGTAAGTGTCCATTTAGTCAACATCCATACGATCTGCATACTAATTAATGATTGTCTATAGAGGACTAGATCGCGTGCGAGAGTAGTCATTATCTACCTGTAATAGACTGTACGTGCCTTAGTTGTGTTTGTCTCTTACTTAGGTATTGTAATTCGTCCAATAAGGTCATTTCTTATTAATATATTCTAGTCATTACTTAGAATCAATTATTCCAGACAAGTTCATTCACCACGGAAGATTTACTACGATGTAGTTGGAAGGTCAATGATAAGTATGCATTGCAAAGTTGTTGATGATGTAATAATAATGATATCTTTTATTAACCAGGGTAACATATTTAGACAATGTCTAGTTTATAACATGGCCCTGCATCAAATATATTTACACAAGCATGGCATAATTTAAAATAACGATATAATATAACAATGTAATAAATATATAATTATCATCACAGCTTAAATATGGTTTAAAAATGAACGCTTGTATATCACACAAGTGTTGCTGAAGGGCATGATTAAAGCACTAGGAGTCGAATATACATACAATGCTAATATAGCAAAATGTAAAAATTGACAGAATATACACTAATATAGTGTGAATTAAAATGGGACAATGAAGTAGGTGATCTAAAATTAAATTTACAAAGGAAGATTATGGAATGAGATTGAATATTACTATACTAAAATATCAGTGTAAGGGAATTAATCACAGATATAACTGTATATTCTATTAATAATCACAAAAGAAATATTTAGAAATTAAAACTAGACTAGTTGAAGTAATTTATAAAATATTGCGGTATATATATATATAGCTAAGATTTTGAGAAGTAAAGCTGCAGGTATCTAGTTTTAAAAATCCCAATACTAACTGAGTCTCTAATACTTAGTAGTATCATTAGCTTCGTTCCATAAAATTGAACATGTATATACAAATGAACGTTTGAAATAGTTTGTTCTGGCTGTTGGAACATACAATTTGTTTGATATAGAAGATCTAGTTGTTCTGCCATTCACATTTTTTACATAAGAAAACATGTTTGTTAAAATACCTGGTGATTCACAATGTAAAATTTTGTACCATTCCAACATCCAGTACTCTGCTATCATGATAATTTATTATATTAACCAGCGTGATATATGTCACTGTTACGATTAAATAAAGAGTCTGAATTTATAGGTGGTTGGCTATAGCATGCCTCATCAAACATCCCTGTTGGCGTACACGTGCATAAGAACATCCCTGTTGGCGTACACGTGCATAAGAACATCCATGTTGGCGTACACGTGCATAAGAACATCCCTGTTGGCTTACACGTGCATAAGAACATCCCTGTTGGCTTACACGTGCATAAGAACATCCCTGTTGGCTTACACGTGCATAAGAACATCCCTGTTGGCTTACACGTGCATAAGAACATCCCTGTTGGCGTACACGTGCATAAGAACATCCCTGTTGGTGTACACGTGCATAAGAACATATATGTACATGCTCTCTATAATCCTATCTATGATTTGTTCAATCGAAGTTATGCATTTAACCATTGTCTTTCGTTGTAGCATTTCTGTGTCGAATCCGGCTCGTTTAGCTGATAGCTTTATACAGCCCGGTCTAATCTAATCCCGCGCCTATCACTTAGAGATTTACGAAAAAAAACTGTTATATGATATATATTAATATGCATCTTGCATGTATTATCATGCTATGAAGATGACCGTGTACAATGTATATTGAACAGGAATGTCAATGTATAAGAAGTATATGTCGGTAGCTATAAATGATAGCAGTACAGCATTAACATAGTTTTGGTGTTTGTACATAGGTGTACACCTGGAGCGCCTGACCTATGTATGTCTTACGACGGGATGACACACCAAGATACTTCGTTATCTCATTCAGCTTTACCTGTCCAAGTTAAAGGGCGACCGTAACATTCGGACTAACAACAGAATATTTACTGGACAAGTGCTGTTTATATTGGATTTACTGAGATGTACATCTTATATTGGACGCCGAAAATAAAATTTGCAAACGGTTGGCAACACGGCCGGTTCCAATAGGTTGTGTAATGGAATCGGACAACTGGACGATTTGGATGTGAACGCAACACGTGTGCGTATACAGGTTGTAAACAGGTGAATGTTCCCAGGCCATGTCCCGGACTTAGAGGGCCGATTTTGTCTCTCAACCCGCGTGTGAAATAGGAGGAGTTACAACATCGATTTGTTAGTAAAACATTCCCATTGGACCGGAAATAGACGTAAGTATTAAGACACACGCACAGGTATGTAATGTATATGCACCAAGCTAAGGTGTTCATTGCATTAGGAATTAATACAGGTAAAGCAGGTTTAACTTACGTATAAAGAGCTGTAAACATAGATAACGTTTGCTGTACAAACCTGTCGTTAATAAGTAGACTAACGAGCTTTTTTAACATTTAAAAAATTCTAAAGTTTTACATTGTAGATTAATCTTGTAATTTAATTTATAGATATTGTGGTTACGGAAACATAGAATACATTTTCAGTATAGTTACGAAATATCTTAAGTGAATGTAATACAAATTACTAAATACATGTTGTGTGTATCTTACTAGATATATGTTGTGTGTATTATAAAGTAATACATATATGTTGTGTATGTAACATATTACTAGATATATATTATGTATGTAATATATATTACTAGATATATATTATGTATGTAATATATATTACTAAATATATGTTGTGTATGTAATATGTATTACTAGATATATGTTGTGTATGTAATTTATATTACTAGATATATATTATGTATGTAATATATATTACTAGATATATGTTGTGTATGTAATATGTATTACTAGATATATGTTGTGTATGTAATATATATTACTAGATATATGTTGTGTATGTAATATATCTTACTAGAAATATGTTGTGTATGTAATATATATTACTAGATATATATTATGTATGTAATATATATTACTAGATATATATTATGTATGTAATATATATTACTAGATATATGTTGTGTGTATCTTACTAGATATATGTTGTGTGTATTATAAAGTAATACATATATGTTGTGTATGTAGCATATTACTAGATATATATTATGTATGTAATATATATTACTAGATATATGTTGTGTATGTAACATATTACTAGATATATGTTGTGTATGTAATATATATTACTAGATATATATTATGTATGTAATATATATTACTAGATATATGTTGTGTATGTAATATATATTACTAGATATATATTATGTATGTAATATATATTACTAGATATATGTTGTGTATGTAATATATATTACTAGATATATGTTGTGTATGTAATATGTATTACTAGATATATGTTGTGTATGTAATATATATTACTAGATATATGTTGTGTATGTAATATATATTACTAGATATATGTTGTGTATGTAATATATATTACTAGATAAATGTTGTGTATGTAATATGTATTACTATATATATGTTGTGTATGTAATATGTATTACTATATATATGTTGTGTATGTAATATATATTACTAGATATATGTTGTGTATGTAATATATATTACTAGATATATGTTGTGTATGTAACATATTACTAGATATATGTTGTGTATGTAATATATATTACTAGATATATGTTGTGTATGTAATATATATTACTAGATATATGTTGTGTATGTAACATATTACTAGATATATGTTGTGTATGTAATATATATTACTAGATATATGTTGTGTATGTAACATATTACTAGATATATGTTGTGTATGTAATATATATTACTAGATATATGTTGTGTATGTAATATATATTACTAGATATATGTTGTGTATGTAATATATATTACTAGATATATGTTGTGTATGTAATATATATTAACTAAGTGTGCGTGCCAGGTCCCGTGTACTATACCAAGTTTATGAAATGTTTTACTACAGAAATATATTATACATATTGACCCACAGAAGTATTTAACATTTTGTAATAGGCCATTGGTAAGCGGTTCCTTCCATCAAAAGGGAGCAAAGCCAAATTAGACAATCTCCTCGACTGATCATCAGCTAAGATGTCCTATGGCAACATATATGGTTCATTATTTCAGGGCGAGTTGACATATGTATCTCTAGATTATAGGGTCTGGTGGGTAGTGATATTGTATTTGGGAGTTTCTGATAACTTCTTTAAACCATCGTCATTTAAAAACTTTAAAATATACATGTATATCTAAGACCAGACTTTGTATACACATATGCCATAGATATGCTATATATGGCCCTAATCAGACACACGAAACCCGCACGGTTACTCATTACATGTACATGTGTAGCTCGGAAAGTCAACGTCCTGCATAGTTAAAACTATACAAATCCAAAATATACTACACATCAGGCTATACACACATGGTAGGGCTGGACACTTGTTTAGTGTAGATTTGATAGTATATAGGTGGTTGGTGACATAAACGTCATGGTATATGTCGCGCAACACTTAAGTCAGTCTTTGGATTGTATTTGATTTATTGTGATAGTAATATCCTGCACGACAAGAGTGGTAACAGTGCTATTTGAAATATGAAAACTGTATCAGATTATTTATTTTGAATCGGGTTTAGTGTCATCGAGCTTTACCGTTGCTCCTAACATATAACAAATGCTCATTTTGTTGTTACAGGTACTACACAATCCGATTTTCACCTGTATTGTCGACTGTGTATCCAGAGTCTTTCATCCGGAACACCACATATACTATGACTGTACACACGTGTGTATAAACATCGCCTGTTAAGAGTTTTAGGACAGTTTGAATGTGAATTCTGTGTGTCCACCCGATGTCCGAATCCTCCCCAGTATGAGATTAAGGACACGATACGTCGTCTCCTGCTGTGGGATTTTCTTCCTGGTCTGTACGTATGAACTTTATGTCAATTCTGGGACCGCTAGGGATCTCATGCGGTCCGTCTCGGGGGAACATTTCCAACATGACGACGGGGATTTCCTGCACGGGGGGAGGGGAATCCGCCGGAGGGTGAAGGTGAGACGGGAGGATACCGTAAAGTACACTGCTGAACAACACCCACCACCTCTGTCCCTTAACACCAGCGGTCAGAGGCTAGTGGCCATAGCAGCAGACGAATTTAGAAAAAGCGTGGATTTGAGAACTGGGAATCCTCTCATAGATAATTATGGTTCGAACGACTTACACCGTACAGGAGAGATGGGCCGAGGTGTGACGTTTGTTGGTACGGAAAAGAAAAATGTGGCAGAAGCTATCGAGAAATATCACCTGAATGTGATCGCTAGTGATTTAATTCCGCTTAATAGGATGGTTCCGGACTCAAGAATGACGAGGTAACTATAACAATACTTCCGCTACATATATAGAACACCCAGTGTCCTCATTACCTTTATAATGTACATCAGGATTAATGACCATTTTACCGACTGTTAAATCTCACCCCCTTAAACGTCTAAAAATGTGGCATACACACAGGGCAAGTCAAAATACACATACACGGTCCCTGTGTATAATACGGGTACCAGTACCATCGATGTATAAAGTCTAAAAATAACCAAGAGAATCAATGATATAATAGAAAATCACCGAGTCGACACTCCAGAACATAATCCTGCTCCCATAGAGTCAAGCTGTGTCATTGGAGAAAATACTTAGCCCCATTTCCATTTACTCTGGTATACTTTATTTTGTAAAGTGAGCTAGCCACCGGCTACTACAAGGAGACTCCGCTTCAAAAGTACCCTGACTGTTCACGGGGATAACACATAGAACAATCGACATCCGCTCGCGATATACATACATGTATATCCGTAGGTACAGAGAAAGTTGGTATCAATCCAAATGATACGAGTGGTCACTGACTGATTAATCGAAAGTCTTCGATTTGATCACTGACTGACTTATCGATAGTGTTCGATTTGATCACTGACTGACTAATCGATAGTGTTCGATTTGATCACTGACTGACTAATCGATAGTGTTCGATTTGATCACTGACTGACTTATCGATAGTGTTCGATTTGATCACTGACTGACTAATCGATAGTGTTCGATTTGATCACTGACTGACTTATCGATAGTGTTCGATTTGATCACTGACTACTCGATAGTGTTCTATTTGATCACTGACTAATCGATAGTGTCCGATTTGATCACTGACTGACTTATCGATAGTGTTCGATTTGATCACTGACTGACTTATCGATAGTGTTCGATTTGATCACTGACTAATCGATAGTGTCCGATTTGATCACTGACTGACTTATCGATAGTGTCCGATTTGATCACTGACTAATCGATAGTGTCCGATTTGATCACTGACTGACTAATCGATAGTGTTCGATTTGATCACTGACTGACTTATCGATAGTGTCCGATTTGATCACTGACTAATCGATAGTGTCCGATTTGATCACTGATTAATCGATAGTGTCCGATTTGATCACTGACTGACTTATCGATAGTGTCCGATTTGATCACTGAGTGACTTATCGATAGTGTCCGATTTGATCACTGACTGACTAATCGATGAATACAGAGAGAATAAGTACTCTCTACAGGGATACAGTCACAAACGCATTATGATGACACTCTTAAAAACACGACACAAATGTACAACTATCACACTATCAACGTACCAAGGCATTGATAATGGTGCTTTCTGGTAATTGGAGAATAACGTAAAAAGAGGAACATGTATATATTTTTGAGTTATAAGATACGGTTCATTTCTGCTTATATTTTAAGAACAGCAGGTGTGTTGACAAGTCATTTCAACGCGCTTATATTTTTATAACAAAAATGTATCAAAGTTCTGATGTATCTCTTAATTCACCGGACCCCCCGCATACACACACTCGATTCCTGAAATCTAGTAAATACCACTGTGAGCGCTATCTGAACATAACTTGTCCTGTAACGTGCATTTTCAAAGTCTGAAAATTTACATACAGTTTGTCTAGTCAAAAAGACATTTGCGTCTATAGCTCATTCTTAACGTTTTACAGAAATACGAATCGTGCATTTCCCGCTCGATGTCTGCCTCAGGTGGGATCGACTGACCACAGATCTACGACGACAAATGATATATTATATTGACATGTATAACCTATAATAAGACAGCTAGAAATGCCATGAATATGGGAAGTTAAAGACTGACAATCTCGTCAATTTATGTAGAGGATGAACCATTTGAAAGAGAGGACTTGATTTTGGTTTCAAGTTTGATCAGTAATGAAAACATTTTTTTATCTGACATATATTACAAAAACCTGGCCGGAAACTTTCATTACTTTCCCTTACCTTAAAATTTTCAATAGGGAGACGTTACAGAGTTTAAGGGAAGTTCCTTAACTAAGATGAGTTTAAGGGGAGTTACTTATCTAAGATATTTTTTTCTTATCTAATACTACTTTCCTATGGAAAATTTTAAGTTAATGGATTTTCTTAAGTTACATGTATATTCAGGAACGTTATTGGCACCGGGTTGATATTTCTGCTTTTTAGATGTTAAAACTAAGGGGCATTGCCGGGTGTGATCCCCAGTGGATTATTAAATACATTGTGTATGAATGCCAGCCTGTTAATAGCAGATATAAGTATGTTTGTAACTAATGGATCCCCCACCCCCCGAGCATCCGTCCGGCTTTAGGAAGTCATACTCTACAGATTCCTGTATCTAATCGACCACATCAAATCTCAAACAACCAAAAGTCTATACACCGGTATGACCCTACTGGATTTACCAAAAAAAACGTTTGACACTGTGAACCATTCCATCTTATGTGACAAATTAATAATCATTGGTGTCAAGTCCTGCAACTGGTTTAGGTCATTTTATTTGGTCAAAAAAGAAAAGTAGGAAAGGTACCTGTAGATGGATTCTAAATTTCCTGTAACGGACACAGCATTGTTTCGAAATCATCTGTAAAATACCTCGTGGTCATGATAGAAAAAGTTCTATCTGGAGAAAAAAATTGTCTCCAGCATTATCCGAAAATCAATCAAAGACTCAGACATTTATACGGAAATACTAAATGTCTGCCTTTAAAATCTCTAAAATTTTATGTTCCGCACTAATTCAGTGTCACTTTGATTATGCTTGTTTCTCCTGGTGTGAAGGACTTACAAAAATATAAAAAAAACAAGCTTCAAATTACCCAGAACAAAATGGTCCGCTTCGTTCTTAACCTTGTTAAAAGAACGTCACTGATTTGAAGAAACCAGACATACTCATTGTAGAACAACGAGTTCGCCAACTTCGCCTAAATCATGCTTTCAACATTTATAATAGTTAATATCCACAATATTTAAAGGGACTATTACCTTAGATTTTAACCTCAGGATATGTAGAATTCGGTTATGAATAATAAGATATATCAATAATTAAGGGATACACGAAAAATAACAACAGATTTGGCACCAGATCTTGGAAAATTAATTTTACAATAAAAGGCGTTAGAGGCATTGAAGCCTAATTGTTTTCAATTTTGGCCTTCCGGATAATAATAATGATAAAAAAATACTATGCCTAAGGTTTTACGTTTATAATGCTGATAATTCATGCTCCTTTAATGTGCTAGGAACACTTAATATTTATACAGTGCTACGTTTTCATTTCTTTCAAATATTTATATATGTAATTGAATTTATTTCAATTATTCAACCGGAAGATCTCATTTTAAACTTCCATGAATTATTTATTGGAAATTTTATATATTGTAGCATAATATTGGATTATAAAGTACCCACGAAATGGTCGCTTTGAAAAACTTGCAAAGAAATTTGAACTCCACAAAAATAAAGGATATTTAAGTAGGTAACAATATATCCGAGAATTAATGTGTCATGTTTTCCTCCCAAAACTAGAACAAAACAGAGTTACAGGAAAGGAAGTGTTAATGGTTTGACGGAGAGAAAGTTTGAAACGACCTACAAAATGTATATGTATTTGAATGAACAAGCAAACAGTGATGAAATACAGCAGAAACTTTGTACAAGGTTTAGTATCCAGTTAAGCACTTGCGGTTTATATTGCTGTTGTGTTTAACTTATTATTATTTATGTTTGTATTTCGAAATGCCATATTATTCTGACCTATGTTATCGAGACTGGTTATTTGGACACTATATCCAAATCTGACCGGCTATAATAATCGGCAGAAAAAAAAATAACAAGGGAAATTTAATTTTCTTGTAAACTATCCACTGAACTCAAGCCATCGAATAAACTTGGAAAATGGCGATAGTAACCTTGTGATTTCACGCAAGTTTGAAGTGTTTCCATTGGCTAACCATTAGATAACAACTTCTGAAACCCATCCTTGCTGTACAAACATGCAACGTCACAATGTTTGGCATCTTAACATAAAATTAATTTCAAACTTATTTGGAAATCATTTTGTTTGCTTCTCAGCAATAACCACCAATAAAAAAGAATTCAATTAAAATCTGTTATCTGCAAATCGTTATTCTATGTTGAATGCTCTTCAATTTTGAAATCTTAATGAACATCGATTCAGGGTATGTCTTTTTTTCGTGAAAATCGAATTTGTTTAAAAATTGAAATTTAGATGGCGCCCTCTTTTTAACCTTCATGAAATTTACAATATGTTGGTCCCGAGCGCATGGTAGTGTTCCCTCTCACTTGACCTTTGGTCACGTCTGTGGCGCGCCGGCTGGAAACTTAGACCGACTGGAGGCACACCTATTGTTCGATGAAGTTTTGGTCTGACGTGTGTCAAATTTTTCTCGAATTAAATCAAAAATAATGTCCATAAGTAAAAAGTAACGTTCAAATCTTATTGAGTTTTTAATATGTCATAAACTTGAATTATGCAACGTGTCCTTTGAATTCTGACGTCAAAATGTATTCCTGTATTCTTTGCATTGTTTATCGAACAAAAAAATGAAAAAAAAAAATGTTTTATGACGAAGCATGGATAAGAAGTTTTAATTAGCCCGAGGTACCATTAAAATGGACATGTGGCATTGACATCTCTTGACAAATTGAGTCACTAGTTTGCTCAGTGAGATGATGAATATTTACGGGAAAGCCATTTAAACCTGACTTAAAGGTTAAGACTTCAGTGTTAATCCAGGATATGGAAATCTTTCTTGTCATGTTGTTTTTTAACAGTACATTGGGACAACTTTCATCATGAAAGTGGTATCATGGCGAACCATGTTGTGGTTTTGTACGATGCGACACCTGAGGCTGTATGGCTGTTTAATATTTCCGCTTGTATCTGTTTTGTACCCATATTTACTTCACAACTTTTGTTTTTATGTGTTGAAACATTAGACAATATTTCTCTATTGTACTGGGGATTTAAGTGTAAGATGAGATCAGGAAAACCTTGGATCAGTCCTCCTGGATTAGGATTTCCTGACGAGCGTATGGAGGAATTATTTCTTTTGAACAATAGACCATTCCATTGTAAGTGTGCGATGCTTTTTATTAATTTTGGACTTAAAAGTGTATAGAGTGTATCAGTATACTTCGATTTGAATTAATAACTATAAGTATCCTGTTTCCTTTATGGGTTCCTATTCTGACATCGGAAGTGAAATATTCCATCAGTGGGTCTAACCTTTCTGAAGATCTGATGTTAGTCCTATATGTTAAATTGTATTACAAAAATGCCTGGATATTAAGACTAGTCTTAAGTTAGGATTTATACAGCATGACTTGATAACTATCATACATGTAGAACTCGCCCGGAATAATAGATACGTCGTTCCCCTTGTGTTTAGGATAGCTCAGGATGTATGAACAGACATCACGCAAGGAATTATCGTGTCTCTGTGATCAGGATCAGTCCAAACAAACCTATTTAATGACTAAGTTCTCGTGTGATCTGGCTCAGTCCAAACAAACCTATTTAATGACTAAGTTCTCGTGTGATCTGGCTCAGTCCAAACAAACCTATTTAATGACTAAGTTCTCGTGTGATCTGGCTCACTCCAAACAAACCTATTTAATGACTAAGTTCTCGTGTGATCTGGCTCAGTCCAAACAAACCTATTTATGACTAAGTTCTCGTGTGATCTGGCTCAGTCCAAACAAACCTATTTAATGAATTAGTTCTCGTGTGATCTGGCTCAGTCCAAACAAACCTATTTAATGACTAAGTTCTCGTGTGATCTGGCTCAGTCCAAACAAACCTATTTATGACTAAGTTCTCGTGTGATCTGGCTCAGTCCAAACAAACCTATTTAATGACTAAGTTCTCGTGTGATCTGGCTCAGTCCAAACAAACCTATTTAATGACTAAGTTCTCGTGTGATCTGGCTCAGTCCAAACAAACCTATTTAATGACTAAGTTCTCGTGTGATCTGGCTCAGTCCAAACAAACCTATTTAATAACTAAGTTCTCGTGTGATCTGGCTCAGTCCAAACAAACCTATTTAATGACTAAGTTCTCCTGTCCCCCTGGGACTGCTGCCTGGGATAATTTGGGAATGTCGGCCTCCTCTTCTTCGCCTGTCAGATCGCTATGTTAACAGTCCGAAGAGTTGACTTGTCTCTACATATACATAGATATAAATGTACGCAATATTAGTACAGTAATGGAGACCGGTTAAACGCCGTCGTTGATCACCACGAAGACGGGAAAAATCCCATTCAAATCGGGATTTGGATACAACGAACACGTACAATATAACATGTTTCACCTTTCTCCGTGCTTCCCGATCTTATTAATGAAAGACATTGTCACGTGATGGAAATATATTCAAGGATATCGTGTGCAGACCCGTAGAATATGGTGTTGTATAGACGAGAAAAAACAATAGGCGTTTGTTTTCATTTCTGTTCTTTATTGAGAGTTTTAAACACGCTTCACAAGACTATAGCTTTGATGCATAATGATGGACGGTTTCCGTGTAACTATAATATAAACGAAATCACCTGGCAAGCTTACTTAAAGTTTTCAGTTTCAGATATATTTTAATCTCATAAAAATCGAACAATGAAATCGAGAAATAAAACAACGGACCACGTGGTCTAATTCTCCCTCTACTGTTTTAATATTCTCCATGTAAATCTATAGTTTTTTTCACGGTTTGTCTTCGTGTTATCGATTTAGAATGAATAACGGTTTCGTTTTCCCCCCTTTTATTTATATATTTGATATATCAAAGAGTTTCATAAAATGCTTATACAAGTGTGATGCATGAATGATCGCACATGTACCAGGTATGTCATGGTAGAAATACTCGCTCCTCTCATGCATATCACATGTACACTAACTTAGTCTTTTTAAAAACCTGCTGAGAAATCCCTGATGGAGTAGGACAGGATGCTAGATATGTTGTCTTTAGTCAGTTGTCAGACTTTGTTATTTAACCATCCCGTTTGTGTTCCTCTTATCTAAACAAATCTTAAAAACAAATGTCACAAGCTACATGTGTTTACGAACCTCTTAAGGGGTGACACGAAGTTGACCTGTCGCTGAGGTAACCAACTCTAGTTCACCACACACTGCATGGTATGGGGTGTTTTCTATCAGGTCTTGGTGTAATGGATGTGTTACACTAACGTTTACACCAACATCAACATTTATAAGAATATGTAAGGTTTTGGCCTTTTGATATGGGCGATAGACACGCACTTTACGCTGTCAACTTCTATTGATCGATTGATGAAATAATTGAAACATTTCTCACGTGTTTGTCTTTGTATAAACCTTTGAAATCAAATGTTTGGCGTCACGTGAATCATGTTTTTCCCGAACTACTGTTATTCCCCAATAAATGCTTGCATAAAATTGTGAAGAGTTTCCTGTGAATGAGGCACAACACAACTTTATAATTATTATATTACAAAGGTCTTCCGGTGTATCAAACACAATTAGGTATACTATCACTAAGATCTTCCGGTTTATCATACTTACTTCTTTAAAATAGTACAAGGTACTTCCGGTGTATCTTACATTAATATGTACATATACAATCAATGCATGTGGCGTTTAGGTATAACAAAAACCTAAAACCTAAAACAAGTAAATATGATATTACAAGGGACTTCCGAAGTATCATGCACACATATATCTACCAGTAGATCTGGTACATAATTATCTATAATACATATATCGTAATGGTCTTTCGGTGTATAATGAAATGTTCGATATATCATATTTATTCTGCTATATGTATAGTATCCTAATGGTTGCACGTGTTTTGTTTGTAGTTGCGCGTCCAGGACGTATGACCATGATCTGCCCACCACCAGCGTAATCGTACCGTTTTTTGACGAATGGCCTTCCATCTTGCTCCGAACTGTCTACAGCATCGTCAACAGGACTCCACGTCATATTCTACAGGAAGTAATTCTTGTGGACGACGGAAGTGAGATGGGTAGGTCACAGCGTGTACTTTTCAACCTGAAGCCACGATGCTTTCTCGTTAAGAGGTTGTTTCCGGAGAGCATAATTCTAGTATAATTCTGATTTTATTTTTGTTAACAAGGATTTGCATAACATAGAACCAAAACACAAATGGCGATATGTTTTGAATCGATATAGAATTTATTGAGGAAATATTAATACGATATTTTCTAAACAGTGTTTAACGTGACACAAACGAGGAAATGGTAGATTATACACGCGTATATTAAGTTACCCTCTCAACTATTTCATATGTTAAGACAACTTTAGCCAAGTTTGACAATATGTTCATCGACGTAGCTACGGTATTTGATTTTTTAGGACCTGACAGATCCTACAAGTGATTATCACAGACATGCATCATACGACGTCGTTATCAATCATTGTGCACGCCTATGCTCAGGTTCGATAGATCATACACACGCCAGACACATACCTGTTGAACTTCTCTCGCTGTTCATAAAGCATTTGATTTAAAATTAACATTAAATGAGAAGGTTGGGTGACCATAAATGCGGGTCATGTTGATATTTTAACCTTTATAAGTGTAAATGTGATCATTCGAGTGTGTAGTCTGATTTTTAGCCCACCATCATCAGATGGTGGGCTGTTCAAATTGCCCTGTGTCCGTGGTCCGTCGTCCGTCCGTCCCTCCGTCCGTCCGTCCGTCCCTCCGTCCGTAAACAATTCTTGTTATCGCTATTTCTCAGAAAGTACTGAAGGGATCTTTCTCAAATTTCATATGTAGGTTCCCCTTGGTGCCTTGTTATGCATATTGCGTTTTGAGACCAATCTGAAAACAACATGGCCGACAGGCAGCCATCTTGGATTTTGACAATTGAAGTTTGTTATCACTATTTCTGAGAAAGTACTTAATGGATCTTTCTGAAATTTCATATGTAGATTTCCCTTGGTGCCTAGTTATGCATATTGCGTTTTGAGACCAATCTGAAAACAACATGGCCGACAGGCAGCCATCTTGGATTTTGACAATTGAAGTTTGTTATCGCTATTTCTGAAAAAGTACTGAAGGGATCTTTCTCAAATTTCATATGCAGGTTCCCCTTGGTGCCTAGTTATGCATATTGCGTTTTGAGACCAATCTGAAAACAACATGGCTGACAGGCAGCCATCTTGGATTTTGACAATTGAAGTTTGTTATCACTATTTCTGAGAAAGTACTGAATGGATCTTTCTGAAATTTCATATGTAGGTTTCCCTTGGTGCCTAGTTATGCATATTGCATTTTGAGACCAATCTGAAAATAACATGGCCGACAGGCAGCCATCTTGGATTTTGACAATTGAAGTTTGTTATCGCTATTTCTGAGAAAGTACTAAATGGATCTTTCTGAAATTTCATATGTAGGTTTCCCTTGGTGCCTTGTTATGCATATTGCGTTTTGAGACCAATCTGAAAACAACATGGCCGACAGGCAGCCATCTTGGATTTTGACAATTGAAGTTTGTTATCACTATTTCTGAGAAAGTACTTAATGGATCTTTCTGAAACTTCATATGTAAGTTTCCCTTGGTGCCTAGTTATGCATATTGCATTTTGAGACCAATCTGAAAATAACATGACCGACAGGCAGCCATCTTGGATTTTGACAATTGAAGTTTGTTATCGCTATTTCTGATAAAATACTGAAGGGATCTTTCTCAAATTTCATTTTGAGGTTCCCCTTGGTGCCTCATTATGCTTATTGTATTTTGAGATCAATTGGAAAACAATATGGCCGACAGACCGCCATCTTGAATTTTGACAATTGAAGTTTGTTATCTCTATTTCTCAAAGTACTGAATGGATCTTTCTCAAATTTCATAAGTAGGTTCCCCTTGGTCCCTTGTATTGCATTTTTGGACCAGTCTGTCCTGAAAACAACCTGGCAAACAAACAGCCATTATCATTCAATCTCAGATTTCTTATATAGCTAGGATTCCCTTGTTTGAAAAGTACTGGATGGATGTCTCAATTTGCACAGATTAGTAAAATGAAGGGAAAAGTAGAGAAAAGATCAATCTGACATGGAACCTATGAAGATCATTCAATGGTGGGCGCCAAGATCCCTCTGGGATCTCTTGTATAGGTTGTATTTTTTGTCCTGGATTATGTAACAATGCTACCTTTGTACCATCCAGGCGTAAGGTTATGTACCGTAACCACAAACGTTATCGCATTGACACGAATCTCCTCCATATCACCGTGTACACTCCGGGGTCTGAAAGGCAGAGGGGAGGGTAGTGACACCCTTATATTCCGAATGCCCTTTAGTCCGAATGCCCGATAATACGAAGGCCCGATGGTCCGAAAATAGGTAAATGTATAGTAATGCCGATAACAATTTTATGTCAACATTACTCGAAATTGTTACATAAATCATTTAAAAAATGTTTTTACAGCTTTGATGTGAAATGCTTCAAAGCAAACTTTCATGGATAAAGACTTGGCGCGAAAACAATCAAGAGAAATGGCGCGAATTAACACGGAAAATCATGCGTAACATGCGCAGAAATATTTATTGGCGCGTAAATGGCGCACGTAATGTAATATTCATCTTTTAATACAATGCTTTTTATCAGAAAACGCTTAAATCGCATTGACCAATCGTTCAAAATGGCACGTCTTGTGAAGCGTCACGTTTCAAGGTCACGACGTCCAACGTCTTTCTGTTTTTTTTTTGTTTTTTTTTCGTATGTAGATATATATTCTCTCATACTCTCTCATACTCGTTTGTCGTTACAGTGTAAACCTCACATTGACAACAACGTGGATTTGTTATTCCATGTGTGCTATACGTAACAAACATTCATGTGAGATTGCATGGTACAAGAAGAGAAAATACATTTTTAGCAGACATTTATCAATTTTAGACATTGTGTTCGAAGTGTTTAAAACAACTGTAAGGGTTTGCAACAAAACGCCTGGTAGTGCTGAAAATGCATGCGTTACTACGGTCGGTGCACCTGTCAAATGCTTTTTAAAGACCAGGTCGGCAAAACCGCCAAATATCACCGTACACGGTGTATATGATCAATTGATAAATATGTCTGAGTCATATTTCAAAAGTACTTCAAATTAAGTTGTGTAACAGGTACAACATGGAAGCCTTTTCAACAGAAAATTCGACATCATCAATAAAAATGGTTCCATGAACACATTTAAGACGAAAATAAGTTTTCGTCAAGATTGTATGCTCTACCCTTCACTCCGTTCGGTGAACAACCTGCAAACCATTTAACAAAAAAAAATTGTTAACCCAAAATTAGTTAAATTGTCAATAAAAATACACCAACTGACCATAGGTTTTAAACAGGGTATAGTAAGTAGTGTAGTGTCTGTCATAGGGAATGTTTATGTTGTAAGTTCATTCGTTTAATGTTTGTGTTTTACAGAAGAACTAAGGAAGCCTCTTGCGGATTACATAAAAAGCAACTTTCCGTCAGGCTTGGTGAAACTTATTCGACTTCCGGTCCGGGTGGGCCTAATAAAAGCCCGGATACAAGGTTGGAAAATCTCGAAAGGAAAGGTGGTTGTCTTTTTTGACAGTCACATGGAGGTGAACATCGACTGGTATGTCGGGAATTACACATTGTCCACGTGGCTAATGTAACCTATTTCATTAAATCTTTTTTTTTTATGATTTTGGATGTATACGAATGCGCCCTTTCATGATTACTTGACCTTTAGATAACTCATCATATCACCAGTACATATGGCATTTGATCTCCGTAGTAATGTGCGTCCTTCGCCTCTTTGACCTTTAAACAACCTATCATATTGTTAGCACATATGTAATTGTCTTTCTATACCATACACGCACGCCTGTTTGACAGTCTGTAATACACGTACTCAACAGTTGTGACGATACATTGCTACAGAACGACTAAATAATTACCCGGAGAATGAGTAGGAAGTAAGGGAGTGGATAGGAAGGGGACCGTCAATGTTGAATGGATATAGAATAAGGCTAACAGAAACAAGAAGGAAGTTAGAACAGTAAAGAAATAAGAAACCAGGGTATATCTGATTTGCCTTTGTCCTAACGACATTAACGATCAATTCGCTCATGCTTTTATGAACAAGAATTGTCTTCCGCCTTTTTTAATTTTCAAGTTATTTTGGCCACACAAGTTATCCAAAATCACTATGATGTTTTCGAGTTACAATTTGTCAATTTATTTGTTGTTTTCACCAAATTTACCTGTAATACATATCCTGCTTTATCATATAGTTAATGTGACCGGAAGTTATGATTCTCACTTTATTATAAAGTTAATGTGACCGGAAGTTATGATTCTCACCACTTTATTATCAAGTTAATGTGATTCTCATTTTATTATAAAGTTAATGTGACCGGAAGTTATGATTCTCACTTTATTATAAAGTTAATGTAACCGGAAGTTATGATTATCACTTTATTATAAAGTTAATATGACCGGAAGTTATGATTCTCACTTTATTATAACGTTAATGTGACCGGAAGTTATGATTCTCACTTTATTATAACGTTAATGTGACCGGAAGTTATGATTCTCACTTTATTATAAAGTTCATGTAACCGGAAGTTATGATTATCACTTTATTATAAAGTTAATATGACCGGAAGTTATGATTCTCACTTTATTATAACGTTAATGTGACCGGAAGTTATGATTCTCACTTTATTATAACGTTAATGTGACCGGAAGTTATGATTCTCACGTTATTATAAAGTTCATGTAACCGGAAGTTATGATTATCACTTTATTATCAAGTTAATATGACCGGAATTTATGATTCTCACATTATTATTACGTTAATGTGACCGCAAATTATGATTCTGACTTCATAATAATGATGTGACCGGAAGTTATGATTCTTACTTTATTATTAATTACTGTAACCGGAGGTAATTATTATCACTTAATTATACAATTAATGTGACAAGAAGAAACTATTCTCACACTTTTAAAAAGTTAAAGTTAGATTTCACACACTATAATAAAATTAATGTGACCAGAATTTAAGATTATCATTGCATTATAAAGTTAATGTGACCGGAAGTTATGATTCTCATTTTATTATAAAGTTAATGTGACCGGAAGTTATGATTATCACTTTATTATAAAGTTAATGTGACCGGAAGTTATGATTCTCACTTTCAGGGTTCAGCCACTTCTTACGGAGATAAAACAAAATAGGAAGACGGTGGCTATGGGTGTTCTGGACTACATAAACAGTGAGACATTCGAATACCGCTTCAATGAGGGTTATTTAACACGGTACGGGTTCGATTGGAGACTGGTCTTTTTTGAAACATTCTTCCGACAGGACCAAGTGGGAACCACAGAGGACGCACCTCGGCCGTAAGTAACTTTGAAAGACAACAGCATTTCGTCCTATCACACGGAGACTTAACACCAACATACCGCAGGCTCCCTAAAACACACATACGCACTCACCACACACATGCATGTCGCACGCACGGGAGGCCGTCCTTAAATGACCTTAGCTGTTAATAGGACGTTAAACTAAATAAACCAAACCAAACCAAACAACATTTCGTTCCGTTTTCTCCCGGACAAGAAGCGAATGAGAAATAAGGAGTCCCTATGGGGTTAATGTGTTGACAGGTACAGTTAACTCCCGCTGTCGGAATGTTTCAATCAATAAGTCTCAAGTTGATGACGAAGCGATCAGATTGCAATCTATAGCGCGTGAACTGTCCAGAATCGGACACTTTTAAAAAGAATAAATATGTCGTGTTTAATTACTTGATCAGCAATGTTTATGATTCAATCAAATCGGTAATGGCTAACAATCTACCGTATATATCTCTATAATAACCATTTACCCCATATATACTTCTATAATAAACCATATACCCCATATATATACCTATATAATAAACCATTTACCCTATATATACCTCTATAATAAACCATTTACCCTATATATACCTCTATAATAAACCATTTACCCCATATTTACCTCTATAATAAACCATTTACCCCATATATACCTATATAATAAACCATTTACCCCATATTTACCTCTATAATAAACCATTTACCCCATATATACCTATATAATAAACCATTTACCCTATATATACCTCTATAATAAACCATTTACCCCATATACACCTCTATAATAAACCATTTACCCTATAAAATACCTCTATGATAAACCATATACCCTATATATACCTCTATAATAAACCATTTACCCCATATATACCTCTATAATAAACCATTTACCCCATATATACCTCTATAATAAACCATTTACCCTATATATACCTCTATAATAAACCATTTACCCTATATATATCTCTATAATAAACCATTTACCCTATATATACCTCTATAATAAACCATTTACCTTATAAAGTTGTTGGAAGTTTAGCGTTTCAGACAATAGTCTGGTATGAAAGATTCTCGTTGTCACAATTGTTAATAGGAAATCGATCCAGTATCACTTCTTATACACTGTACAATATCACAACATGTTGTCTTCCGTTTAGTTTTGCATTGCAACTACGTTGTAACTAGGTATGGTCATTTGTAACTAAGTATGGTCATTTGTTACTAGGTATGGTAATTTGTAACTAGGTATGGTAATTTGTAACTAGGTATGGTCATTTGTAACTTAGTATGGTCATTTGTAACTAAGTATGGTCATTTGTTACTAGGTATGGTCATTTGTAACTAGGTATGGTCATTTATAACTAGGTATGGTCATTTGTCACTAAGTATGGTCATTTGTAACTAAGTATGGTCATTTGTAACTAAGTATGGTAATTTGTAACTAGGTATGGTAATTTGTAACTAGGTATGGTAATTTGTAACTAGGTATGGTCATTTGTAACTAGGTATGGTCATTTGTAACTAGGTATGCTCATTTGTAACTAGGTATGGTCATTTGTAACTAAGTATGGTAATTTGTAACTAGGTATGGTAATTTGTAACTAGGTATGGTCATTTGTAACTAGGTATGGTCATTTGTAACTAAGTATGGTCATTTGTAACTAGGTATGGTCATTTGTAACTAAGTATGGTAATTTGTAACTAGGTATGCTCATTTGTAACTAGGTATGGTCATTTGTTACTAGGTATGGTCATTTGTAACTAGGTATGGTAATTTGTAACTTAGTATGGTAATTTGTAACTAGGTATGGTCATTTGTAACTAGGTATGGTCATTTGTTACTAGGTATGGTCATTTGTAACTAGGTATGGTAATTTGTAACTAGGTATGGTAATTTGTAACTAGGTATGGTCATTTGTAACTAGGTATGGTCATTTGTAACTAGGTATGGTCATTTGTAACTAAGTATGGTCATTTGTAACTAGGTATGGTCATTTGTAACTAAGTATTGTCATTTGTAACTAGGTATGGTCATTTGTAACTAAGTATTGTCATTTATAACTAGGTATGGTCATTTGTAACTAGGTATGGTCATTTGTAACTAGGTATGGTCATTTGTAACTAGGTATGGTCATTTGTAACTAAGTATTGTCATTTGTAACTAGGTATGGTCATTTGTAACTAAGTATTGTCATTTATAACTAGGTATGGTCATTTGTAACTAAGTATGGTCATTTGTAACTAAGTATTGTCATTTGTAACTAAGTATGGTCATTTGTCACTAGGTATGGTAATTTGTAACTAGGTATGGTCATTTGTAACTAGGTACATGGTCATTTTCAGGGGTGCGGTGATGGTTGGAGCGGCCTACGCCATCGATAGCAAATATTTTGGTGAAATTGGAACATACGACGAGGGAATGAAAGTGTGGGGAGGAGAAAATCTCGAAATGGCTTGGAGGGTAAGTATATATTGAACGAGTTGTCAACCTTCCCTATAACTACCATACCGTAAGTACAAAAATGTCCCTGGTGGTGTTTAAAGTCAAACAGTTTATGACCAGATAAAAATATACCAGGTATCACTCGCCTCTCTCCATATTATTTCTCATAAAACTCACGAAGATATAAAGCATAGGGATTTTATACCTGCTCGCGGATATGACTTTTCTAAAATCCTAGATGATAAAGAATAATTGTAATTTTGCAATGTTTATTAGCCTTTGTTCTTTTTTCCATTAAAATCTTCACTGATTGTCGGACACTTATATTGCAATTGTCCTAAACTTCATACACTTACTTAAATACATAACACTTACTTACAGCCATACACTTACTTACAGCCATACACTTACTTACAGCCATACACTTACTTAAATACATAACACTTACTAACAGCCATACACTTACTTACAGCCATACACTTACTTACAGCCATACACTTACTTAAATACATAACACTTACTAACAGCCATACACTTACTTAAATACATAACACTTACTTACAGCCATACACTTACTTACAGCCATACACTTACTTAAATACATAACACTTACTAACAGCCATACACTTACTAACAGCCATACACTTACTTACAGCCATACACTTACTTACAGCCATACACTTACTTACAGCCATACACTTACTTAAATACATAACACTTACTAACAGCCATACACTTACTTACAGCCATACACTTACTTACAGCCATACACTTACTAACAGCCATACACTTACTTAAATACATAACACTTACTAACAGCCATACACTTACTTAAATACATAACACTTACTTACAGCCATACATTTACTTACAGCTATACACTTACTTACAGCAATACATTTACTTACAGCTATACATTTACTTACAGCCATACACTTACTTACAGCTATACACTTACTTACAGCTATACACTTACTTACAGTCATACACGTACTTAAATACATAACACTTACTCACATGCATACGCTTTCTTACAGCCATACATTTACTAACAGTCATACACTTACTTTCAGTCATACACTTACTTACAGACATACGCTTACTTACAGCCATACACTTAATCACAGCCATACACTTACTAACAGCCATACACTTACTAACAGCCATACACTTACTTACAGCCATACACTTACTTACAGCCATACACTTTACTTACAGCCATACGCTTACTTACAGCCATACACTTACTTACAGCCATACGCTTACTTCAAATACATAACGCTTAATTACAGCCATACACTTACTTACAGCCATACACTTACTCAAATACATAACGCTTACTTACAGCCATACACTTACTTACAGCCATACACTTACTCAAATACATAACGCTTACTTACAGCCATACACTTACTTACAGCCATACACTTACTCAAATACATAACGCTTACTTACAGCCATACACTTACTAACAGCCATATACTTACTTACAGCCATACACTTAATTACAGCCATACACTTACTAACAGCCATACACTTACTCAAATACATAACGCTTACTTACAGCCATACACTTACAAATATACACTTTCTCACAACCGTCATTCCATGTACTAGTTTCGGTTTCACTTATAACATCTGCATATCGGTGCAAAATTAAGGCCACTGTTACTATACATAGATGTCCCATGTCCTTGCTATACCGTCCCAGTTAATATTCTCATAGACCTGAAACTCCATATACTTACAACGACCATCTTTTAGATTTCAATCTACTGGTGTCAAAATCGACCTCGCCGTTACTATAAATAAATTGTTGTTATCCTCTTTACTGACTTCATTAATTATGGCTAGTATCGGAGATAAGGTTGCAATATATCAATCACTCTGTCTTGGTATTTATTGACCGAATTACATGACACATGTTAAAGATATTCAGTTTATTTAAATACACATCAAATTCAAGATAAAAGGTCAAGGTCATAAGGTACAAAGATCAATGTCAAATTTTGAAACTTTTCACTGATGAATATTTTGTTATGACATGATGAAGCACAGATGTTCATAATCAAACAAGCAGACAACTAATCCAAGGTCAATGTCATGGGAACCAAAGGTTCAATGTCAATTTTAGATTTAGTATTTTTCACTGATGAAAGGTCAAGGTCACAATATCAAAGGTCATGGTAAGATTTTATATCTTTTTACACATTGTGACGACACTATGAAAAAACTTTTTGTTTGACTCAAGGAAACAACTGAATAAAGGTCATGGTCACTGGGTCACAGCTCAAATTAGTATATTTTCACTGATGAACATTTTGTTTTGACACTTTGAAGCAAAGGTAGTCAAGATTAAACAAAGTGTCAACTGACCAGAGGTCAATGTCTCTTAATCAAAGGTCTTGGTAAACTTACATACAAATGTATCTTTTTATCGATGAACATTTTATTATGTTATTATGAAACAAAGTTTGAGGGAACTTAACAATTAATCAACAGACCAAAGGTCAAGGTCATTGGGTCCAATTATTCAAGGTCAACGTCAGGTTTAGTACTTTTCCATTGATGGAATATTTTGTTATGATACTGAAGGAAAATAAGTCTGAATTAAGGGATAATTTAAGTGACCAAAGATCAAGGTCACTGGATTATAGTTTATTTGTTTGGTTTATCGCCATGTGTAGCAAGTGACTGCCTCACTGAACAACGTAACAGATGTCCGTCACATGACATCCAGAGCAATTTGGGTAAAGTGTCTCTTTTTAAAAAGTGTCCGTTTCTTAACTTCTCGAAAAACATAAATCACCTGTGGTAAGTACTGTTGAACCGCTAACCTCAGATAGTCACCTGAGATTATGTGGCCGACGCTCTAATAAACTGAGCTATCATAGCCATTGGATTAAAGGTCAAGGTCATTTGGGACCAAAGGTCAAATACAAAGTGGATCTCTGACTTCTATCCTGGTTCTGGGGGAGGTTTTGAATTAAACTAACAACTGAAAATTGCACCTGGTCCTGAATTTACATTTCCGTTAGCCCAGCAAATATGGTGGTTTAAGAAAACAAAAGTCACGTCATGTTAACCAATTGGTATCGCTTGAGATGCCCTGTTACACCATTGGCTATCGTTCTTTCATAAGGTCATGTATTGAATGTATTTTACATGTATATGTAGCTAGGCGTGTAAGTGGTTACCCTATGCTGTTCATTATTGGAAAAGGTATTTTATTTTATATTTATGTCAAATTTACTTTGTCCACATTCAATATTCATCTTGTCCAGAGATTAAGTATCACTATGATATTGATGAATATGAAATATTTTAAAACTATGAACGTGGAGACACAATATTTGTCCTGTCATGAAAAAAACCAAAACCAAATCTTCTCTCTCACCGTTTTTGTAATGAAAAGTTATTATACATGCATTTTCTAATCAGTCATTATGTTAAAGAATATTACAATTCATCTCGCTTCCAATACGATAGTAAACTGCTCCCTTGCAACACTGCAATATACCCCTCGCTATTAATACTACGTTATATACATGTAATAACTCTCTGTATTGGCCCGTTATCAATGCCCTGATGTTGGCCATCAGTTGATGTTAAGGTAAGCCAGCTCACCAAGGGGACACTGTTATTATACACAACGACATTAAATATCCATCATAATGCTGAATAAGTGTTTTATGAAGTATTACGAGACACATAGCTGTGTACCTAGGCACTGGGAGCTACACCCCAGTACAAATATGTAACATTAAGTGAGTCAGGATCAAACACGGACTCTCGCCCAGTAAACTCAGGCCGAAGTACAGATGTAGATATCTAAAGTTTTGTTTTGTTTTTAATTCGCGTAGCTTCACTATCAGAAAAGAAATTATATTAGTAGTTTTTGTAATGCGGTAAAGGAGTGTGTATTGTGATATAAATATATTTATTGCTCCATAAATTTATATACAATGTATTGTTCATTTTCAGTGTATATTGTACATGTTCAGTATGCATTGTTCATGTTCAGTATACATTGTACATGTTCAGTATACATTGTACATGTTCAGTATACACTGTACATGTTCAGTATACATGTACATTGTAATGTTCAGTATAAATTGTACATGTTCAGTATACACTGTTATGTTCAGTATACACTGTAGACCAGATGCAACAACTATCGTAAGATAATTTATCAATCTACACAACAACTTGTCATTAATAGTAGGACTTAAAGACAAGAGACACGGGTCTCATATTTAATTACATGAACTAAGTCGAAAGGCTATGTATCAGTCGAACATTTTTGCTCGCATATTTTTTGTTATTTCCGGTACTTTTAATAAAAGGAAAACCAATTTATCTTTTCACACAATTCGTTATACATGTATTTGACCAACTCAAATGTAATGACACACTCGATATGTCTTCTATAATTTAATTTTGTATGAAACACGCATTTTCATTGGCTGAAATAATTTTGTTATACCTCCATAACAAAATTTTTGACGTTGCAAAATGTAACGTCATTTTTGATTGGCTGATGACGTTGCGTAATAATTTATCACAGAAAAGAGTTCGCCAAAGAAAGTGAAATATCTTGGTGTGTATAAGACGAAACTAAATTATAAGAATTAACATTAATTATTTTTTCTGTTATACAGTCATAACATAAAAAACTGGAGTGTACTCTTTTCATAAACCGCTTCGCGGTTTATTTAGAATACACTCCAGTTTTTTCTGTTATGACTGTATAACAGAAAAAATAATTGATGTTAATCCTTAAATATTTAAACATCGATGTAGACCGATTATGATTTTTCTTACTTCTGGCTTTCTTTACACCTGAACATTGAAGCTCCTCGCATCACTGACAGTCCTAGGAGGGCAAGGACGCGAGGCTCTTACATCAATTCATGTGGCGTTTACTACATAACTAAATCAAATTCAAAAGTTGCAATCACATTTGTGTGCTTTGTGCAGTCGTATTTTTGTGACGTCATATGTATTATTTATAAGGTGTTTGTTATTTGTTATTTTATCGTACATTACTACGCAATAGGGTCGACACACAAAAACACGCCACAATCATTGTACCAAGTGATAAAAGGGAGTCGGAGCTTCACAAATTCGAATGACCACGGTTGTCATTATATAATAACTTTCTCCACCCATCAATAACTGTTCCTGGTTCATCATGTTTTATGTATTTCAACAGTGTATCATTGTATTAGTTTGATTTTTTGGAAACTAAAACCCAATCAATGGCACCAGTTTCAACGTTCCCTGTGGGCAATTTTGGTTTTAAATTACAAACGTCAAACCACTAACCTGAGTCCAGCACCAGTTGGTCGTTATAATAGTATCTTCTGACAACTTGTATACTAGAACACGTTATCCTTAGTGAAAGGCGATACTATTATTGCAATATCAATGGGAAAAACAAACTTGCAGAGCATATGGAAACATCATTAAATAACGAGAATATGAACCGTTCAGGTATATCCCTAGGGAATTGATCGCAAATTACAACACAATAGATTACTACCGTAATGTTTTTATAAACTGTGAAAAAGGAGTGAGGCGGCCAATGTATACTGGTCGTGCCAACAACATACATACATGTACCTGGTGACGAGGTACTGACAAAATCCCCCCCGGACATCAGCCCCCCCCCCCCCCGGACATTGGTGGGGGGGGGGGGGGGGGGGGGGGGGGGGGGGGGGGGGGGGGGGGGGGGGGGGGGCTTTTGTCCTACACTCCTGGTGACACCTGTGTACCCTAATCACCTGTGTCCTGTGTACCCCAATACACATTAACCACATACATACCTGGTGACACCTGTGTACCCTAATACACGTAACATGTTGGTCATACTTAAGACCCTGTCACACCACGGCTGTTTCCATATCAATTTAACATAGTCGTATAAACTCACTATTATCGTGGCTGTTGTAGAATATTATTCCATTGGCAAAATATGATGCTGGGACATCCATGCGGCCAATCTCAAATTTCAGTTTTTCTGAGTGAAATTTCCAACAAAATGCCTAAATCCCGCATATCGGCGTCAAGTAAACTCATTTTTTGTTAGATTTTGACAATTATTTAAAAAAACGAAAATTGTCCCCTAGAACTACGTTTATTCAACTTCTTATTGAGGCATACATTTAAACTAATTGTCACAGTTTAATTTCTCTAAATTTTGGGGCCAAAAATGGCCCTTATTGCACCTTATCCTTTACAGCCATATGTCACATGAAATGAATACCTACCAGAGTTATATTTGATTTTGATAAACCAACTACGATCAACATTAAGTTTTAAGTATGAATACAAACGAAGTTTCAGTTAATGCTTTTGATAACAGTTGTTCGTATTTGGCCATTTGTGTTGTTTACTTTGTCATCAGGAGCTTACTACGTTGTAAGTGGTGACCTTCCCTGACCATATCGTTCTGACCCTGTCATGTGTTACCGAGACATATTGTAAGTGGTGACCTTCCCTGACCTTATCGTTATGACCCTGTCATGTGTTACCGAGACATATTGTAAGTGGTGACCTTCCCTGATCGTTCTGACCCTGTCATGTGTTACCGAGACATATTGTAAGTGGTGACCTTCCCTGATCGTTCTGACCCTGTCATGTGTTACCGAGACATATTGTAAGTGGTGACCTTCCATGACCATATCGTTATGACCCTGTCATGTGTTACCGAGACATATTGTAAGTGGTGACCTTCCCTGACCATATCGTTCTGACCCTGTCATGTGTTACCGAGACATATTGTAAGTGGTGACCTTCCCTGACCTTATCGTTCTGACCCTGTCATGTGTTACCGAGACATATTGTAAGTGGTGACCTTCCCTGACCATATCGTTATGACCCTGTCATGTGTTACCGAGACATATTGTAAGTGGTGACCTTCCCTGACCATATCGTTCTGACCCTGTCCTGTGTTACCGAGACATATTATAAGTGGTGACCTTCCATAACCATATCGTTATGACCCTGTCATGTGTTACCGAGACATATTGTAAGTGGTGACCTTCCCTGATCGTTCTGACCCTGTCATGTGTTACCGAGACATACAATGTATTGTAAGTGGTGACCTTCCCTGACCTTATCGTTCTGACCCTGTCATGTGTTACCGAGACATATTATAAGTGGTGACCTTCCATAACCATATCGTTATGACCCTGTCATGTGTTACCGAGACATATTGTAAGTGGTGACCTTCCCTGATCGTTCTGACCCTGTCATGTGTTACCGAGACATATTGTAAGTGGTGACCTTCCATGACCATATCGTTATGACCCTGTCATGTGACACCAAGATATTTTTGAAAACACAGGGACTTGAGAATTTGTTACAGTCTACATGTAATTTGACCTTCCCTAGTATGTATAGCATATTTTGAGACGTTTTGGGGGCTAGATTAAAATGTGGTAAAATGTGGTAAAAATACATTCTGTCTATCTCCATTTTCTAGACATTTATGCATTCTGACTATCTCTATTTTCTAGACATTTATACGTGCTGACTAATCTCTGTTTTCTAGACATTTATACATTCTGACTATCTCTATTTTCTAGACATTTATACAGGCTGTCTATCTCTAGTTTCTAGACATTTATACATTCTGACTATCTCTAGTTTCTAGACATTTATACATTCTGACTATCTCTGTTTTCTAGACATTTATACATTTTGACTCTCTCTGTTTTCTAGACATTTATACAGGCTGACTATCTCTAGTTTCTAGACATTTATACATTCTGACTATCTCTAGTTTCTAGACATTTATACATTCTGACTCTCTCTGTTTTCTAGACATTTATACAGGCTGACTATCTCTAGTTTCTAGACATTTATACATTTTGACTATCTCTGTTTTGCCCTGCAGGTAGGGCGTAAGAATTGCACCTGCTGCCCCCATTGCATGATCGTAAGAGGCGACTAAATTTGGGATCTTATCTTTTCTCTTCTTTCTGAACAACTTTATTCTTCCTAACGTCTCCCTTGACAATGCCTTACTTTTGGCCTTTAGTTGAGCGTTCGCCGCTGTGAGGAAGGCTTTGGGTTCTGTCCCCTGGCCGAGACATACCAGAGTCTCTAAAAATGGTAGTTGCTGCTCCTGCTTAGCGCTCAGCATACAAGGAGTTGGACGACTGGTTCGCCCGTTGTCAGTATAATGTGACCGGGTGGGGTGTGCTGCTGAGTGTCTTCGGCAGTATGCTTCAGTGAGGTAGCACTATAAATCGGCAAAAGTTCCGGCCTATCACAAGGAGACTTAACACGAACATACCGCAGCCTCCCAAAACACACATACGCACTCACCACACGCATTCATGTCGCACGCACGGGATGCCGTCCTTAAATGACCTTAGCTGTTAATAGGACGTTAAACAAAATAAACCAAACCAAACCAAACCAAACTATCTCTGTTTTCTAGACATGTATACAGGCTGACTATCTCTAGTTTCTAGACATTTATACGTGCTGAGTATAGAAGAGTTAACGTTTGTACAGGACGATATTATGTGTTATATGAAGTTTCCATGTCCTTTCCCCGTTTGACACTAGCCCTCCACCACTGGGTTGCGAGTTCGAAACCTACGTGGGGCAGTTGCCAGGTACTGACCGTAGGCCGGTGGTTTTTCTCCGGGTACTCCGGCTTTCCTCCACCTCCAAAACCTGGCACGTCCTTAAATGACCCTGGCTGTTGATAGGACGTTAAACAAAAACAAACCAAATTCCCCGTTTGATATAGGAAATGTCTCAGATTGGAGTCTCAATTCTCCTGTTTTATATATTCGCGCGAAGTTGACATTCTGACGTCATTTTCGGGTATTAACATAATGTGCTGATAGTTAGATAGTTTTTACCAATTGATTTGTTTAGGATTTGTTAACATTTTTACGTAAGGAGGTTAATGCATTAATCATTTTTAGAAGGGAAAATATAAATATTCTGATGTATTTGTTTACTTTCTCGATAGGTTTGGATGTGCGGAGGGAGGTAAATGCACTCATCAATTATTCTGATGTAGTTGTTTACTTTCTCGGTAGGTTTGGATGTGCGGAGGGAGGTTAATACACCTGCCCTGTTCACACCTGGGACATATCGCCCGAACCCAGCCCTACAGTTTCCCGGGGGGTCGTCACCACATAGAGGTATATAACTACAGACGAGCAGTGGAGGTATGGATGGAGCCACGCCATAAAAGTGTCATCTATGATCATTTTCCAGATATGAAGGTAACTGTATTATCATACTGTTAACATACGTATTTTAGCGGTTTAAAATAATGTTTTAGCGGTTTTTGTTTTGCACTTGAAACATTTCGCTAAATTATGATAACGATGATTGTATTTCTTCATATTGTTTTCTATAGTAAACGTGCTACATTGTAATCTGTTTTAGTTTTATTCTGCCCTATGTAGAACTTGAGTTCGCCAAAAGAGATAGCTTTACAGAATGTGCGTATAATCACCAAATAAGATATTTTTTCCCGATAACAAGCCCTAATGGATGAATGGAAACAATTGATCGAAATGAGTTGGTGTAGTTATTGAATATTAGATCGAACAGCCTTCCTTTGACGCGCGAAAAAATCGAAATGTTCTCTGGAACTACTAAATACGAATACCATACAATACTACCAAACCTGAATGACGTTGATTTGGTACTGACAATGGTACAGGTATATGTTTTCAGTCTCCTTTCTGCGTGGACATGTTTTGTGTGGTAATATTTTGTGTTAGTTGGAAGGGGTTAAGCTGCCATAGTCTATGCTTTCAGTTAACTGTTTGAAGAATAAATAAAGCATTTTGATATGTTTATTTGATAAATATGGCATAACAAATGGTTCCTCTTTGGGACGAGGGCTCGGAAGGACGTTAAAATGTCTATCTTTGGGACGAGGGCTCGGAAGGACGTTTAACTGTCTATCTTTGTGACGAGGGCTCGGAAGGACGTTAAACTGTCTATCTTTGGGACGAGGGCTCGGAAGGACGTTAAACTGTCTATCTTTGGGACGAGGGCTCGGAAGGACGTTAAAATGTCTATCTTTGGGACGAGGGCTCGGAAGGACGTTAAACTGTCTATCTTTGGGATGAGGGCTCGGAAGGACGTTAAAATGTCTGTCTTTTGGACGAGGGCTCGGAAGGACGTTAAACTGTCTATCTTTGGGACGAGGGCTCGGAAGCACGTTAAACTGTCTATCTTTGGGACGAGGGCTCGGAAGGACGTTAAAATGTCTGTCTTTGGGACGAGGGCTCGGAAGGACGTTAAACTGTCTATCTTTGGATTAGTTCACACCTGTACCTTTCGGCACGTTGTAGGCAACATTTTACTTATCGTCAAGAAGCAGACCTTACTATGCGGTAGTTTGATATTGGTCCTCAACATACAATGTCCAAACTGCTTCTAATAACATACGCTGTAACTATGGAATATTTTATCAAAATTTCATTTTTTTCAAATGACCAACATTTGCCCAATCAGCAGTGTAAACATATGAGCATGCGTGTTTGTGAAGTTGTCCAGTTAAGTTAAGAATTTGATCTCATGTGTACGATAGATTTTTGCATTATGCATCATGCGTTTTAGTTTCAATGTAACATTCCAGTGATTTGCAAAAACGAGAGAGACAGAGAGTTTATAGTTATAGATAAAAGAGAGATATTCCATTGTAAGGTCAAGGACTGACCAGACTGCCCATGGCTATCAATGTCTGAGCACGGCCTATATATCATCGTCCATGTTATGTTGTCAAAGAGCCTATTGGACCATGAAAACGACATAACGCCGGGAAATGTGGTTTGCATGTTTGCATGTTAACTATACATGTGTTCTGTTACACACGTGTGCTTTTATATATGTGCTCTGTTACACATGTGTCATTTTATACATGTGTTCTGTTACACATGTGTCATTTTATACATGTGTTCTGTTACACATGTGTCATTTTATACATGTATTCTGTTACATATGTGTGATGTTTTGGTTGTTGAAGAGCATTTACATCCGATTTCCAAACGATATATAAATTCCAGTATCAAATGAAAGGTTGACACGTTATACACCACGACATCAAATGATTATGGAAGCAATGATCGTTATAGACAAAACAAAGTATATATTATTCAAATAACTAGTTAAAGCATGCATTTTCTACTTGCTATGTACCATACATTGTTACATTTACTTGCTATAGTACCATACATTGTTACATTTACTTGCTATAGTACCATACATTGTTACATTTACTTGGTATATATTTTCTACTTGCTATAGTACCATACATTGTTACATTTACTTGCTATAGTACCATACATTGTTACATTTACTTGGTATGTACCATACATTGTTACATTTACTTAGTATAGTACCATACATTGTTACATTTACTTGCTATAGTACCATACATTGTTACATTTACTTGGTATAGTACCATACATTGTTACATTTACTTGGTATAGTACCATACATTGTTACATTTACTTGGTATAGTACCATACATTGTTACATTTACTTGGTATAGTACCATACATTGTTACATTTACTTGGTATAGTACCATACATTGTTACATTTACTTGCTATAGTACCATACATTGTTACATTTACTTGGTATAGTACCATACATTGTTACATTTACTTGCTATAGTACCATACATTGTTACATTTACTTGCTATAGTACCATACATTGTTACATTTACTTGGTATATATTTTGTACTTGCTATAGTACCATACATTGTTACATTTACTTGCTATAGTACCATACATTGTTACATTTACTTGCTATAGTACCATACATTGTTACATTTACTTGGTATATATTTCGCGAATCGAAGCCCTCACGCATTAGTCGTTTGAACATATAAATAATAATAATAATAAAAACAACAACAAACAAACAAAAAACGGATATCTATGAGGATGATATTGATAAATAATACCTACCATTTAACCTCTCATAAAGATTAATGATGAAATGTGATGCTCTTCTTGTAGACGATTCTGATGAAACATATGTCATGGTGATACAACAGTGATACTAGTGTTATTTTTCTTTCATTCTTGTTATTTTCAGAATATGGATTCTGGTGATTTATCGGAAAGACTGAAATTAAAGGAAAGGTTACACTGTAAAAATTTTACGTGGTATTTGGACAATATATGGCCCGAGCTAGCTGTTTTTGACAAGAATGTGTTCGCCTGGGGATCAGTAAGTAGAATGATCACCTTATATCACTAAACACCTGAGAATTGCCGGCCATTGATCGTGTTTATTGTGATAAGAAGTTAGACCTTGTTTTAATGACCAACTTTCGTTTGAGTCTCAGGGTTGTAAGGTCATGGTCACCATTACTATTTTGAGAAAACCCCACATTGATTCATGTATTATTACATTAAAACCCCACATTGATTCCTGTATTATGACATTAAAACCCCACATTGATTCCTGTATTATTACATTGATTCCTGTATTATTACATTAAAACCCCACATTGATTCCTGTATTATTACATTAAAACCCCACATTGATTCCGGTATTATTACATTAAAACCCCACATTGATTCCTGTATTATTACATTGATTCCTGTATTATTACATTAAAACTCCACATTGATTCCTGTATTATTACATTGATTCCTGTATTATTACATTAAAACTCCACATTGATTCCTGTATTATTACATTGATTCCTGTATTATTACATTAAAACCCCACATTGATTCCTGTATTATAACATTGATTCCTGTATTATTACATGAAAACACCACATTGATTCCTGTATTATTACATTGATTCCTGTATTATTACAGTAAAACCCCACATTGATTCCTGTATTATTACATTAAAACCCCGCATTGATTCCTGTTTTATTACATTAAAACCCCACATTGATTCCTGTATTATTACATTGATTCCTGTATTATTACATTAAAACCCCACATTGATTCCTGTTTTATTACATTAAAACCCCACATTGATTCCAGTATTATTACATTGATTCCTGTATTATTATATTAAAATCAGGTACAAGTTTATAACGTTTCATTTTCCTAAACTATCACCAAAGGACACCATCTTTATAAATAACCACAGTGTAATATCTATTAATATATATTTGATTATAGTTTTTTTATTAATAATTTTAATTATTATCAAAGCTGACTTTGCCTATCTCAGCATTATCTACATTGTAACATCTTATCTAAAGCTTTTGTACACGTCATATTATATAATCAATCTTATTTTGTAGGCAAGAAATCTCCAAGATAACCGTTGCCTAGACAACCATCAATACTTGTTCCAGGCTCCGGAAAGCCTATTTTTAGAAACATGTCATTATCAGCTCGCATCACAGGTGAGTAAATATTCAAAATATAGATAATCAATAGCTATAAAACATGGTATGGGTAGTCAATAATGGGACACCTACATGACAGGTAAACTCGTTATAGGTAATCAATAATGGGACACCTAGATGACAGGTAAACTCGTTATAGGTAATCAATAATGAGACGCCTTAGATGACAGGTAAACACGTTATAGGTAATCAATAATGAGACGCCTTAGATGACAGGTAAACACGTTATAGGTAATCAATAATGAGACACCTAGATGACAGGTAAACTCGTTATAGGTAATCAATAATGGGACGCCTTAGATGACAGGTAAACACGTTATAGGTAATCATTAATGGGACGCCCTAGATGACAGGTAAACACGTTATAGGTAATCATTAATGGGACGCCCTAGATGACAGGTAAACTCGTTATAGGTAATCAATAATGGGACGCCTTAGATGACAGGTAAACTCGTTATAGGTAATCAATAATGAGACGCCTTAGATGACAGGTTAACTCGTTAAAGGTAATCAATAATGAGACGCCTTAGATGACAGGTAAACACGTTATAGGTAATCAATAATGAGACACCTAGATGACAGGTAAACTCGTTATAGGTAATCATTAATGGGATGCCTTAGATGACAGGTAAACACGTTATAGGTAATCATTAATTGGACGCCTTAGATGATAGGTAAACACGTTATAGGTAATCATTAATTGGACGCCTTAGATGACAGGTAAACACGTTATAGGTAATCAATAACGGGACACCTAGATGACAGGTAAACACGTTATAGGTAATCATTAATTGGACGCCTTAGATGACAGGTAAACACGTTATAGGTAATCAATAATGAGACGCCTAGATGACAGGTAAACACGTTATAGGTAATCAATAATGAGACGCCTAGATAACAGGTAAACTCGTTATAGGTAATCATTAATGGGACGCCGTAGATGACAGGTAAACTCGTTATAGGTAATCAATAATGAGACGCCTTAGATGACAGGTAAACTCGTTATAGGTAATCAATAATGGGACGCCTTAGATGACAGGTAAACACGTTATAGGTAATCATTAATGGGACGCCTTAGATGACAGGTAAACACGTTATATGTAATCAATAATGAGACGCCTAGATGACAGGTAAACACGTTATAGGTAATCAATAATGAGACGCCTAGATAACAGGTAAACTCGTTATAGGTAATCATTAATGGGACGCCGTAGATGACAGGTAAACTCGTTATAGGTAATCAATAATGGGACGCCTTAGATGACAGGTAAACACGTTATAGGTAATCATTAATGGGACGCCTTAGATGACAGGTAAACTCGTTATAGGTAATCAATAATGGGACGCCTTAGATAACAGGTAAACACGTTATAGGTAATCATTAATGGGACGCCTTAGATGACAGGTAAACTCGTTATAGGTAATCAATAATGGGACGCCTTAGATGACAGGTAAACTCGTTATAGGTAATCAATAATGAGACGCCTTAGATGACAGGTTAACTCGTTATAGGTAATCAATAATGGGACGCCTTAGATGACAGGTAAACTCGTTATAGGTAATCAATAATGAGACGCCTAAGATGACAGGTAAACTCGTTATAGGTAATCATTAATGGGACGCCTTAGATGACAGGTAAACTCGTTATAGGTAATCAATAATGAGACGCCTAGATGACAGGTAAACTCGTTATAGGTAATCAATAATGGGACGCCTAGATGACAGGTAAACTCGTTATAGGTAATCAATAATGAGACGCCTAGATGACAGTTAAACTCGTTATAGGTAATCAATAATGAGACGCCTAGATGACAGGTAAACTCGTTATAGGTAATCATTAATAGGACGCCTTAGATGACAGGTAGACTCGTTATAGGTAATCAATAATGGGACGCCTTAGATGACAGATAAACTCGTTATAGGTAATCAATAATGAGAAGCCTAGATGACAGGTAAACTCGTTATAGGTAATCAATAATGAGACGCCTAGATGACAGGTAAACACGTTATAGGTAATCATTAATGGGACGCCTTAGATGACAGGTAAACTCGTTATAGGTAATCAATAATGAGACGCCTTAGATGACAGATAAACACGTTATAGGTAATCAATAATGGGACGCCTTAGATGACAGATAAACTCGTTATAGGTAATCAATAATGAGAAGCCTAGATGACAGGTAAACTCGTTATAGGTAATCAATAATGAGACGCCTAGATGACAGGTAAACTCGTTATAGGTAATCATTAATGGGACGCCTTAGATGACAGGTAAACTCGTTATAGGTAATCAATAATGAGACGCCTTAGATGACAGGTAAACTCGTTATAGGTAATCAATAATGAGACGCCTTAGATGACAGGTAAACACGTTATAGGTAATCAATAATGGGACGCCTTAGATGACAGATAAACTCGTTATAGGTAATCAATAATGAGAAGCCTAGATGACAGGTAAACTCGTTATAGGTAATCAATAATGAGACGCCTAGATGACAGGTAAACACGTTATAGGTAATCATTAATGGGACGCCTTAGATGACAGGTAAACACGTTATAGGTAATCATTAATGGGACGCCTTAGATGACAGGTAAACACGTTATAGGTAATCAATAATGGGACGCCTTAGATGACAGGTAAACACGTTATAGGTAATCATTAATGGGACGCCTTAGATGACAGGTAAACACGTTATAGGTAATCAATAATGGGACGCCTTAGATGACAGGTAAACACGTTATAGGTAATCATTAATGGGACGCCTTAGATGACAGGTAAACACGTTATTGGTAATCAATAATGAGACGCCTTAGATGACAGGTAAACACGTTATAGGTAATCAATAATGAGACGCCTTAGATGACAGGTAAACACGTTATAGGTAATCAATAATGAGACGCCTACATGACAGGTAAACACGTTATAGGTAATCATTAATGGGACGCCTTAGATGACAGGTAAACACGTTATAGGTAATCATTAATGGGACGCCTTAGATGACAGGTAAACACGTTATAGGTAATCATTAATGGGACGCCTTAGATGACAGGTAAACACGTTATAGGTAATCATTAATGGGACGCCTTAGATGACAGGTAAACACGTTATAGGTAATCAATAATGGGACGCCTTAGATGACAGGTAAACACGTTATAGGTAATCATTAATGGGACGCCTTAGATGACAGGTAAACACGTTATAGGTAATCAATAATGGGACGCCTTAGATGACAGGTAAACACGTTATAGGTAATCAATAATGAGACGCCTTAGATGACAGGTAAACACGTTATAGGTAATCAATAATGAGACGCCTTAGATGACAGGTAAACACGTTATAGGTAATCAATAATGAGACGCCTTAGATGACAGGTAAACTCGTTATAGGTAATCATTAATAGGACGCCTTAGATGACAGGTAGACTCGTTATAGGTAATCAATAATGGGACGCCTTAGATGACAGATAAATTCGTTATAGGTAATCAATAATGAGAAGCCTAGATGACAGGTAAACTCGTTATAGGTAATCAATAATGAGACGCCTAGATGACAGGTAAACACGTTATAGGTAATCATTAATGGGACGCCTTAGATGACAGGTAAACTCGTTATAGGTAATCAATAATGAGACGCCTTAGATGACAGATAAACACGTTATAGGTAATCAATAATGGGACGCCTTAGATGACAGATAAACTCGTTATAGGTAATCAATAATGAGAAGCCTAGATGACAGGTAAACTCGTTATAGGTAATCAATAATGAGACGCCTAGATGACAGGTAAACACGTTATAGGTAATCATTAATGGGACGCCTTAGATGACAGGTAAACTCGTTATAGGTAATCAATAATGAGACGCCTTAGATGACAGGTAAACTCGTTATAGGTAATCAATAATGAGACGCCTTAGATGACAGGTAAACACGTTATAGGTAATCAATAATGGGACGCCTTAGATGACAGATAAACTCGTTATAGGTAATCAATAATGAGAAGCCTAGATGACAGGTAAACTCGTTATAGGTAATCAATAATGAGACGCCTAGATGACAGGTAAACACGTTATAGGTAATCATTAATGGGACGCCTTAGATGACAGGTAAACACGTTATAGGTAATCATTAATGGGACGCCTTAGATGACAGGTAAACACGTTATAGGTAATCAATAATGGGACGCCTTAGATGACAGGTAAACACGTTATAGGTAATCATTAATGGGACGCCTTAGATGACAGGTAAACACGTTATAGGTAATCAATAATGGGACGCCTTAGATGACAGGTAAACACGTTATAGGTAATCATTAATGGGACGCCTTAGATGACAGGTAAACACGTTATAGGTAATCAATAATGAGACGCCTTAGATGACAGGTAAACACGTTATAGGTAATCAATAATGGGACGCCTTAGATGACAGGTAAACACGTTATAGGTAATCATTAATGGGACGCCTTAGATGACAGGTAAACACGTTATAGGTAATCATTAATGGGACGCCTTAGATGACAGGTAAACACGTTATAGGTAATCATTAATGGGACGCCTTAGATGACAGGTAAACACGTTATAGGTAATCATTAATGGGACGCCTTAGATGACAGGTAAACACGTTATAGGTAATCATTAATGGGACGCCTTAGATGACAGGTAAACACGTTATAGGTAATCAATAATGGGACGCCTTAGATGACAGGTAAACACGTTATAGGTAATCATTAATGGGACGCCTTAGATGACAGGTAAACACGTTATAGGTAATCAATAATGGGACGCCTTAGATGACAGGTAAACACGTTATAGGTAATCAATAATGAGACGCCTTAGATGACAGGTAAACACGTTATAGGTAATCAATAATGAGACGCCTTAGATGACAGGTAAACACGTTATAGGTAATCAATAATGAGACGCCTACATGACAGGTAAACACGTTATAGGTAATCATTAATGGGACGCCTTAGATGACAGGTAAACTCGTTATAGGTAATCATTAATGGGACGCCTTGATGACAGGTAAACACGTTATAGGTAATCATTAATGGGACGCCTTAGATGACAGGCAAACTCGTTATAGGTAATCAATAATGGGACGCCTAGATGACAGGTAAACACGTTATAGGTAATCATTAATGGGACGCCTTAGATGACAGGTAAACACGTTATAGGTAATCAATAATGGGACACCTTAGATGACAGGTAAACACGTTATAGGTAATCATTAATGGGATGCCTTGATATGTTTAGTAATTCATAAATAATACCTAACATTGTTATAAAGTGGTTCTCCAATAGATAATGGGTCCTTGATGAACGGACTGTCAAACAAGTGTTATTGTTCTGCATGATATCATAAAAGTTGGTTTTCTTTCCTTTTTGAGGTCTTTCCACGGTTTTGACTTTTCTTCATCTTTTATGTGGTCAGTCTTTGAACCCTATTAAAATGTATGTCGTCCCCGACATCGACTCATTTTCTGAAAACGGTGTGTTGATGGCATTAGAAGACATCAAACATGGTTGGAAGGATGAAAAGCCCTGGTGGGCGGTTGAAGGATGACAAACAGACGGATGAAGAAATACATGTAGAACATGCGGTTACAAATGATGGACGTTTGTGCTGGCGTGTCGCAGAGATCATCGTCGGGTACTTACGGTTGATAGCACTAGTATACGCTACACCCATCACCCATCACCCATGGGTCAACTCAGGTGAAAAATCGTCGTTTCAATGACGTCAATCAATAAATAGAAACCAATCAACATAACTCTTTCAAAATAAGAACCCCTCAGTTGAAAGGGGGACATTATCAAAAATCTGGTAATAATATGGCTGTGTCTATTAAGGCTGATGATTCTGTGATAAATCTCTTTTTTAAAACAACTTCGTACGGCAATGTTTTCGGGACGTTAAGAACAGACCAGATGTGTAGTGTCCATACATGTAATCGGTGCGTCAATAAGATAAAAAAAAGAGTATCGAAATTGAACAACGACATGGCGGTGTTTAAAAAGGCTGTAATGCCTCATAAGCTGCTTTCCCAACACCTTGGCCTGTTTCCATTGATAGGAAGACATATCTGTCAGACAAAATAGTATCAATAATATTCTGCTGCAATGATTTAAACCCGTTGATATCAAATTTCTGAAACACAATTTCAAGATCACTCGCCGCTACCGTTGTTGAAATAAAGCTTCTGTAAAGCGTATGCTACCTTCACTTGATTGGTTGAAATTCCAATAGGAAAATGTGACGGAGCCAATCAAATATATTTATATTCACGTTGTGTCAATCACTTAAGTATTCTCTTTTCAAACGTGGATTTTTCAGATTTGACCCACGAGTGATATATTAAGTGTAGTGTAGTGCAATTAACCGTGGGTATCCGACGATACAGAGAAGGGCTAAACTGTTTTCGGGTCACCGAAGATAAAAAAAAAACAAAACATCACTTGCCTGTTTTCAAGTTGATTTTAATTCACAAAGTATGATTTCAGTTTACTAATATATTTATTGCTTGATCACAAGGTTAACTTTAGCTGTAACGAAATCACGCGTTTTATGCTCAGTCAAGCGATCAAACACGAGAGCTTGGAGATAAATTATAGACACAATCTTATGTTGAAATCTAGGGATTTAGAAATACAAAATGTAACGTGTTGAAATGTATGAATAAGGGCTGTTCCCTTTCAAATACGTATCCGCATACTCACATGTGTATGTATATCCGTAAACCGTTTATCGAAAGGCTTTTTGAAAGTACAGTGTAACTAAATGTTTTTTTTTATAAGTGTCAAAATTAAAGGCATATGATACTGAGATCTGCACTTTTAAATCTGATCTGAGCCGCTGTTTAATTTCTCGCTTCACACATTTTCAATTGTTCAGCTTTCTACAAAGTGTACAGTGTAATTCTCGCCGTTTACATTATGAAAGATGCCTTTTGATTTTCAGCAACATCTGGCGCGAAAATCTGAAACATCAAAAATGGCCTTACTCATCATAGCTTGACCTCAAGTGATATTTTATCAGTACGAAAAGCATTTATCTCTAGAAGTTAGCGATAATGTTTCCGGGCAGAGTTGTTATATATCAATATGGCCATATGTCGGGAAAATGATGGTAACCTTCGCGATATTGTGGCCTTGACTGATCCTTGTATTAAGCTCTTGTATCGTATTCGTCGACCACGATGAATTTTGCAGAGGAAACGTGTCATTGCCAGATATTCATTCAACGTACGAAATATGTTCGTGATAATCATTTGCGGCCATTGTGAATTTTAACAAAACATGACCTACTAGGTCAATGGCATTTGGCGAGAAGAGAATTCTGGGATGTTTCTAGATTTCACAGTACCCTGTTATGCGTTCTTTCACTGATTCCATGTTACCTTGCTCCTCTACGATGCCTGTTCGTACTTTCTAGGTAAAGATTTCGTGGCCATATCCCTTTCCACAAAATCACGAAAAACAGTACACTTTCAGATGAGTGTAGTTTATTGTCTTAATTGATTTATGAAACAGGGTTTTTCCTGGAGACAGGACAAGCTGCTACAGACGTCTCTCCAATGTGTGGTACTTAAACAGTTGTTTGACGGAGCGAGGCCAATGCTTGAAGACTGTATTATTGGTCCCCGGGACACATGGCTACACGAGAAGGTAGGCAGTATTATTGGTCCCCGGGACACTTGGCTACACGAGAAGGTAGGCAGTATTATTGGTCCCCGGGACACTTGGCTACACGAGAAGGTGGGCAGTATTATTGGTCCCCGGGACACTTGGCTACACGAGGAGGTAGGCAGTATTGTTAGTCCCCGGGACACATGGCTACATGAGAAGGTAGGCAGTATTATTGGTCCCCGGGACACTTGGCTACACGAGAAGGTAGGCAGTATTATTGGTCCCCGGGACACTTGGCTACACGAGAAGGTAGGCAGTATTGTTAGTCCCCGGGACACTTGGCTACACGAGAAGGTAGGCAGTATTGTTAGTCCCCGGGACACATGGCTACACGAGAAGGTAGACAGTTTTATTGGTTCCCGGGACACTTGGCTACACGAGGAGGTAGGCAGTATTGTTGGTCCCCGGGACACCTGACTACACGAGAAGGTAGGCAGTATTGTTGGTTCCCGGGACACTTGGCTACACGAGAAGGTAGGCAGTATTGTTAGTCCCCGGGACACATGGCTACATGAGAAGGTAGGCAGTATTATTGGTTCCCGGGACACTTGGCTACACGAGGAGGTAGGCAGTATTGTTAGTCCCCGGGACACATGGCTACATGAGAAGGTAGGCAGTATTATTGGTCCCCGGGACACTTGGCTACACGAGAAGGTAGGCAGTATTATTGGTCCCCGGGACACTTGGCTACACGAGAAGGTAGGCAGTATTGTTAGTCCCCGGGACACTTGGCTACACGAGAAGGTAGGCAGTATTGTTAGTCCCCGGGACACATGGCTACACGAGAAGGTAGACAGTTTTATTGGTTCCCGGGACACTTGGCTACACGAGGAGGTAGGCAGTATTGTTGGTCCCCGGGACACCTGGCTACACGAGAAGGTAGGCAGTATTGTTGGTTCCCGGGACACTTGGCTACACGAGAAGGTAGGCAGTATTATTGGTCCCCGGGACACTTGGCTACACGAGAAGGTAAGTAGTATTATTGGTCCCCGGGACACCTGGCTACACGAGAAGGTAGGCAGTATTATTGGTCCCCGGGGGCACTTGGCTACACGAGAAGGTAGGCGGTATTATTGGTCCCCGGGATACTTGGCTACACGAGAAGGTAGGCAGTATTGTTAGTACCCGGGACACCTGGCTACACGAGGAGGTAGGCAGTATTATTGGTCCCCGGGACACCTGGCTACACGAGAAGGTAGGCAGTATTATTGGTCCCCGGGACACCTGGCTACACGAGAAGGTAGGCAGTATTATTGGTCCCCGGGACACTTGGCTACACAAGAAGGTAGGCAGTATTGTTAGTCCCCGGGATACTTGGCTACACGAGAAGGTGGGCAGTATTATTGGTCCCCGGGATACTTGGCTACACGAGGAGGTAGGCAGTATTATTGGTCCCCGGGATACTTGGCTACACGAGAAGGTAGGCAGTATTATTGGTCCCCGGGACACATGGCTACACGAGAAGGTAGGCAGTATTATTGTTCCCCGGGACACCTGGCTACACGAGAAGGTAGGCAGTATTATTGGTCCCCGGGACACTTGGCTACACGAGAAGGTAGGCAGTATTGTTGGTCCCCGGGACACCTGGCTACACGAGAAGGTAGGCAGTATTATTGGCCCCCGGGATACTTGGCTACACGAGAAGGTAGGCAGTATTATTGGTCCCCGGGACACATGGCTACACGAGAAGGTGGGCAATATTATTGGTCCCCGGGATACTTGGCTACACGAGAAGGTAGGCAGTATTGTTAGTACCCGGGACACCTGGCTACACGAGGAGGTAGGCAGTATTATTGGTCCCCGGGACACTTGGCTACACGAGAAGGTAGGCAGTATTATTGGTCCCCGGGACACCTGGCTACACGAGAAGGTAGGCAGTATTATTGGTCCCCGGGACACTTGGCTACACGAGAAGGTAGGCAGTATTATTGGTCCCCGGGGGTACTTGGCTACACGAGAAGGTAGGCAGTATTATTGGTCCCCGGGACACTTGGCTACACGAGAAGGTAGGCAGTATTATAGGTCCCCGGGACACTTGGCTACACGAGGAGGTAGGCAGTATTATTGGTCCCCGGGACACTTGGCTACACGAGAAGGTAGGCAGTATTATTGGTCCCCGGGACACTTGGCTACACGAGAAGGTAGGCAGTATTATTGGTCCCCGGGACACCTGGCTACACGAGAAGGTGGGCAGTATTATTGGTCCCCGGGATACTTGGCTACACGAGAAGGTAGGCAGTATTATTGGTCCCCGGGACACCTGGCTACACGAGAAGGTGGGCAGTATTATTGGTCCCCGGGATACTTGGCTACACGAGAAGGTAGGCAGTATTATTGGTCCCCGGGACACTTGGCTACACGAGAAGGTAGGCAGTATTGTTAGTACCCGGGACACCTGGCTACACGAGAAAGTAGGCAGTATTGTTGGTCCCGGGACACTTTGCTACACGAGAAGGTAGACAGAAGGTATTACTCACATAGCATGCTGCATCTTTTTACTTTTCTTATTTACCCAAGGTCATTTGGTGAAGTATTTTGTTTCTTAACTGTGGGCTCTGAATAATTCATCCATAGTTTAAATTTGTTATTGGCAAATTTCATCAAGTTCCCGTTCGTACTTCGGGAGTTGATGTAGGTATATATAAAAATTACCATATTACGTATAGTTCATATCTATAATTGCCGAATTCCACATCCTAGTAAATGTTGTGAGGCTGGAGATAATAACCGTTAATTAATTGTTTCTCATTATGTGTGACTCCGGATTACTGGATGCTTAATTAATACACTCCTCCATATAAACAATGGAGATTGTTTATCTCTGTACGTATTTGTTTTAACCTTTCCGTGATTTGTTTCCTGAGTATGTCATTACTGACCTGTTACTATCATCAAGTGTTAATGTGATGTAAATATATAACCTTGTTTACTGATGTGTTAACAAAAGGGCGGACTGTAAAATTGAAATTGTATATATTAGTTATAATAAAGTTTCGGATGTAGAATATGCTTCAGCAGGTGATTAATATGTGCAGGTGTGTACCGCTGACATACATACCACAAAGAACGCATAAACTTTATGAGAAAGATAAAACGTACTGTCAGTTACATGTGTGTATGTTTAAATTCAAATCTATACAACCGCTTACAATGTATTCTTATTTGATAAGTTTTTCTATTTTCTATTATCAATATTTTTGTCTTCTCTTTTCAGAATGGATTTATAAAGCACGAGAAGAGTGGCCTCTGTCTCGACATGGATGTACAGGGCCCAGTCATGAGGGCCTGTCAGCCACTCGCAATATCTCAAAAATGGCAGTTCAATAAGTACAACTATTGACCATCGTCCGGCATAGTTATTATTTATTATTATTTTTCTTCGTAGTTATTTAAGTCGATAGAAAGGCCATCACAGATCCGTGTATATGCGTGTTTTTTGTATAGACGCATTAAAATTATAAAACTTTTGTGAAAGATTCAATGCTTTTACAATTGATTTTGAACATGATTTAAAAAAATGTTCAGTTTATTCTACTCCAAGTTGTTAAAATGGTTTTATTCCTTACATGTATTTACCAATGGATCTGAAGTACAGCGACTGGATTCTGTGTATTTCGGATATTTAACTGGCATAGATATCATTCATTTTATCCTCACAAAGAGTTCCAAATGCTTGTTAGGCAACTTTAGTTATCTACCTTTTCCCAAATAAATTCCTTACGCTAGACGATTTAGCATTACATGTATAACGAAAATAGGTATTCTCCGCTATATTTCCGTTTTAAAATTTTATCATGTTTTAAATTACAGTTAAAAATGTCACAGTGCAGACAAAGAGTAAATAGAATCGTTTTGAAACAGGAATAGACTGTTGTATGATTTTGTACGTACACAACTTTCAATACTTTATGTACCACCCTTACAAATTTTAATTTTAATTGTATCTTTCAAATTCAAATTGGGGAAATTATTCAGTGCACCCTGAAGAAGTCCTACTGTGCCCAACCTCTCACATTGACTCGTGCCCAACCTCTCACATTGACTCGTGCCCAACCTCTCACATTGACTCGTGCCCAACCTCTCACATTGTCTCGTGCCCAACCTCTCACATTGTCTCGTGCTCAACCTCTCACATTGACTCGTGCCCAACCTCTCACATTGACTCGTGCCCAACCTCTCACATTGACTCGTGCCCAACCTCTCACATTGTCTCGTGCCCAACCTCTCACATTGTCTCGTGCCCAACCTCTCACATTGTCTCGTGCTCAACCTCTCACATTGTCTCGTGCTCAACCTCTCACATTGTCTCGTGCCCAACCTCTCACATTGACTCGTGCCCAACCTCTCACATTGTCTCGTGCTCAACCTCTCACATTGTCTCGTGCCCAACCTCTCACATTGACTCGTGCCACATTGACTCGTGCCCAACCTCTCACATTGACTCGTGCCCAACCTCTCACATTGACTCGTGCCACATTGTCTCGTGCCCAACCTCTCACATTGACTCGTGCCACATTGACTCGTGCCCAACCTCTCACATTGACTCGTGCCACATTGACTCGTGCCCAACCTCTCACATTGACTCGTGCCACATTGACTCGTGCCCAACCTCTCACATTGACTCGTGCCCAACCTCTCACATTGTCTCGTGCTCAACCTCTCACATTGTCTCGTGCCCAACCTCTCACATTGACTCGTGCCACATTGACTCGTGCTCAACCTCTCACATTGACTCGTGCCACATTGTCTCGTGCCCAACCTCTCACATTGACTCGTGCCACATTGACTCGTGCCCAACCTCTCACATTGACTCGTGCCACATTGTCTCGTGCCCAACCTCTCACATTGACTCGTGCCACATTGACTCGTGCCCAACCTCTCACATTGACTCGTGCCACATTGACTCGTGCCCAACCTCTCACATTGACTCGTGCCACATTGACTCGTGCCCAACCTCTCACATTGACTCGTGCCCAACCTCTCACATTGTCTCGTGCTCAACCTCTCACATTGTCTCGTGCCCAACCTCTCACATTGACTCGTGCCACATTGACTCGTGCTCAACCTCTCACATTGACTCGTGCTCAACCTCTCACATTGTCTCGTGCTCAACCTCTCACATTGTCTCGTGCTCAACCTCTCACATTGTCTCGTGCCCAACCTCTCACATTGACTCGTGCCACATTGACTCGTGCCCAACCTCTCACATTGACTCGTGCCACATTGACTCGTGCCCAACCTCTCACATTGACTCGTGCCCAACCTCTCACATTGACTCGTGCCCAACCTCTCACATTGACTCGTGCTCAACCTCTCACATTGACTCGTGCCCAACCTCTCACATTGACTCGTGCCACATTGTCTCGTGCCCAACCTCTCACATTGACTCGTGCCACATTGACTCGTGCCCAACCTCTCACATTGACTCGTGCCCAACCTCTCACATTGACTCGTGCTCAACCTCTCACATTGTCTCGTGCCCAACCTCTCACATTGTCTCGTGCTCAACCTCTCACATTGTCTCGTGCCCAACCTCTCACATTGTCTCGTGCTCAACCTCTCACATTGTCTCGTGCCCAACCTCTCACATTGACTCGTGCCCAACCTCTCACATTGTCTCGTGCTCAACCTCTCACATTGACTCGTGCCCAACCTCTCACATTGTCTCGTGCTCAACCTCTCACATTGTCTCGTGCCCAACCTCTCACATTGACTCGTGCTCAACCTCTCACATTGTCTCGTGCCCAACCTCTCACATTGACTCGTGCTCAACCTCTCACATTGACTCGTGCCCAACCTCTCACATTGACTCGTGCCCAACCTCTCACATTGTCTCGTGCTCAACCTCTCACATTGTCTCGTGCCCAACCTCTCACATTGACTCGTGCCCAACCTCTCACATTGACTCGTGCCCAACCTCTCACATTGACTCGTGCCCAACCTCTCACATTGACTCGTGCCCAACCTCTCACATTGTCTCGTGCTCAACCTCTCACATTGACTCGTGCCCAACCTCTCACATTGTCTCGTGCTCAACCTCTCACATTGTCTCGTGCTCAACCTCTCACATTGACTCGTGCTCAACCTCTCACATTGTCTCGTGCTCAACCTCTCACATTGTCTCGTGCTCAACCTCTCACATTGACTCGTGCCCAACCTCTCACATTGACTCGTGCCCAACCTCTCACATTGACTCGTGCCACATTGTCTCGTGCCCAACCTCTCACATTGACTCGTGCCACATTGACTCGTGCCCAACCTCTCACATTGACTCGTGCCACATTGACTCGTGCCCAACCTCTCACATTGACTCGTGCCCAACCTCTCACATTGTCTCGTGCTCAACCTCTCACATTGTCTCGTGCTCAACCTCTCACATTGACTCGTGCCCAACCTCTCACATTGACTCGTGCCCAACCTCTCACATTGACTCGTGCCACATTGTCTCGTGCCCAACCTCTCACATTGACTCGTGCCACATTGACTCGTGCCCAACCTCTCACATTGACTCGTGCCCAACCTCTCACATTGTCTCGTGCCCAACCTCTCACATTGTCTCGTGCTCAACCTCTCACATTGACTCGTGCCACATTGACTCGTGCCCAACCTCTCACATTGACTCGTGCCCAACCTCTCACATTGACTCGTGCCACATTGTCTCGTGCCCAACCTCTCACATTGACTCGTGCCACATTGACTCGTGCCCAACCTCTCACATTGTCTCGTGCCCAACCTCTCACATTGTCTCGTGCTCAACCTCTCACATTGACTCGTGCTCAACCTCTCACATTGACTCGTGCCCAACCTCTCACATTGACTCGTGCCCAACCTCTCACATTGACTCGTGCCACATTGTCTCGTGCCCAACCTCTCACATTGACTCGTGCCACATTGACTCGTGCCCAACCTCTCACATTGACTCGTGCCCAACCTCTCACATTGTCTCGTGCTCAACCTCTCACATTGTCTCGTGCTCAACCTCTCACATTGTCTCGTGCCCAACCTCTCACATTGTCTCGTGCTCAACCTCTCACATTGTCTCGTGCCCAACCTCTCACATTGTCTCGTGCTCAACCTCTCACATTGACTCGTGCCCAACCTCTCACATTGACTCGTGCCCAACCTCTCACATTGACTCGTGCCCAACCTCTCACATTGTCTCGTGCCCAACCTCTCACATTGTCTCGTGCCCAACCTCTCACATTGACTCGTGCCCAACCTCTCACATTGACTCGTGCTCAACCTCTCACATTGACTCGTGCTCAACCTCTCACATTGACTCGTGCCACATTGTCTCGTGCCCAACCTCTCACATTGACTCGTGCCACATTGACTCGTGCCCAACCTCTCACATTGACTCGTGCCACATTGACTCGTGCTCAACCTCTCACATTGACTCGTGCCCAACCTCTCACATTGACTCGTGCCCAACCTCTCACATTGTCTCGTGCCCAACCTCTCACATTGTCTCGTGCCCAACCTCTCACATTGACTCGTGCCCAACCTCTCACATTGACTCGTGCTCAACCTCTCACATTGACTCGTGCTCAACCTCTCACATTGACTCGTGCCACATTGTCTCGTGCCCAACCTCTCACATTGACTCGTGCCACATTGACTCGTGCCCAACCTCTCACATTGACTCGTGCCACATTGACTCGTGCTCAACCTCTCACATTGACTCGTGCCCAACCTCTCACATTGACTCGTGCCCAACCTCTCACATTGTCCCGTGCCCAACCTCTCACATTGACTCGTGCCCAACCTCTCACATTGACTCGTGCCCAACCTCTCACATTGTCCCGTGCCACATTGTCTCGTGCCCAACCTCTCACATTGTCCCGTGCCACATTGTCTCGTGCCCAACCTCTCACATTGACTCGTGCCCAACCTCTCACATTGACTCGTGCCCAACCTCTCACATTGACTCGTGCCCAACCTCTCACATTGACTCGTGCCCAACCTCTCACATTGACTCGTGCCAACCTCTCACTTGAATCTGAACCTCTCACATTGTCTCGTGCCCAACCTCTCACATTGTCTCGTGCCCAACCTCTCACATTGACTCGTGCCCAACCTCTCACATTGACTCGTGCTCAACCTCTCACATTGACTCGTGCTCAACCTCTCACATTGACTCGTGCCACATTGTCTCGTGCCCAACCTCTCACATTGACTCGTGCCACATTGACTCGTGCCCAACCTCTCACATTGACTCGTGCCACATTGACTCGTGCTCAACCTCTCACATTGACTCGTGCCCAACCTCTCACATTGACTCGTGCCCAACCTCTCACATTGTCTCGTGCCCAACCTCTCACATTGTCTCGTGCCCAACCTCTCACATTGACTCGTGCCCACCTCTCACATTGACTCGTGCTCAACCTCTCACTTGACTCGTGCTCAACCTCTCACATTGACTCGTGCCACATTGTCTCGTGCCCAACCTCTCACATTGACTCGTGCCACATTGACTCGTGCCCACCTCTCACATTGACTCGTGCCACATTGACTCGTGCTCAACCTCTCACATTGACTCGTGCCCAACCTCTCACATTGACTCGTGCCCAACCTCTCACATTGTCCCGTGCCCAACCTCTCACATTGACTCGTGCCCAACCTCTCACATTGACTCGTGCCCAACCTCTCACATTGTCCCGTGCCACATTGTCTCGTGCCCAACCTCTCACATTGTCCCGTGCCACATTGTCTCGTGCCCAACCTCTCACATTGACTCGTGCCCAACCTCTCACATTGACTCGTGCCCAACTCTCACATTGACTCGTGCCCAACCTCTCAAAATTGACTCGTGCCCAACCTCTCACATTGACTCGTGCCCAACCTCTCACATTGACTCGTGCCCAACCTCTCACATTGACTCGTGCCCAACCTCTCACATTGTCTCGTGCTCAACCTCTCACATTGACTCGTGCCCAACCTCTCACATTGACTCGTGCCCAACCTCTCACATTGACTCGTCCGTAAGCAAAATAAGCCACCCCATTAGTGGGAAGGTATATGTACTCATGTACCAGAACATATGATAAAAACCCATTTGGAAGACACCAGCGAACATTGGCGGGTCTTAAAAATATCGTGATGAACTAATGTTGTTTTATACAATATCAAGCTAACTGAGCATGGTCCGTGTGTCACATACTCCAGCAGATATCCATTGAAATGTAGACACGTACATTTGTAGTGGTTATATATCATTAATTGGTTAAATGTTAAAATGTTCAAGCATATTTACATATTTTGATTAACATTATAAAAAATCGAATGTTCTTGGGTATCTTGTTAAACGGTGTCTTAGTGATACTCAAGTAATCCATTTGGCAGAAAGGATGACGGCAGTTATGGAATGTAAAATCGGGAAAAGGGGTAATTCGTTATATCGATTCGTCTGCCAATCAAAGGTCAACACATCTGGTCACCCTGATAGATTATAACTTTATGTCTTAAATACATCATAAGTATGACACTATTATCATTTCGATTTTTCATCTGTTGGTTTTAATTAGTTTTTATTATATCGTGGTTGCAGTTTTGTACATTTTGTGATGGGCAGTATATAGACTATCTTTAAGGTATGATTCAAAATTAGGTCTTTCTTGCGATTTTTGGCCCACCTTGGTGCAATAGCTTTTGCTTGTGTTTTTCCTTGTTTTATGGTGAGTGGGCAACATGTACAATTTATAATGTACTCGTAATGAGGGGTTGTGTCACTGTTTTTCTGGCGCTTTTCCCTCAATATCCTGGTCAATATAGATGAAGGGTTGTGACACTGTTTGTAGTGAGGGGTTGTGACACTATTTTTCTGGCGCTTTTCCCCCAATATCCTGGTCAACATGGACTCCTATTCGCGTGTATACTTTCTGTGATAACAACCGACAGGAGAATACAATGCTTATTATACTCTTGTGTACTATGAACACTTTCCTGTGAAAAGGGTTACATTTAAATGTATTGATAAAACTTCTTTTATTCGTTATATCATTGTAACCAGTATGCTTTGATATAAAAAAAAAGATCGACTATAAGGGATGCGATGAAATGAAGAATAACCTTTCTATTAGAGCAGTTTCCTCTGTTGCTGATTCCTACACCAACAGCCATACTGCAGTACAGCAATTTCAGTTACATTGTTTTGTAATGACATCGTGTGTTTCTATGCTATGCTGACGATGTGTATATTTTTGTCCATAATTGTGTCACAATTTACATTTATGTATGCATTGTATGAACAGTTAGAACCGCTTAATTGCCCACAATTAATGCATTGTTTCATTTATGACCTACATTTTGTAAAAAATTATATATCATCTTGCATCGTGCAAGTGGCAAATTACTCACATAGGATTTTTAATTAAATCATCAAATCATTAGACTGTTAGTTAGGCATGTCAAGGTAGGTCGTTAGTCATCTCACCTACGCTGACGTTCCTTGATTAGATTTGTCAAGTTGGTCATATTTATGTCATACATTTATAATCCTGTGTAACAGACACGTGTTACTGGTGTACTTTGCGTATGTTTTAAAGCTTCACATTTTAAATAAATTTGAAGTAAATGGTTCCTATCTAGTTTTTTCCCTGGGAAGTGTTAAACTTTAAATTAGAGAAAATTGTATCAACCCAGAGTTATCTCCCTTTTATATTTAAACAAAGTAACATGTCTTTTTTTTCTTTTCATCTTATATAATGAAGCTCGATGAAACTAAAAAAATGTATATATTTTCGTTTGCAAATACATTTGTCTGAGGAATGTGACAGGTTACTAGTACATTGTTGAGGAATGTGACACGGTACTAGTACAATATCTGAGGAATGTGATAGGGCAATAGTACAATATCAGAGGAATGTGACAGGGCAATAGTACAATGACTGGGAAATGTGACAGGGCAATAGTACAATATCTGAGGAATGTGACAGGGCAATAGTACAATATCTGAGGAATGTGACAGGGCAATAGTACAATATCAGAGGAATGTGACGGGGAAATAGTACAATGACTGGGATATGTGACAGGGCAATAGTTCAATGTCTGGGCAATGTGACCGGGCAGTAGTTCAATGTCTGAGGAATGTGACAGGGCAATAGTACAATGGCTGAGGAATGTGACAGGGCAATAGTACAATGACTGAGGAATGTGACAGGGCAATAGTACAATGACTGGGAAATGTGACATGGCAATAGTACAATGTCTGGGCAATGTGACAGGTTACTAGCCAACTTAATGTGGGAAAGTTAACGGATTGTGCTTTTTAAAAGTAATCATTTTTTTATGAAATTGTATCTACAAATAGATTTTTCACCATGATTCATTTATATCTACGTTGTTAATTTGATTGATTTTACAAAAGCGAATTAATAGCTAGTGTAGAAGTACGGAATTTTTTTTCTTTTTAATATGAGAGACGATGTTGGATTTTTTTTTCATTTTTGGTATGGACTCTAATAAATTGGTCTGAAGCACAAGTACGAATAAAGTCTGAAAAGAAGTACAGGTAATTATTGTATCGTTGACAGAAATTATAGTTATGTTATGTCCTTTTTGTCAAGAAAGTTATATGATGTCAGTTATATCTGTAACACTGACATTCATCACGATAATTATGATGTCAGTTATATCACTAAAATGTCATTCATCTCGATAATTATGCTGTCAGTTATATCAGTAACAATATCATTCATCACGATAATTATGATGTCAGTTATCTCTGTAACAATGTCATTCATCACGATAATTATGTTGTCAGTTATATTGGTAACACTGTCATTCATCACGATAATTATGATGTCAGTTATATCACTAAAATGTCATTCATCACGATAATTATGATGTCAGTTATATCACTAAAATATCATTCATCACGATAATTATGATGTCAGTTATATCACTAAAATATCATTCATCACGATAATTATGATGTCAGTTATATCTGTAACAATATCATTCATCACGATAATTATGATGTCAGTTATATCACTAAAATGTCATTCATCACGATAATTATGATGTCAGTTATATTGGTAACAATATCATTCATCACGATAATTATGTTGTCAGTTATATCAGTAACACTGTCATTCATCACGATAATTATGTTGTCAATTATATCGGTAACAATATCATTCATCACGATAATTATGATGTCAGTTATATCTGTAACACTGTCATTCATCTCGATAATTATGATGTCAGTTATATCACTAAAATGTCATTCATCACGATAATTAATGTCAGTTATGTCGGTAACAATGTCATTCATCACGATAATTATGTTGTCAGTTTTTTTTATTATTGTGATAATATAATTTTTAGCGAAAGTTCCATTTCCGTGAGCAATGTCCTGATTTTTGTTTATTTACGTGTACAGTATTATCACGTGTGTTTGGTGGGTTTTTTCAGTAGTTACATATATATAACTATAGTAAGGATAGTGTTTTAGAACTGGGTTTTGTTCTATTTTATAAATATCTTGATTTTTTCCCCAATACGTACCGAGTGTAATGTCGTAACATGTTAGGAAATGTATGTATCGCCTAATTATGTCAAATGTGTTGTGTGTGTATGGTGTTAAACTGTGCGTTAGTTAAATTTTGATTGAAATCATGGGTCCATATTGAATAACTGGTAATATGGTAGGTAATCACAATCAAAATGGTCGGTTATATGGGGAGCTGTACCCACAGGTATACACATGTAAAAACTTGTCATTTGAAAGTGTAACTGTTCTCCGATGAAGCCTATAACAATTAATCAAAACGTTAGGTACTGGTGGCTATAAATAGACTATTTGTAAAAGGTGCTTTAAAATAGTAAAATAATATTGCTGTGAATGTAAGTTTTTTTTCTGAATTCTTAATTGAATAATGATCCTCCCTTTGTCTATGAAAACTGCTCCATAACAAAAATGACGTCATACCTGTCTTCCTTACCTTTATGCTTGTATCTATTTTATATACCGAGTATGGTATATCACATGGTATATCACATGTGTATCACGTGGTATATCACATGGTTCTGTCACAGCTGAATGTGAAAATTGATACTGAATATTGTTTTCTAACCAGTGTTACCTACATTGAAATATATTTTATTGTATTATTTTACAAAATTTCTCATGTTTTCAAGGACACTTATTTATTTTGTAAACCTTTGGATATGCACTTTAGTCTAAAATGGTCAAATTATATTTAGAGTATTTTATAAAAAGTTACAATGTTTTTTTTTGTGAAATCATTTTTTTTTGTGGTAGAAAAAACAGCGCTTAACCGAATAAAGAGGGATTAGATCACCTAAAAAGCTTGCCATAGAAAATGATTTAAAGAAAATGTCATCTTCAGCGAAAGAAACGGCGAAAGGCATTCAGCGCGAAAATATGATTACCGCTAAAACTCTATAGTCACTGTACACATGGACTTAATGGGTATACACCCTTGGTTTATCGGACGTGTATTGTATCATCGATAAATATCAATATGTCGAAAGATTCAGGACCACTTAGTTAAATTGTGTGGATTTTGAATAATGCAGAAATACATACTTAGTGATAGTTAAATTGTGTGGATTTTGAATAATGCAGAAATACATACTTAGTGATATAAAATTAAATTATATTTAGTGTTATATGTAGACACTATGGACATGTTTTTATAAGGTACGCCTATGTTTTATTAGGTATCAAACGGCGATATTTTCAATACATTTTAACATGAATGTCTGACATTTGGTACTTAGGAAGGTTTTTTCTATCATGTTCGGTAGATATATTACGAGAGTTTAATAATACACGTTGTTCGACCACATCAGGATATATATGTAACATGATTTATTTTGCATTTCTATTTTGATTTCAAAATAATCTATTTTTTGTCCGTATGCATTTGCTTGTGCCATATTTTAGACGGTGCCCTTGTTCTGTAAGAACTGTTCATGTTGTGTTCATCTACATTGTTTTTTCATAATTAATTGCAATACATGAAATCGGTGTTACGCTTATGTAATATGCAATGTAGTAATTTTATCATTGGTGTAAGTGTGTGATGGCGTCGACGTCTGATCTGTTGTAACAGGCGTGGCCACGTCGTGAGCTGTTTACAGGCGTCGTCACGTCGTGATCTGTTTACAGGCGTGGCCACGTCATGAGCTGTTTACAGGCGTGGCCATGTCGTGAGCTGATTACAGGCGTCGTCAAGTCATGAGCTGTTTACAGACGTCGTCACGTCGTGAGCTGTTTACAGGCGTGGCCATGTCGTGAGCTGTTTACAGACGTCGTCATGTCGTGAGCTGATTACAGGCGTCGTCAAGTCATGAGCTGTTTACAGACGTCGTCACGTCGTGAGCTGTTTACAGACGTCGTCACGTCGTGAGCTGTTTACAGGCGTGGCCATGTCGTGAGCTGTTTACAGGCGTGGCCATGTCGTGAGCTGTTTACAGACGTCGTCACGTCGTGAGCTGTTTACAGACGTGGTCATGTCGTGAGCTGTTTACAGGCGTCGTCATGTCGTGAGCTTTTTACAGGCGTCGACATGTCGTGAGCTGTTTACAGGCGTCGTCATGTCGTGAGCTGTTTACAGGCGTCGACATGTCGTGACCTGTTTTCAGGCGTCGCCACGTCGTGATCTGTTTACAGGCGTGGTCATGTCGTGAGCTGTTTACAGGCGTGGTCATGTCGTGATCTGTTTACAGGCGTGGCCATGTCGTGAGCTGTTTACAGACGTCGCCATGTCGTGAGCTGTTTACAGGCGTCGCCATGTCGTGAGCTGTTTACAGGCGTCGCCATGTCATGAGCTGTTTGGTTCGTTGTTATAACAGACGTCGCCATATCATGATCTGTTTACAGGCGTGGTCACGTCGTGAGCTGTTTACAGGCGTGGCCATGTCGTGAGCTGTTTACAGACGTCGTCATGTCGTGAGCTGTTTACAGCCGTGGCCATGTCGTGAGCTGTTTACAGGCGTGGTCATGTCGTGATCTGTTTACAGGCGTGGTCATGTCGTGAGCTGTTTACAGGCGTGGTCATGTCGTGATCTGTTTACAGGCGTGGCCATGTCGTGAGCTGTTTACAGGCGTGGTCATGTCGTGAGCTGTTTACAGGCGTGGTCATGTCGTGAGCTGTTTACATGCGTGGTCACGTCGTGAGCTGTTTACAGGCGTGGCCATGTCGTGAGCTGTTTACAGGCGTGGCCATGTCGTGAGCTGTTTACAGACGTCGTCACGTCGTGAGCTGTTTACAGACGTGGTCATGTCGTGAGCTGTTTCCAGGCGTCGTCATGTCGTGAGCTTTTTACAGGCGTCGACATGTCGTGAGCTGTTTACAGGCGTCGTCATGTCGTGAGCTGTTTACAGGCGTCGACATGTCGTGACCTGTTTTCAGGCGTCGCCACGTCGTGATCTGTTTACAGGCGTGGTCATGTCGTGAGCTGTTTACAGGCGTGGTCATGTCGTGATCTGTTTACAGGCGTGGCCATGTCGTGAGCTGTTTACAGACGTCGCCATGTCGTGAGCTGTTTACAGGCGTCGCCATGTCGTGAGCTGTTTACAGGCGTCGCCATGTCATGAGCTGTTTGGTTCGTTGTTATAACAGACGTCGCCATATCATGATCTGTTTACAGGCGTGGTCACGTCGTGAGCTGTTTACAGGCGTGGCCATGTCGTGAGCTGTTTACAGACGTCGTCATGTCGTGAGCTGTTTACAGCCGTGGCCATGTCGTGAGCTGTTTACAGGCGTGGTCATGTCGTGATCTGTTTACAGGCGTGGTCATGTCGTGAGCTGTTTACAGGCGTGGTCATGTCGTGATCTGTTTACAGGCGTGGCCATGTCGTGAGCTGTTTACAGGCGTGGTCATGTCGTGAGCTGTTTACAGGCGTGGTCATGTCGTGAGCTGTTTACAGGCGTGGTCATGTCGTGATCTGTTTACAGGCGTGGTCATGTCGTGAGCTGTTTACAGGCGTGGTCATGTCGTGATCTGTTTACAGGCGTGGCCATGTCGTGAGCTGTTTACAGGCGTGGTCATGTCGTGAGCTGTTTACAGGCGTGGTCATGTCGTGATCTGTTTACAGGCGTGGCCATGTCGTGAGCTGTTTACAGGCGTGGTCATGTCGTGAGCTGTTTACAGGCGTGGTCATGTCGTGATCTGTTTACAGGTGTGGTCATGTCATGAGCTGTTTACAGGCGTCGTCATGTCGTGAGCTTTTAACAGACGTCGTCACGTCGTGAGCTGTTTACAGACGTCGCCATATCATGAGCTGTTTACAGGCGTCGTCATGTCGTGAGCTGTTTACAGGCGTGGTCATGTCGTGATCTGTTTACAGGCGTGGTCATGTCGTGAGCTGTTTACAGGCGTGGTCATGTCGTGAGCTGTTTACAGACGTCGTCACGTCGTGAGCTGTTTACAGGCGTGGCCATGTCGTGAGCTGTTTACAGGCGTCGCCATGTAATGAGCTGTTTACAGGCGTCGACATGTCGTGAGCTGTTTACAGGCGTCGCCATGCGTGATCTGTTTACAGGCGTGGTCATGTCGTGAGCTGTTTACAGGCGTGGTCATGTCTTGAGCTGTTTACAGGCGTGGTCATGTCGTGATCTGTTTACAGGCGTGGCCATGTCGTGAGCTGTTTACAGGCGTGGCCACGTCGTGAGCTGTTTACAGGCGTGGCCACGTCGTGAGCTGTTTACAGGCGTGGCCACGTCGTGAGCTGTTTACATGCGTCGTCACGTCATGAGCTGTTTATAGGCGTGGCCACCTCGTGACCCTGGCTGTTAATAGGATGTTAAACAAACCAAACCAAACCAAACCATGTCGTGAGCTGTTTACAGACGTCGCCATGTAATGAGCTGTTTGGTTTGTTGTTATAACAGACGACGTCGCCCTGTCGTGAGCTGTACTGTAATACAGACTTTACATAGAAATCATAAATCAATACGAATAAGTTAGGAAATGATATGCATTGTCGTATTTGTGATGAGAAACAAAATGTGATTACGTAAAATAATAATTGCATGAATCTTTGAAATAATATTTTTGAACTGTTGATATTGTTATTAAAAATGACCATGTTCGACTTGAGTTTTGTTTTCTCTATAGTACTATAAACCTATAACGTCCTGTCCACAAATCAGTGTATCCGTCCATAGAGGCTCATAATAGTGAATAACCGATTATTATTCAAGAAAACATCAAAATTATTGGATATTGACGGGACGGCGTGCAATTCTCAGGTCATACTCGTGCCAAAGTCTGTGTTTTAAAGGTTGACAATAGGTATTATAACATAATGGCATGTTTTCAAGACTGAAATCAGGTATTTTAATCCAATGGCCTGCTTTAAAGACTAGCGATAGTTATTATAACCTAATGGTCTGTTTAATATACATAAATATGTCCTGTTTCTCATATGTATTTTAACTAGTGCCTGTTTTAAAGACTGACGATATGTATTTCAACCTAAGGGTCTGTTTTAAAGACTGACAACAGGTATTTTAACCTTATGCTCTGTTTAAAAGACTGACGATATGTATTTTAACATGATGGCCTGCTTTAAAGACTAGCAATATGTATCATAACATAATAGCCTGTTTAATATACATAAATATATCTTGTTTCTTAAGATGTCTGTGTACCATTGTCGACGTCATCAAGGTCAAAAAGCCAATTTAGTTGAAATTCTTCTGTGCATACATTTGGATCGCATATGAAATGTATAGATGATTCATGCTATCAGACATTAAAAATATATGCTAAATTGAAGTTGTTCTCCTGTTCGGAAAACAGTTTCATACAATAGCAAGCTCTGTGGTCTATTTCCTTCTTGGTTTTAATCTTCGGTAAGTCCGTAGAAATTAGAGATTATTCATATTACCCCCACTAACTTAAAGGAGTAAGATTCCTTTTTTTCGAAAGTGTCGTGCACATTGTGACATTTGGATTATGTTTATTCATCATCCAGATTTATACAATGGTAATTAATATATACACACACACATGTATAAGATGTTCTCTGTGTCACCAAGTACAATGTATATCTAATATATACCTACCTAAATATACTTTATGACCAGCGAAACGTCCCAAATTAATTACGTTTTAAAGCTGCATTGTGAGAACGTTTTTTGGTAGTATTCATTATCGAATGAGATGTTACGAAGGAATTGAGTTTGAATTAATCATGATATAGATAAGAAAAGCCCTGTGTGTCAAGCTTTAACTACCAAATGTTTAAACTGTTAAGATATTATTTTTGGTGCAAACATAACTACACAACATAAATAGTGGTATACGGGTGGTCAGGTGACACATTGGTTATACACTTGTCTTTCAGGGGTTCGATTCCCCGTTTGGACGCGGCATGGGGTCAGCGGCCTGACCACACACGTGTTTCCATCCGGGCTAACAAGAGTGATTTACTATCAATTGTTATAACTAGTTTGGTAATTGATGTTTGGTATTTTTTGTTTGGTAATTGTTGTTTGGTCAGGTAATTGTTGTTTGGTATTTGTTGTTTGGTACAAATGTATTTGTTGTTTGGTATTTTTTGTTTGGTAATTGTTGTTTGGTAATTGTTGTTTGGTATTTGGTTTTTGGTCAGGTAATTGTTGTTTGGTAATTGTTGTTTGGTATTTGTTGTTTGGTAATTGTTGTTTGGTAATTGTTGAAAGATAATGACTGCGTTTTGTATTCGGTTTGGGAGGAAAGACAACAGATCTAGGACTAGCGAAGGACAAGCATAATCAACTCGGAAAGGGAGAGGTAAAACAGGATATAATATGGAAATTCTGTGGCGGGTGTTTTATTACATAAACTATCCGTGAGAGACTTTTTTCAATACCGAACATTTTTTCTACTTTGATGGGTTGTTGGTATGGACTGAAATATAAACTCATAATTTATAATGTTCCAAAATTACACTCCAACATCCAAAATGTTCAAATTGCATAATTTGTATGAAAAGCGGAGACATATCCCTCCCTTTCTATATCTTTAGGCTAGTTTACATTACCTTCTACATCTCTACATTGTTGATATCTCAAATAAACCTACGTTGTCTCCCCTGGTCTCGGCTTTAACAATTTTTTTTTTTTTTTTTTTGCTTTTTCGTCCTATTCTTCATTTGTCTTTATTGATGTTTTTGTGTAGTTTGTGGGCTTTAGAAGTTCACAATATTTACATATTTTATATATTTCCGTTATACCTGTTACAGTTTCCCGGTAAAAACGTTCACACACTTGTATTTTATGTATTACATACATTATTATTGACATGAGATCGCTACCTGTATTCTGTAACTGACATACATGTTGGACTATATTATATTGGTTTATTCTTTCCATTGTATGATTGATCACTCTAATATTGAAGGCATGACATGCAAATGTGTTAAATAAACGATACTTAGGGGGAAAAGATTTTACCTTAAAGTCATTTTTTGCCCTTAGGGGCTAATCACTTGACTATAGGTGACAATAAAGATGTCGTTTTACTTAATGGCAAAAGAATTGCACTCAATGTCAAATCGTTTAAGGTTAAAAGTTGTTGTAAATGAGAGTTACTTCCCTTTCACCAAAATAGTAATATCCGGTACAGGTAAAATGCACACCTGTACATATGCAGCCACTCACCTGTGCATTGATTAGTTGACGATATTGGTAAACAGATGGATATGCAATTTGTGCGAGGAACAAACTTTTCATCGGCGGTAATTAAATCCGCCATGAATGAGTTACCTGTGTCATTCATAACATTGTTGTGATCTCGCCATTGTAGCCCAGGTGTGTGTACATTATATACACTAAGCGGATTGGGGCTATGCTCGATACGAGGTTTATTGGAACAGTAGTGTAAGTCATGCAAATAACTCAAAACTATTGTTTCAAATTTGAAAGAAGAAAAATTGAAAAGTGGAGTGGCATGATGAGACTTGTATACCGTTACGTGATTGCCGCCTGTGCTATTCTAGCTCTCGTGGTGTTAATTGTGTACAGACAGTATAATGGGAGAAGGAGCCCTAGTAGTGAGGTTATCCGACTCCGTAACTGGGGACCAGGGGCCGTATTCTACAACCCTTTTGGAAATAAATCTGCACTAGCCAGTCTGTCCGACTCCCGGATGCACCCTCCTAACCCTCAGGAGGCGGGAGACCAGTGGATGGTCGACCTACGTAAAAAGCACAATATCAACATCTATCTTAGTGATTCTATTCCTATCAACAGGGCGATACCTGACTCGAGACCCCCGGGGTAAGTTCAGAATATATCCGGGTTATGGCGCAGCTGTAGGTCTCTGTACTTAATGTCAACAGGGAATTACTGATACGTTTCTGATGTCGAGCGGAATCTTTTCATCTAAATATACAAATAGTAATCATGGAAATGGTAACGCGTAATATTGTATAATCTACAGATGCATACACGTGTATACCTTATGTCAATCAAATTGAACTGGTTCCATAATCCTGCTTTCTATTCAATGGAGAAGTAACGCTTCGCTAACGAATTGCTTACAGTGGAAGGGAGGTAATTCTTACTCATTAATACACTTTTGGGCATCAGGATGGACAAAGTCACTTGACTGACATCGAAAACACAAAAGTCAGGGACGTAGTATATATATCACCATGTATAAGTCAACTGTTGGGGGGAGGGGTTATTAGTTCCATAGGGGGGGGGGGGGGGGGGGGGGGGCATTTTCATGTCCAACATGTATAACTACACCAAATGTATTCCAGGTGTAAGACACTGACATTTCCAGCCAAACTGCCAACTCTGAGTGTGGTGATTGCTTACCACAACGAATGGCCTTCTCTCCTACTACGGACAGTCTACAGCATCGTCAACCGGACACCGAAGTCCGTCCTGAAGGAAATCATCCTGGTGGACGATGCCAGCGGGTCCGGTAAGCATAGCAGGCAGTCGTCAGTACTATTGGGTCATTATTACATGTAATTCAGGTATATACGGGTAGGAAACCTTGACTACATTGATTACTGTGAACTTGTTAGGCTTACTTACTCCTGCCATGTAACGTTGTGCCCTTTCTATAAAGTGTTATTGCCCGCCAAATGGCTTTCAATACCATTCAGGTCAATTGAATACATGTACTAGTATTCATTGCACAATTCTAATCAAATAAGCCTGTTGGTTATTGCTAAAGCAATACATGTCCCCTTACCGACCCCCGCTAAAAATAGTATAACGATGACCTTGGCCCAAAACCCCTGAAACTTAAACTTGATCTGTAGCTACTCAAACTGAAATTACATACAAACTTTCACCAACATACACAAAATGTACCTTGAAGCATGGCTGGGAAAAGTGTGGAAAACTGAGTGGACGGCCGGTCTGACAGACGGACGGACGGAAGGAAACATTTAGTCCCCCCAGTTTCACCGTTAAGGGACTAATATGTTTTTTGACCGTTTAACAATATAAGTATAGTATTAGATTATACTGATACAAGCCCACTCTCCTCGGCTCTGATGACTGTTTGATGAATGGAAAAGTTATTTTCATATGTAATACAATTACGCGTATCATCTTCTGACATATTCAGTCTCATTTAATTAAGATACACTTCTCTAAATTCATCATTATGTTAAAAGGCTATCGAATATTGTGCATAATTAAGGAATTTGAAAAGTTAAATCACTTAGGACAAAATGTACATGTAATCTGTGTCGTCAAAATAAAGTTTTACTGTCCAGGTAAAGTGGAAGTCCTGTTACTATAACGATGGTTTTATCCCTCCTATAATTCAATTTCAATTCAAGTTTATTCCTTAGGTCTTTCAGCCCATAAGAGAAAATTACTGATATTGTACACACGATACAATACTACTGGTGTACTCGGGTTGTCCACTGGTAATCCATCCGCCTTTCATCTATAGGCGACCGAGGTTTCATTCCTTAATCGGACATGACAATGAATACATGTATGGTCACTTGGCCCTACCTGCACATTTTCCCTAGGTTTTCCGGTTTCCTTCCAGAGTAGAACCCCTCGCGCGCTTCCACCAGGACAGAAAGGGGAGTTAGTATGAGGCATCTTGCTACCAATTGTTGTAAAATAAACATTGTTTATAAATGTAGTCTATGTAATGCGAATTCGCATGATTGTCGTTCATTGAAAATGCTGATACTGACTGTGATGGAGTAATGTCTAAGACATTGGTGGGGCGTACAGTACATCACAATCTGTAGTCTTAAGAGATATTCGTCAACACATACTGATCACAGGGACTTGGCACAGATTTTTCAAGATGGAAAAATTAGTGCCAATTGCCTGTGATACCGACGCTTTAAAGTTAGACAAGAACATATTACACTTGTTAACCGATGTCTCTGTTCAACAGACGTCTACCAGATGGAAGTGTACAAACATATTCGACAGATCTTCGATGAAAAACTCGTTCAGATGGTGACTTTACCAATTCGATCGGGACTGATTCGTGCACGATTGGAGGGATTCAAGCACGTGACAGGACAGACTGTTGCATTCTTCGATAGCCATATGGAGGTCAATGTTGACTGGTGAGCACCTAGAAATTATCCTGATAAAAGGATGTTTTTTTGTAGTAACGCTTTACATGAAAATAGAAACATTTGATCACGTCATTTTGATAGATAATTTAACTGTCCTGTTCCCACTCGTGACGTGGGTGTTATATCTTTATTATTGTATCAGCATCATTATCTCTCTCATGCACGTTTTCTACTGCGGTTAAGAAAATGACATTTCAAATAACTTCAGACATAATAAATTCATCACAGATAGACATGGCGACACAAATTCTCAGTTCCGCAACACAATATTTGAATAACGCAACTGATTGCCGAGGAAATTTTCCTTAATGTGAGCTATGAAGTCTGATATGTGAGGCGTGCCTAGCTGATATACTACCATAGAACCATGTATGGGAACTTTTTTTTTAATTTGAGTGTGTGAGTCATAAATAATCATGCCAAACCCTGAAACCCGTGTTACTCAAATATTCGATATTTTTAAACAATCCTGAAAACTTCATAGTAAGAAGGTTGACACTAGCACATTTGGCTATGAATTTACTAACAGCCACAGTAAATGTCGAATAATAAATGTGAACTGCACCATACAGCTACTTAGTCCTTCTAGGACTGTCAGTAATGCTGAATGTCAAAGAAATGGAAGTCGGGGAAAAATAGCCTTAACGATGATGAAATATCGTACATTTACCATTGTGAAACATTATATCAATCAAATAAAATGTAAATAAAGTTAATTCCTCTTTTACAATAGACTATTGGGTTTACAAAATGTCGCCTGGTCAATGTACATTTCTTCGTATTGCACAATAAATAAAACAGCTGGTACAATAACGCCAATGTAGGACAGTGTTGCTTTGGCCTACATAATGGACAGGGACTAAAATACATAATATTTGGACCACCCCTAGTGTGTAAAGCACATTTTCTATAATGAACATTTTTACCGAATTTTAATCTAGCCCCCCAAAACGTCTACATCATTGAAGTAACAAACCAAACAATTTTTGGTCTAAACGTTTACAATGAATCAGTTTCGGTTTACACTAATTTCATACTCACCACGTGTTTTTCTGAAAGGGCACAGCCACTCTTACAACAAATAATGGCGGACGATAGGACAATCGCCATGGCACAGCTTGACTACGTGGAGAGAAACAGTTTAAAGTACACCTTTACCAAAGGCTACAGAACTCGATACGGATTCGACTGGCGTCTACAGTTCTTTGAGACAGAATTTAGACAGGACCAATTGACAGGCAAATCCGACATGGATGTTCTTCCGTACGTAACGTATTCATGACGTCACAAAACTCGCACTTTACTTCAATGTAACTCAAAGGAATGTGATTATATTGGTTGTTTACGTTGACAGTATTACAGAGGGAATTGTAGGTCATCGACCTTTATTTAAGGAATGAATTTTATTTTTTCAACATTCATGAAGTCATAACAATATTGGCTTCTGAAAATATTCCATGAATCGCGTTTGCTTTGAAGTATACTGAATGTAAATATACTAATTTCATGGTTGGGGATATGTAGTGTTAAACTTGGACTTCATATCGTTATAATTTAGTTTCGGCTCATCTACTCTCTGAATGATGGATACATATTGAGATATAGAGGAGTAATTTGTCAAATGTTGCTGTTTGCTGTTACTCATAATATACAGGTCAGTTAATGGTTTTGTTATGGCCAATCAATCAATTTAAGAACTTTGATTAAATTTTTTTCACAAAAACAGTGTCACAAGAATTGGAGAGATTTGCTTACTTTGTAAATTCAGTGGGAATTTTAAAAAGACACAAATAAAAAAAAAGTATATGGGAAGTGTAAAATCTATTGTTTACAATATATTGTTCCGGTTCTACTGTTGTGTTACTCTATATCGTGGTATTCTGTGTGGTATACCATCGTATTTTGCATGTTGGAACATACATTAATCCCACAACTACTCTGCTATGTTTTTTGGCAATAAAACAACAAACACTTTGGTTGTCGAAAATTGAGCATTTATTCAAATGCCAGTTATTTGTTAACAAACCAAAAAAGATGGGGGTTTAAATCCAAGTATATTTGGAATTTTATGCTTATTTATGGAACGTTACTAGTGGATTTGATGTATATTATTATGATGGTTGTATATACATGTACTATTGTTTTATGCAGAGGCGTTGTCATGGTCGGAGCTGCCTTTGTCGTGGATGTGAAATTTTTCTCAGAGATCGGTACTTATGACGATGGAATGAAGATCTGGGGAGGTGAAAATCTCGAGCTATCCTGGAGGGTAGGACATGTTACAAACATCCCTTTTCTGTTACACTGTAATATGTTAGTGAGATAACCAGTTTTGACAATGATAAAGTTCGTAATATATTGTTAAAATATTTTTTTTATATCTAGACAACTTACTATTCAATGTGTACACTTTTTCCTTATTTGCGATATATGTACATTTGTAATTGTGTGTGGAATGATACACTCTGTTGTGTGCCCTTGGACACTGAACAGAATAATAGGTAAAACGAAGACAAAACGCAGTTTACATGAAAACCATTGGAAGTGTTTCGGAAGGATTAGCGTCTTCAAGAGGATATCCGCCATACAAATGAATTTTTTAAATCCGGGAGTTGGCTGGTATCAAGTACCAAGTATACATAAGTCAATGAGCATGGATCACGTCTTGCTCCATGTCTCACAAAGAAATAGATTACTGGTTCTCACGTGAAGCCTGTTGCAGGAAGATTTACTTATATGATCTATGTGACTGATATATCTTTGTGAATAGTGCATTGAGAACACTACTGTTATCAATCCATGAAAGCTTTGGATTTGTATTGATTATTTCAGGGTTAGAAGTAGAGTTGAGAGACATAGAAACTGAAACCCCCAGTATCAAACAATGCAGTATTATTAACGAGAGGAAAATATTGTCGATTCAAAATAGCAATGCATAAAATACAAAAAAAGTTTGGTTAAACTGAAGCGAGAAAGACATACCGCGAACAAAAGACAAATATGTCCTTTTGTGAATAGTGATATCCAAAGTCTTCACTAAGATACGATATGCATGCAATCGAGCCATGCCTTTATATACAGTTTTGAATTATTATTAGTCGACGTATTTCACAGAATTAAACCCAAGTTGTTCGACGGATTTTTGGACTGGGTGTTTACGACACAACAAATAATGTCAGTTTATTTTGGCTTAAACCTTCTGAAAGTAAACATCTAATCATTGATGGCTGTTTCAGGTGTGGTTATGCGGGGGTCGCCTGGTGCACGTGCCCTGCTCAAGGGTAGGTCATATTGAACGTGCTCAGCCGTACGACTTCCTCGCGGACAGAAGAAAAGTAGAACTTTATAACTACAAACGGGCGATTAGTGTGTGGATGGACGAGTACTCTCGATATGTGTACGGATTCTACCCGGAAATGAAGGTAAGATAGACGGGTACTCCCGATATGTATACGGATTCTACCCGGAAATGAAGGTAAGATAGACGGTTACTCCCGATATGTATACGGATTCTACCCGGAAATGAAGGTAAGATAGACGGGTACTCCCGATATGTGTACGGATTCTACCCGGAAATGAAGGTAAGATGGAGGGGTACTCCCGATATGTGTACGGATTCTACCCGGAAATGTAGGTAAGATAGACGGGTACTCCCGATATGTGTACGGATTCTACCCAGAAATGACGGTAAGATGGACGGGTTCTCCCGATATGTGTACGGATTCTACCCAGAAATGACGGTAAGATGGACGGGTTCTCCCGATATGCACGGTTACCCCCGGAAATGTGTACGACGACGGGTATTCTCGATTTCTAGAAATACACTGCGCAAAACACTCTGGTTTTTATATTATATATTGTGTGTATATTGTCATTCATCTTTTTGGTTTAGTTTTGTATTTTTTAACATCCTTTTGACATGGTCAATGTAATTTAAGGTTGATAATTCATATTTCATAGTTATAATTAATTACGTATATGATTTTTTCCTTCTCATTTTCGGACTATACAGAGTTTCTCCATGGGAGACGTGGATGAGAGATTCATGCTCAAAAGAAAGTTGCGATGCCGACCGTTTGATTGGTTCTTGACGAATATCTGGCCGGAATTGTTCACATATGACGTTAATGTGACGGCGTCGGGGGGTGTGGGTGTAAGTATTTCTTCCAGAAAAAGCAAGACATACCAGAGAGAAACCCTTTAAGAGAAGCATTGGTTGAGATTACAGCTAAAATCTTGAAAAGCATACCCTTGAATGCAATTTAGATTTTGATTTGATAGAAAGTATGAAGTATACATTTTGCGACGTTTCCAAGCAACGTTAGACATTAATTCTACTTTCTGGGATAGGATATTTCGTGTAAAATAGTGTATAATTATTATGCTGTAATATGTATTTACAGTTGGAGAACTACAAGCCACCGCGTTGCCTTGACAACAACATGTACCTGTTTTCCGCTCCTGCCCCACTCCACGTCAGTTACTGTAACTATCACCTGATGCAACAGGTACGATTCTGGAGGTCTGCTTTAACATATACTGTCGTGATTTAACATGTATTGTCGTGATTTAACATATACTGTCGTGATTTAACATATACTGTCGTGATTTATACTGTCGTGATTTAACATGTACTGTCGTGATTTAACATATACTGTCGTGATTTATACTGTCGTGATTTAATATATACTGTCGTGATTTAACATATACTGTCGGGATTTAATATATACTGTCGTGATTTAACATATACTGTCGTGATTTAACATATACTGTCGTGATTTAACATGTATTGTGGTGATTTAACATATACTGTCTTGATTTAACATATACTGTCGTGATTTAACATATACTGTCGTGATTTATACTGTCGTGATTTAACATATACTGTCGTGATTTAACATATACTGTCGTCATTTAACATATACTGTCGTCATTTAACATATACTGTCGTCATTTAACATATACTGTCGTGATTTAACATATACTGTCGTGATTTAACATGTACTGTCGTGATTAACATATACTGTCGGGATTTAACATATACTGTCGTGATTTAACATATACTGTCGTGATTTATACTGTCGTGATTTAACATGTACTGTCGTGATTTAACATATACTGTCGTGATTTAACATATACTGTCGTCATTTAACATATACTGTCGTCATTTAACATATACTGTCGTCATTTAACATGTACTGTCGTGATTTAACATATACTGTCGTGATTTAACATGTACTGTCGTGATTTAACATATACTGTCGTCATTTATACTGTCGTCATTTAACATATACTGTCGTCATTTTACATATACTGTCGTCATTTAACATATACTGTCGTCATTTAACATATACTGTCGTGATTTATACTGTCGTCATTTAACATATACTGTCGTCATTTATACTGTCGTCATTTAACATATACTGTCGTGATTTATACTGTCGTGATTTAACATATACTGTCGTGATTTAACATATACTGTCGTGATTTAACATGTACTGTCGTGATTTATACTGTCGTGATTTAACATATACTGTCGTGATATAACATATACTGTCGTGATTTAACATATACTGTCGTAATTTATATGTAACATATACTGTCGTCATTTAACATATACTGTCGTGATATAACATATACTGTCGTCATTTAACATATACTGTCGTCATTTAACATATACTGTCGTGATATAACATATACTGTCGTGATTTAACATATACTGTCGTGATATAACATATACTGTCGTGATTTAACATATACTGTCGTAATTTATATGTACCATATACTGTCGTCATTTAACATATACTGTCGTCATTTAACATATACTGTCGTCATTTAACATATACCGTCGTGATTTAACATATACTGTCGTGATTTAACATATACTGTCGTCATTTAACATATACTGTCGTGATTTAACATATACTGTCGTGATATAACATATACTGTCGTGATTTAAGATATACTGTCGTGATTAAAAGACAACAATATGTTATATTAATGTACAGGATTACAAAATCAATCTCAATCAAGCGCTCATATAAACTGTATACATCTATATGTAATGACAAGGTTTGAGGATGGCCAGTGTAATGATTAACTTATCATCTACAATATTAACCGAGCAACGGTTTACAGTTTTGAGATGTTAAGCATTGGGAGAATGTCTGTAGTCATAATTGTCGTACATGTTCATCGTAAGTGATTTATGATCTAGTAATCTATAATTATTACAGCTATCAATCTAGTCTCCAGCCAACATTTTATTTGCTCGCCATTTTTATCAGGAACTGAAGTTCATTTGCAAAATTGTAACGGTTTTATTTTAGACTTGTAAGCCAACAGTAACCAAGCGGTTTTCGAACTATACAGCATTTGATTGTCAAAAGGCTGCCTTATCTACTCGCTAACAAAGTCCTTGACACATTGATGAGCGTTGATTAACGCTTTACTTAAAAAGGCATTCCTTCGTTTGGGCAGCAGAAACATGCAAACTTTCTTTTGATGAAATCTATATCCGAACAAGGATTATATAAGTATTTGTGCCTACTAGTAATGAAGTTAACTCTGAAATGTACAGACCATTGACAAATCGTACACAAATGCCGTCTGTCTTCGCGGTAATTAGTGATACTTCGGGGCGAATCAAGAATTTTTTAGGATTTAATACTAGAAGAAATTTTTGTTTATCTTGAGAGTAAAATTGCCGTATTAATGTTAAGATTATAACTTGTACTACTTGGGAAAAATATACATTTTCCACTTAGTTCCATTTTGACGACATAAACTTTATTCAAACGAAGGAATGTCCCTTTAAGGCTTGACCAAATACAATTTGTATTTTAACATACTATTAAAAATTATTTAGAAAGAAATTCCGATATTGTGTGATTCATAATACATCCACTGATATATTTGAAGTGTGTAGTTCCCTGTACAAGTGTAATGGATTGTTAATAGTTGGGCTTATTGAGGTTATAATCCTCTTCCAGAATTTCGCACTCACCACGACCAAACAACTTCGGACTATACTACAGTGTGTGTATGTGAAGATGGACGGAATGGACCACATCCCTCGTCTAGCCAACTGTCTGGATATAAAGGATCAGTGGGAACATTCCAAGGTAGAGCATAGATTTTTTAATTTTAAAATTTTACATGTATGTCCCACCATTCCATGGTCGCTGATACCGGGTATATAGTGTTACCATTGAGTGTCATTCCATCGTAGTTTTGTTTCCGCTGATGTCATAATGATGATATATGAGTATTGATTTGACCACGGCTAATTGACTTTTTCAGAGTTATTGACATTTTACTTTTAGAAATTTAATTAATTGTTCTGAACAAAATTGGAGAGCTCCGCCTAGCTCCAGTTAAAATTCAAAACGAAATCACAGAAAAAAGATGTAATGCATTGTTCCAATCCTACTCTTTTGTGTCATCTGTTCTTCTGAAAACAGCAAATAATACTAAAAGTTTGGTTCTCGGGGTGGCATTCGGGTCGTTTCAGCACATCTAGTTGTATTCCTTTATCATTTATGAACGTGACGATAATTAAACAGTGTATACTAAAACATTTTAATGTTTGGTTGATTAATTACACAGGAGGGGCACCTGGTGCATTTGAAAACGAGACTGTGTATATCGCTACTTCGCAACACTCTCATTATGCGGGAATGTACGACGGGTGATCCGAGCCAGACATGGACGTTCGCAAGTCAACGCAAGGATGGCAGACATGCTGCTGACTGGTGAAGTTATCATATTCACGTGCTGACCAAAACTTCCACGTGGTTTAACTGTCATCCGAAGGAAACTGTCGAGACGAATCCAAATAGTGTCATTTTCCAATATAGTTTGGATAAGGTTTAACATGCAATAGAGCTATAAATCGTGGGGATAACCTCCCATATTTGTATGTATTATAAAGAGTTATGAAACCCATGGCAGTGACATAAAAGTTCGCCGGGACGAAGTCAAGGGAAACTATTGCTATACTCCCGGCGTCGTCGCCGACGTCGTCGGTGGACAGCTAGGTTAAAGTTCATATAAAATAGTGTTGTGCCAATACTGCAGAACTACTGAGGATACAGCCTAGGTGTGTGGCATGTGCATTCCATGCGGCAAGACTTTTCTTATGGTACATGCACTACTACATTAGCTGACCTGCTGACCTTCACCGTGACCTTTGACCTACTTTTAGGATTTTTTTAACCTTGCCCAGAGTATGTTAACCGTATGAGATACATGTACGTGTGTTCCTTGTGAGAAAATCTTTCCATTGGTACTACATTTGCAGACCTGCTGACCTAGATTGTGACCTTTGACCTTCTTTTAAGAACGCTCGGCGAACTATGTTGTCTTCTGACAACTCTTGCTGTAATGCTTGGATACAACGTGCACACACAATACGTATCCAACGTTCATTTGACGGAATTATAGTAACTTAATATACCCGTAATCATGTTAGAATCAGGATGAGGTATGTTCTCACATACAAAAGGATTGTATAAATGGAAAGTAGAGAATTTTGTACATATTTTAAACTGGTTCTTTTACACATATGTTTCCCAACATGGATACATGGGATGAATAGCCAATGATTGAGTGCCTTTAACATGTTAGATATCACCACTGGTAGATGATCAGTCACAAACAAACAAACAAACATACAAGCAGTCGAATGTGTTGCCGTTTGATCCAGAAGCAGCGTCTGATTTGCGTGTGTCGGATATGTATAATGACGTCTAAAACATAATACGTTTTTGTCCATACACCAAACCAGACCCACACAGGAAGGTCGTCCTTAAATGACCATAGCTCTTGTAGGACGTTAAACAATACGAAACAAAACCATTGTCAGTTCAAGTAATGTACAATGTTATACTGGAGATATGTATATATGCTGATAATTTTTATATCATTTTTCTTTTTACAACGTTCACAAAATAATTTTTTTTATCCAAATTAATACATATGTTTATGTTTTACATTGTCAATACATATCGGTGTTATCCTGTTTTCGGTGTAATACACTGTATGGTGTCCTTATGTGATAACATTGTAGTAGATTTAATTTTACCGGTAACAATGTCCAAAGAAGGATTAATCAACAATGTGTATTATGTGGTTACTGAGTAACGACCGTATAACTCTGTATGGGAATCGTATATTCTGAAGGAGCAGATGGTCGCTATATGCCCGTTATCTAATTTTATCTGTAATCAATAATCAATCAATCTACAGTATAACCACTTTTGTAATTACAAATGTAATCAATTAGATGTATTAAATACCAAATCAAACTGGATGCAGGCCTGTCTTCTTCAGCTCTGATACATGTACCTGTTTAATAAACACTATGAACTTCGTATTTGACGACGACATGTCATTTGTATAATTTGTTGTAGAGTTTGGTTAAAGATATCAACAATCTGGAGATAGAACTTAGATCTAACCGGTTGATTAATGGGACAATGAAAGAAGAAATGCAATTCAACAAAACAAAAATAATACAGGATAGACAAGGCGCGATAGGAGTTACTCCCCTTTAAACATCGTTTTACTTAACGATTTATTAATACATGTACAGGGGAGGCATCAAATTTAACCCGGGATGAAATATCTATTTTGTAACTTTTAAAACTGAATCGAATAAATAGTGGCGATAGACTTATGATCGTACTGACAATGTAATAGTGATACAAAATGCAATTTTAAAATTGATATTTAAATTTAACATGAATTCAATGTCCTTTTTATCACATTACAAAGAGGGTACAGCATATACATGCTTCTACTAACCCTCGCAAGTTTATCTAACAACTACTCAATGGTTTTATTTACATATTCGAGATATCATCTTAAAGCAATCTCGTATACTTGTATCCGTTTTAAAGGAATGCGTTGTACGTTTGTCAAAAAGAGTTTCCGAAAAGCTTAGTCCTCTAGTAGGGAAACATGATTCATGCGCGAAGTAACTTATAATTAATAAATTCTAGATTCATTCTCATCCCCTTTCTCTGCCCACTCACAGATAAGATTTCTAATGAAAACCCGTAACCAGTTGTATCCAGTGACAGGTAGTATACATGTACCTACAACAACAGAAGTGTCCAGCCACAGGATCAAAGACAATGTAGTGTCTGTACACACGTCCACATCGGGACAGTCACACAGAAGGCAACATGGAGCTTAGGAGACGTGTCACTATATGTCAGTACAAATGTGTTTAAAATAAAACATGATTACTAGCAAAAAACTTAGCTGTATTGATCGGAGCGGCCATATTCTTGTATCAAATTTTAACTCGATTTTACCCAACATCCATACCTCACACTTCACCTCAGGACCACTCATCGTCAATTTAGACCTTTACCCTACTTGTATCATTATCTTTATGTACTCCGGTGGTACATGTCATAGGGGGCCATCTATGTTTACCGTAATACATCTAGTTCCCACACCCTATCTCTACTTTCATTAACAATAACCAATATCCACGTACAACAAACACAAGTATTACAGGGACATGTATGTCACCACAAGGAATCTTAACACCACAACTATCACAGGGACTTGTAACATGACAATGACCCGTATACTACCACAACTATCACAGGGTCCTGTAACATGAAATGACCCGTATGATCAGGTCACCACAAGCAATGTTACTACCACAACTATCACAGGGTCCTGTAACATGACTGACCCGTATGGTCAGGTCACCACAAGGAATTTTAATACCACAACTATCACATGGTCCTGTAACATGACTTTGACCCGTATACTACCACAACTATCACAGGGTCCTGTAACATGACTGACCCGTATGGTCAGGTCACCACAAGGAATTTTAATACCACAACTATCACAGGGTCCTACGTCGTAACCACAGGGGACTGTGACATGCTCGACACTACCTATATGTCATTACCACAGGGGACTGTGGCATGCCCCGTACCTCTGTACCTTGGTGTCATTACCACAGGGGACTGTGACATGCTCGACACTACCTAGATGTCATTACCACAGGGGACTGTGACATGCCCCGTACCTCTGTACCTTGGTGTCATTACCACAGGGGACTGTGACATGCCCCGTACCTCTGTACCTTGGTGTCATTACCACAGGGGACTGTGGCATGCTCTTTTTCTCTCGACACAATTTAGAGATCGTTACCACAGGGGACTGTGACATGCTCCACACTACCTAGAGATCGTTACCACAGGGGACTGTAAGATGAGGTTAATGAAGTGCAAACATTTTTATTATATCCATTATTCATTATGCTGAACAATACTTCTGCTTATTCTATAGACAAAACATCGTTATGGCGGAGTTTTTTTTTCAACAGATACTCTTTCTCTTTCGTAACTTCTTTGAAAAAAAAAATCAAACGTTGCTTCTAATATTCAAAGAGTTTATATTATGGGGACTTGGGACAGAATAAGATAGGGGGAGGGGTCTGGGGCCCGCCTATAGGCCTCAAGAAGCTTTCGAAGAAATGGTGCAAAATCCTGCATTCTGAGATCCTCAAAATTGAAGAGTTTTCAATGCGAGAGAACAGAAAAAAGATCTTAAATCTGTGAAAAAACGGAAAAGGATTGGAAATTTAACAGCGCTTTAGGCATTAATCAATGTATTCCCGAGGGCCAGGGTCTGAAATTTCCTGTCGAAGTACATTTTTTTTTATCCTTTTTTAAAAACAATTCTTTGTTTCACTGGTGCGTGTTGCATTGGATTTTTCAAAACTTGTGAAGTTAAGGGGATATAGTCGCGATCGTGAGATCCATTTCCACAGTTGACACAGACATATTTCTCCCGGGCCCCATTTCATTCAGTAATACAATGATCGATGACTTTCTTAAAGGGTTGGAAAGGGTAAACAAGAAGAGAAAAGGGGATGAGGGAGACAAGTGAAGACGAGAAGGGAGACGGAAAAGAGAATTGACGGAAAGAGGGGAGAGAGCGTACGCTGGGTCCGTTCCCCACGTAGTCCGCGCATATGATTCGATGACTGCAGTGGACACCTGCATAATATTAATATATTAATTGGCGAAGTATGTATCGTAGAAGACTTCATGAAGGACACATTTAAAATCTGATCCACAACATAAAATGACGAAAATGTATTAAACAAAAGTATGGAAGGACAAAACATCAGCATGGCGGAGTTGTATACGAGATATACTTTATCTATGAATTCAATTCTTTCGTGACTCCTTTGAGCCGCATTGGCGTAGCCCTGCAGTTGAAATGAAGTGGTTAATAAATACCTTTCAAGCGTGATATTTTCTAATAAGATCGAGCGAGTATGTGGTTTCTGATTATACCAATAAAAGAAAGAAACCATATTTGGGACTTTTGGCATGTTGGATGATCAATGATTTCAATGCCGACTGATGAAATCAGAATATTGGTTAAATTTACATATACAGTACCATTGTCCGTGACTCGACTCTATCTTTATAATCCTCTCTCCGCTTCCGGACAGAAAGTATTCCATATCAGACTTCTCATGCCTCATGTTTAATTAAAACATATTTCAGGAGCCGATTTAATTTTTTTTATTTCAATATTGTTCTCTTTCAGCCCATTTCTCGCTTGCATGGAATATATGTATATAAACTACATGTATCATAACTGTCATAGGCAAGCTTTCTTTTTTCTGCTCTAGCTCCTTGGAAAGAAAATTAATTTTAAAGATAAAAGCTAAGGGCCAGATACATATAAACACAATTAACTTCTATAATAGAATTTCTGTGAGCTCAAGGAATACATATCACAACATATCAGAAATCAAACGTACAGAAGTCTGTGCCGTCACATCTTTTTAAAAGGTCTAGATACTATTAATTTCAAATCAAGGTCATATCTTTCGTTAAGTAAATATATTGGTACAATGTATAGTAAGTATGGTATAATTGACTATAAGGAGATACCGTTGAAGCCTGTTCATGGCGTGTTACAAATGTAGCTCGACACCAAACATCAGAAGACAGGCACTTTGTCGGACTTGTTACCATTTTAACAAAGAAAAAAATGTTTAAATTATTGGAAAAAACCCCAAATAAAATGAGAAAAGTTAAGGTCTTCCTCCCCACTTGAGATCCAACACAAACTACATTCCTTATTAGGCAGTTCGCATTATCATCTCACTATGACTTCCTTGTGCGATATGAAGTCATGCGTGTTCAATGCTTGTTAAAATGTGGTTTCTTTGCCACATTTGTGACCACCCTAACTCTTATTTGTAACCAAACTAACTCTCATTTGTGACCACCCTAACTCTTATTTGTCAGCAATCTAACTCTTATTTGTCACCACCCTAACTCTTATTTGTAACCATACTAACTCTCATTTGTCACCAATCTAACTCTCATCTGTGACCATCCTATCGCTCATTTGTCACCACCCTAACTATCATTTGTCACCACCCTATCTCTCATTTGTCACCACCCTATCTCTTATTTGTGACTACCCTAACTCTCATTTGTCATCAATCTAACTCTTATTTGTCACCAATCTAACTCTTATTTGTCACCTCCCTAACTCTCATTTGTCATCAATCTAACTCCCTTGTCACCACCCTAACTCTCTTGTCACCACCCTAACTCTTATTTGTCACCAACCTAAACTCTCATTTGTCACCAATCTATCTCTTATTTGTCACAACCCTAACTCTTATTTGTCACCATACTAACTCTTATTTGTCACCATACTAACTCTTGTTTTTGCCCACCCTAACTCTCATATATGACCACCCTAACTCTTATTTTGCACCACCCTAACTTTTATTTCTCACCACCCTAACTTCCATTTGTGACCACCCTAACTCTCATTTTTCACCATACTAACTCTTATTTTTCACCACCCTAACTCTTATTTGTCACCACCCTAACTCTCATTTCTCACCACCCTAACTTCCATTTGTGACCACCCTAACTCTCATTTTTCACCACCCTCACTCTTATTTTTCACCACCCTAACTCTTATTTGTCACCACCCTAACTCTTATTTGTCACCAATCTAACTCTCATATGTGACCATCCTAACTCTCGTTTTTCACCATACTAACTCTTATTTGTCACCACCCTAACTCTCATTTGTCACCACTTTAACTCTCATTTGTCACCACCCTAACTCTCAAATGTGACCCCCCTCTTACTCTCATTTTTCACCATACTAACTCTTATTTGTCACCACCCTAACTCTCATTTATCACCACCCTAACTCTCATTTGTCACCAATCTAACTCTTATTTGTCACCACCCTAACTCTTATTTGTCACCACCCTACACATTTGTCACCACCCTAACTCTCATATTTGACCACCCTAACTCTTATGTCACCATACTAACTCTTATTTGTGACCAACCTAAATCTCACCTGTCACCACCCTAACTCTCATTTGGGAACCCGATATGACCTAGATTTACATGCCGGGTGTCGCCGTGACCTAGATGTACAGGACGGGTGTCGCCGTGACCTAGATTTACATGCCGGGTGTCGCCGTGACCTAGATTTACATGCCGGGTGTCGCCGATGAAGCAGAAGACGCTGACTTTTCCGGAACACCGAGTCTTATTCGTCTTGAACTTTTGCAATGGTTTTATTTTTTTGTTTATATTTTTTTATTGTTTTACCCACCTTTAGTTTGAATGACAATTTCGTTGTTACGTCAGTATGCTCTGTTTTTATCTATATGTATTATTGATCGCAGGACGTTTTGAATCAATATGCTATATACTATTTTCAAGAATCCTTAACATGACTAGTATATAACATTAATGGAATATGAATTGTAGTCAGTTGTTTATGTTTGATATTCAGGTCTTTTAATTGTAATGACACTGACAACTTGATCCAGGCAGATCTAAGTGCCATTTACATATGTATAGTGTCATTTCACTGTGGTCACACCACAGAGATATTGGCATGGCATATTTCCTGATCTTTGTGCTGACACCGGAATTAGCTAGTTATGTGGTCCATTTCAGTGCTACAATGTCAGTGTCAAACTGGCGTATCAGGAATCATTTCGATTGTATTTTGATATACGGTATACGGTCTGGGGACAGTTATAGAGCACATACTCACCATTAGGGAGACCTAACAGGAACGGAGGCCTACAATAAAGCATTGCCAACAGAGATATTATAAAAGGGAAAATTGTTTAGTTGCCTCTTACCAATCATGTGATGGGACAAGCAGGTGCTTATTGTACGTCCTACCAGGAGACCAGCGTAATTATAATGATACTACGCCAGGTAAATCCTGAAGATGAGTGAAAAAGAAATTGTTAAGAAACACCCAAACCGCAAGACACTGTTAATTGATATCATAAACGTGGACGTCTGTATGGTTTGGAAACCAATAAATGATTTCTTAATGACGTTGTTTCTGTTGGCTGATGTTGGGTGGTCAGGTGGCGCAGTGGTATGTACACGTAACACTCTCGCCTTCTGTTGGGTGGTCTGGTGGCGCAGTGGTACACGTAACACTCTCGCCTTCCACAAATACGGGTTTCGATTTCCTGATCGGGTAGATTTTCACCTGGTTCTTCAGTTTCCTCCGACAGTAAGACCCCGCATATACTTTTAACTGGGCCAAAAAGTGTGATAGATAAAAATTGATATAACTGGATTCGCAATTCTTGGAAAATAAATAAAGATTAGATTATATAATTCTTTTTTGATATATCATACTTAATATATGTATCTTAAGATAAAGTATGCTATAGAGCTCCTGGTATTTTGTGATATTAAGAATTTTGTGTTGTGATATCAATGTATCAAAATTGGGAATAACTTGTAAAATGACACTTTTCACGGAGGAAGAAAAACATGGTCACCCGTCACGACAAACGCGAGTCTAACTGTCTACCGTCCAATCTCTGCACGTAATATCTGCCAAAGGATCAAAACGGACAAGAAATAATATCACATAAAACATTAGAATGTCACCGATGAAAGAAGCGTAATGATGAAGCAAGATTTCTTCAACATGGTTTAACGCGCCGCGTGCAGAACCCTCAGAGTAAAATTGTATATTGGCCAATAAGACGCATAAAAAGAAAAAATGACATAAACGCATTTAAGGGATATTTAGATATATCATAGAGATGGCGGGACGCTCAGCAATACCATTTGAGTGATTTCCGATCATTTCACAATAATATAATTTGAACGCTAAAGTACACGGACAACGTATTGTGAGTATTAACGTGATTGAAGACTCGATCGGGGGTTTCCACTAGATAAGAGTCGTTCGTGTTTCTATTACAGAAGAGTTGTTTGGGTTTCTATTACAGAAGAGGTGTTTGGGTTTCTATTACAGAAGAGTTGTTTTGGTTTCTATTACAGAAGAGTTGTTTTGGTTTCTACTACAGAGGAGTTGTTTTGGTTTCTACTACAGAGGAGTTGTTTTGGTTTCTACTACAGAGGAGTCTTTTGGGTTTCTATTACAGAAGAGTTGTTTGGGTTTCTACTACAGAGGAGTCGTTTTGGTTTCTACTACAGAAGAGTTGTTTGGGTTTCTACTACAGAAGAGTTGTTTGGGTTTCTACTACAGAGGAGTCGTTTTGGTTTCTACTACAGAAGAGTTGTTTGGGTTTCTATTACAGAAGAGTCGTTTTGGTTTCTACTACAGAAGAGTTGTTTTGGTTTCTACTACAGAAGAGTTGTTCGTGTTTCTATTACAGAAGAGTTTTTTGGGTTTCTACTACAGAGGAGTCGTTTGGGTTTCTACTACAGAAGAGTTGTTTTGGTTTCTACTACAGAAGAGTTGTTTTGGTTTCTATTACAGAAGAGTTGTTTGGGTTTCTACTACAGAAGAGTTGTTTTGCTTTCTATTACAGAAGAGTTGTTTGGGTTTCTACTACAGAAGAGTTGTTTTGGTTTCTATTACAGAAGGGTTGTTCGTGTTTCTATTACAGAAGAGTTGTTTGGGTTTCTACTACAGAAGAGTTGTTTTGGTTTCTACTACAGAAGAGTCGTTCGTGTTTCTACTACAGAAGAGTTGTTTTGGTTTCTACTACAGAAGAGTCGTTTTGGTTTCTACTACAGAAGAGTTGTTTTGGTTTTTACTACAGAAGGGTTGTTTGTGTTTCTACTACAGAAGAGTTGTTTTGGTTTCTACTACAGAAGAGTTGTTTGTGTTTCTACTACAGAAGAGTTGTTTTGGTTTCTATTACAGAAGAGTTGTTTTGGTTTCTATTACAGAAGAGTTGTTTTGGTTTCTACTACAGAAGAGTTGTTTTGGTTTCTACTACAGAAGAGTTGTTTGTGTTTCTACTACAGAAGAGTTGTTTTGGTTTCTACTACAGAAGGGTTGTTTGTGTTTCTACTACAGAAGAGTTGTTTGTGTTTCTACTACAGAAGAGTTGTTTTGGTTTCTATTACAGAAGAGTTGTTTTGGTTTCTACTACAGAAGAGTTGTTTGTGTTTCTACTACAGAAGAGTTGTTTGTGTTTCTACTACAGAAGAGTTGTTTTGGTTTCTACTACAGAAGAGTTTGTTTGGTTTTACTACAGAAGGAGTTGTTTTGGTTTCTACTACAGAAGAGTTGTTTTGGTTTCTACTACAGAAGAGTTGTTTGGGTTTTCTAGTCGTTTACAGAAGAGTTGTTTTGGTTTCTACTACAGAAGAGTCGTTCGTGTTTCTACTACAGAAGAGTCGTTTGGGTTTCTACTACAGAAGAGTTGTTTTGGTTTCTACTACAGAAGAGTTGTTTTGGTTTCTACTACAGAAGAGTTGTTTTGGTTTCTACTACAGAAGAGGTTGTTTGGTGTTTCTAATTACAGAAGAGTTGTTTGGTTTCTACTACAGAAGAGTCGTTCTGTGTTTCTACTACAGAGAGTTAGTTTGGGTTTCTACTACAGAAGAGTTGTTTGGTTCTACTACAGAAGAGTTGTTTTGGTTTCTACTACAGAAGAGTTGTTTGGGTTTCTACTACAGAAGAGTAGTTTTGGTTTCTACTACAGAAGAGTGTTTTGGTTTCTACTACAGAAGAGTTGTTTTGGTTTTCTACTACAGAAGGGTTGTTTTGGTTTTCTACTACAGAAGAGTTGTTTTGGTTCTACTACAGAAGAGTTGTTTTGGTTTCTACTACAGAAGAGTTGTTTTGGTTTCTACTACAGAAGAGTTCGTTTTGGTTTCTACTACAGAAGAGTTGGTTTGGTTTCTACTACAGAAGAGTTGTTTTGGTTTCTACTACAGAAGAGTCGTTTTGGTTTCTACTACAGAAGAGTTGTTTTGGTTTCTACTACAGAAGAGTTGTTTGGGTTTCTACTACAGAAGAGTTGTTTTGGTTTCTACTACAGAAGAGTTGTTTTGGTTTCTACTACAGAAGAGTTGTTTTGGTTTCTACTACAGAAGAGTTGTTTTGGTTTCTACTACAGAAGAGTTGTTTTGGTTTCTACTACAGAAGAGTTGTTTGGGTTTCTACTACAGAAGAGTTGTTTGTGTTTCTACTACAGAAGAGTTGTTTTGGTTTCTACTACAGAAGAGTTGTTTTGGTTTCTACTACAGAAGAGTTGTTTTGGTTTCTACTACAGAAGAGTTGTTTTGGTTTCTACTACAGAAGAGTTGTTTTGGTTTCTACTACAGAAGAGTTGTTTTGGTTTCTACTACAGAAGAGTTGTTTGGTTTCTACTACAGAAGAGTTGTTTTGGTTTCTACTACAGAAGAGTTGTTTGTGTTTCTACTACAGAAGAGTTGTTTGGTTTCTACTACAGAAGAGTTGTTTTGGTTTCTACTACAGAAGAGTTGTTTGTGTTTCTACTACAGAAGAGTTGTTTTGGTTTCTACTACAGAAGAGTTGTTTTGGTTTCTACTACAGAAGAGTTGTTTGGTTTCTACTACAGAAGAGTTGTTTTGGTTTCTACTACAGAAGAGTTGTTTTGGTTTCTACTACAGAAGAGTTGTTTGGGTTTCTACTACAGAAGAGTTGTTTTGGTTTCTACTACAGAAGAGTTGTTTTGGTTTCTACTACAGAAGAGTTGTTTTGGTTTCTACTACAGAAGAGTTGTTTGGGTTTCTACTACAGAAGAGTTGTTTGTGGTTTCTACTACAGAAGAGTTGTTTTGGTTTCTACTACAGAAGAGTTGTTTTGGTTTCTACTACAGAAGAGTTGTTTTGGTTTCTACTACAGAAGAGTTGTTTGGTTTCTACTACAGAAGAGTTGTTTTGGTTTCTACTACAGAAGAGTTGTTTTGGTTTCTACTACAGAAGAGTTGTTTGTGTTTCTACTACAGAAGAGTTGTTTTGGTTTCTACTACAGAAGAGTTGTTTGTGTTTCTACTACAGAAGAGTTGTTTTGGTTTCTACTATAGAAGAGTTGTTTGTGTTTCTACTACAGAAGAGTTGTTTTGGTTTCTACTACAGAAGAGTTGTTTTGGTTTCTACTACAGAAGAGTTGTTTGTGTTTCTACTACAGAAGAGTTGTTTTGGTTTCTACTACAGAAGAGTTGTTTTGGTTTCTACTACAGAAGAGTTGTTTTGGTTTCTACTACAGAAGAGTTGTTTGTGTTTCTACTACAGAAGAGTTGTTTTGGTTTCTACTACAGAAGAGTTGTTTGTGTTTCTACTACAGAAGAGTTGTTTTGGTTTCTACTACAGAAGAGTTGTTTTGGTTTCTACTACAGAAGAGTTGTTTTGGTTTCTACTACAGAAGAGTTGTTTTGGTTTCTACTACAGAAGAGTTGTTTTGGTTTCTACTACAGAAGAGTTGTTTGGGTTTCTACTACAGAAGAGTTGTTTTGGTTTCTACTACAGAAGAGTTGTTTTGGTTTCTACTACAGAAGAGTTGTTTTGGTTTCTACTACAGAAGAGTTGTTTTGGTTTCTACTACAGAAGAGTTGTTTTGGTTTCTACTACAGAAGAGTTGTTTTGGTTTCTACTACAGAAGAGTTGTTTTGGTTTCTACTACAGAAGAGTTGTTTTGGTTTCTACTACAGAAGAGTTGTTTTGGTTTCTACTACAGAAGAGTTGTTTGGTTTCTACTACAGAAGAGTTGTTTGGGTTTCTACTACAGAAGAGTTGTTTTGGTTTCTACTACAGAAGAGTTGTTTGGTTTCTACTACAGAAGAGTTGTTTGTGTTTCTACTACAGAAGAGTTGTTTTGGTTTCTACTACAGAAGAGTTGTTTTGGTTTCTACTACAGAAGGGTTGTTTTGGTTTCTACTACAGAAGAGTTGTTTTGGTTTCTACTACAGAAGAGTTGTTTTGGTTTCTACTACAGAAGAGTTGTTTTGGTTTCTACTACAGAAGAGTTGTTTTGGTTTCTACTACAGAAGAGTTGTTTTGGTTTCTACTACAGAAGAGTTGTTTTGGTTTCTACTACAGAAGAGTTGTTTGTGTTTCTACTACAGAAGAGTTGTTTTGGTTTCTACTACAGAAGAGTTGTTTTGGTTTCTACTACAGAAGAGTTGTTTTGGTTTCTACTACAGAAGAGTTGTTTTGGTTTCTACTACAGAAGAGTTGTTTTGGTTTCTACTACAGAAGAGTTGTTTTGGTTTCTACTACAGAAGAGTTGTTTTGGTTTCTACTACAGAAGAGTTGTTTTGGTTTCTACTACAGAAGAGTTGTTTTGGTTTCTACTACAGAAGAGTTGTTTGGTTTCTACTACAGAAGAGTTGTTTTGGTTTCTACTACAGAAGAGTCGTTTGTGTTTCTACTACAGAAGAGTTATTTTGGTTTCTACTACAGAAGAGTTGTTTTGGTTTCTACTACAGAAGAGTTGTTTTGGTTTCTACTACAGAAGAGTTGTTTTGGTTTCTACTACAGAAGAGTCGTTTTGGTTTCTATTACAGAAGAGTTGTTTTGGTTTCTACTACAGAAGAGTCGTTTGGGTTTCTACTACAGAAGAGTTGTTTTGGTTTCTACTACAGAAGAGTCGTTTTGGTTTCTATTACAGAAGAGTTGTTTTGGTTTCTACTACAGAAGAGTTGTTTTGGTTTCTACTACAGAAGAGTCGTTTTGGTTTCTACTACAGAAGAGTTGTTTTGGTTTCTACTACAGAAGAGTCGTTTTGGTTTCTACTACAGAAGAGTTGTTTTGGTTTCTACTATAGAAGAGTTCTTTGGGTTTTTACTACAGAAGAGTTGTTTTGGTCTCTACTACAGAAGAGTTGTTTTGGTTTCTACTACAGAGGAGTTGTTTTGGTTTCTATTACAGAAGAGTTGTTTTGGTTTCTATTACAGAAGAGTCGTTTTGGTTTCTACTACAGAAGAGTTGTTTGGGTTTCTACTACAGAAGAGTTGTTCGTGTTTCTACTACAGAGGAGTTGTTTCGGATTTCTACTACAGAAGCGTCGTTCGGGTTTCTCGAGTAAAACTACAGTATAAAACACATGTTTAGTAATAATAGATCGCATGCTTGAAATGTACTCGAGGGATCATACCGTAGACTACAGTTTTCAATTAAATGTATTACACAACATACGACTGTGATGTCAAAATTCTACATTGAATTCTTTGTATATTTCCAAATTGCATGGGAAATGTTAACACGTCAATAAAACATGGCCTCGAAATCACGTACGGAAATTCCCGTATGAAGGTTTTCGATTAAATTCATCTATCGGATAATATTTCTTTCAAGAGAATTTGATTTAGTAGACAATTCATTGTATATTATAACCTTCCTGTAGACGATAGCCTGTTTGAAATGATGTTTCTTAAGGAGAAAATTGATAGAACTTCCATTGGTCTGTCTGTTTTATGGTGTGTGTTACACGTGCGCTGAAGGACAAGAAAGCATTAAAGTATCGGCCCATTATGTTTTCCACTTGAATTTACTACCGTACATAACAGCAAAAGATCCTAAGCATGTTTATCTTAAGGCGTTATGATAGACCTTGTAAGACGGATAGAACGGAAATCCGCTCCATTTCCGGTAATGAATCCTATGAGATAATCAATTTGACTACTTTGTCACCTTCACTTATCAATACGTAATATCAAACGCCTTTTTACTTCTTATTGTTGGCTCATGGATGTATCTCCCATTTAACATGTCTGTTCCATCTTATCGTATAATCATACACTTATCAAAATATCTGTTACGAAAATCAGATAACCACAGTTAAAAAGAAACCAACCGGAGCCTTGCTGTGTAGGTCCACTACTCTTGTTTGATATTATGATATCATATCTTCAAAAGATGTCATTTTCTCGTTTGTATATTAATTGTACCGTGACAAGGACATACGGCTTTTAATAATACATGTATAAGATGGCCGTCATATAATACTGCAATAACTTATCCAAAATGGCCGAGTCACGACATCAATTAAGTAGTGAATTTGATATTCAAATGTCAGGGACACATTTAGTTCTGATGAATTTTGTGTGTAAATTGCTGCAATGGTGGAGAAAAGACATATATTGTCCTTTAAGAGACAGCGTAGTGAGTGCTGCTTTCTTGTAAGAATTCTTATTTCCTTGTACGTCACGTCCAGGACCCGGTTTTATTAATCTTCGTTAACTTTGGGAAACTCCTAAACATACATTTTCCCATAGGATTAGATTTAAGGAGCAAATCTTGGCTAATGAGCTTTGTTTAAATTCTGTAATGCTTTCTATGGCAAGAAATAAAGAGTTTCTGAGGCCAGGTGTATCTTCACATAATGAATGCAAACTTGTATGGCAGAGAAATAAGTACAAGTCTCTTGGAACCTTTAATCCTCTGTACTGTATAAGTAGCAGTCAGACCTAGTTCGGGGTGGTGTCAGTCAGATATAGTTCGAGGCCGTGCCAGTCAGACCTAGATATGGTCAGACCTGATTCGAGATAATGCCCGTCAGACCTTTTTTCTGGCAATGCCAGTCAGATGAAGTTTGGGGTGGTGCCAGCAGACCTTAGTTCAAGGTAGTGCCAGTCAGACCTAGTTCGGGGTAGTTCCAGTCAGACCTAGTTCGGGGTAGTGTCAGTCAGACCTAGTTCGGGGTAGTGCCAGTCAGGCCTAGTTCGGGATGGTGTCAGTCAGACCTAGTTCGAGGTGGTGTCAGTCAGACCTAGTTCGGGGTGGTGTCAGTCAGACCTAGTTCGGGGTGGTGTCAGTCAGACCTAGTTCGGGGTTGTGTCTGTCAGACCTAGTTCGGGGTGGTGCCAGCAGACCTTAGTTCAAGGTAGATCCAGTCAGACCTAGTTCGGGATGGTGTCAGTCAGACCTAGTTCGGGATGGTGTCAGTCAGACCTAGTTCGGGGTAGTGCCAGTCAGACCTAGTTCGGGATGGTGTCAGTCAGACCTAGTTCGGGATGGTGTCAGTCAGACCTAGTTCGGGGTAGTGTCAGTCAGACCTAGTTCGGGATGGTGTCAGTCAGACCTAGTTCGGGGTAGTGTCAGTCAGACCTAGTTCGGGGTGGTGCCAGTCAGACCTAGTTCGGGGTAGTTCCAGTCAGACCTAGTTCTGGGTATTGCAAGTCAGACCTAGTTCGGGGTAGTGTCAGTCAGACCTAGTTCGGGGTAGTACCAGTCAGGCCTAGTTCGGGGTAGTGCCAGTCAGACCTAGTTCGGGGTAGTGTCAGTCAGACCTAGTTTGGGGTATTACCAGGCAGGCCTAGTTCGGGGTAGTGTCAGTCAGACCTAGTTCGGGGCAGTGCCAGTCAGACCTAGTTCGGGGTAGTTCCAGTCAGACCTAGTTCGGGGTAGTGTCAGTCAGACCTAGTTCGGGATGGTGTCAGTCAGACCTAGTTCGGGGTGGTGTCAGTCAGACCTAGTTCGGGGTAGTGTCAGTCAGACCTAGTTCGGGGTAGTGTCAGTCAGACCTAGTTCGGGGTAGTACCAGTCAGGCCTAGTTCGGGGTAGTGCCAGTCAGACCTAGTTCGGGGTAGTGTCAGTCAGACCTAGTTTGGGGTATTACCAGGCAGGCCTAGTTCGGGGTAGTGCCAGTCAGACCTAGTTCGGGGTAGTGTCAGTCAGACCTAGTTTGGGGTATTACCAGGCAGGCCTAGTTCGGGGTAGTGTCAGTCAGACCTAGTTCGGGGTAGTTCAAGTCAGACCTAGTTCGGGGTAGTGTCAGTCAGACCTGGTTCGGGGTAGTGTCAGTCAGACCTAGTTCGGGGTAGTGTCAGTCAGACCTAGTTTGGGGTAGTTCCAGGCAGACCTAGTTCGGGACGGTGCCAGTCAGACCTAGTTCGGGGTGGTGTCAGTCAGACCTAGTTTGGGGTAGTTCCAGGCAGACCTAGTTCGGGGCAGTGCCAGTCAGACCTAGTTCGGGGTGGTGTCAGTCAGACCTAGTTCGGGGTAGTTCCAGTCAGACCTAGTTCGGGGCAGTGCCAGTCAGACCTAGTTCGGGGCAGTGTCAGTCAGACCTAGTTCGGGCTAGTGTCAGTCAGACCTAGTTCGGGGTAGTGTCAGTCAGACCTAGTTCGGGATGGTGTCAGTCAGACCTAGTTCGGGATGGTGTCAGTCAGACCTAGTTCGGGGTAGTTCCAGTCAGACCTAGTTCGGGGTAGTGCCAGTCAGACCTAGTTCGGGGTAGTGCCAGTCAGACCTAGTTCGGGGTAGTGCCAGTCAGACCTAGTTCGGGATGGTGTCAGTCAGACCTAGTTCGGGGTAGTTCCAGTCAGACCTAGTTCGGGGTAGTGTCAGTCAGACCTAGTTCGGGGTGGTGTCAGTCAGACCTAGTTCGGGGTAGGGTCAGTCAGACCTAGTTCGGGATGGTGTCAGTCAGATTTAGTTCGGGATGGTGTCAGTCAGACCTAGTTCGGGGTAGTGCCAGTCAGACCTAGTTCGGGGTAGTTCCAGTCAGACCTAGTTCGGGGTGGTGTCAGTCAGACCTAGTTCGGGATGGTGTCAGTCAGACCTAGTTCGGGGTAGTTGTCAGTCAGACCTAGTTCAGGGTAGTGTCAGTCAGACCTAGTTCGGGGCAGTGTCAGTCAGACCTAGTTCGGGATGGTGTCAGTCAGACCTAGTTCGGGATGGTGTCAGTCAGACCTAGTTCGGGATGGTGCCAGTCAGACCTAGTTCGGGGTAGTGCCAGTCAGACCTAGTTCGGGATGGTGTCAGTCAGACCTAGTTCGAAGGGATACAAAGCCGCGCAACTACGCTTCTTAAGTATTCTGCAGTTTTAACTTCGATACATAATCGCTGTGTATTTATTTTCGTGGTATACAATCATAATGACCGAGGATATGTCGTAATTAAATCCTTCACGAATATGACCAACTCTACAGTATATAAGGGGAGTTAATTCACACGCTTTATCATCCTATGCTTACGTCAAGGAATTATTCACATACACTTCCTGTACTATACTTTCTGTTCTGACAATCAATTCCTTTCACATGCCTAAAGACCCTTTGGGTAGATAAGACATATTCTGTTATTTCCCATCCTAATAGAATATTAATACAGAACTGGTTTTATGGCATTCTCATCCAAATCATTTTCAAAGTATTTATGTTTTTTTTTTTACTACTTCAAAGGATGATGCACCAACTATGAGATGTTATCCAGATGGTTCTGTCGTTAAATTCCCCGGAACTAACTTTGAGGAGATGACATTATCTAGACTTGATCTAGAAGCATAAGACGCTTACTCCCCTGGGACACAAGAGTATCTGTGGAGATAGTCGTTTTGTTTATAATTTACATCTCAGTATCAGAACTATGACATGTTGTCTCGTTTACTAACATAACACAAGCTGGCCTTAGTGTCCAGTAATCGTATAAACTACACACATACACACAGCTAGATTTACTACCAGACAAACCCACGTGTATCCTTATTAACCTTGTTGTAGGGAGAACTGGTTCATTGGACTCGTCTATTATCGTACCATGGGGAGTCATGTACCGCTGTGTTTGTACTTTTCATCCTAATAAGCCTAAGGGTAATGATTCCTATCTCGATGTCCCATTTTGTACTTAATGTTTTATATATGAGTCCATATTCAATATGTATTGTTAGTATACTCAATCTGATCACAAGAGGACGGCTGTAATCGTCATATACCACACATTGTTAGTATACTCAATCTGATCACAAGAGGACGGCTGTAATCGTCATATACCATACATTGTTAGTATACTCAATCTGATCACAAGAGGACGGCTGTAATCGTCATATACCATACATTGTTAGTATACTCAATCTGATCACAAGAGGACGGCTGTAATCGTCATATACCATACATTGTTAGTATACTCAATCTGATCACAAGAGGACGGCTGTAATCGTCATATACCATACATTGTTAGTATACTCAATCTGATCACAAGAGGACGGCTGTGAATCGTCATATACCATACATTGTTAGTATACTCAATCTGATCACAAGAGGACGGCTGTAATCGTCATATACCATACATTGTTAGTATACTCAATCTGATCACAAGAGGACGGCTGTTAATCGTCATATACCATACATTGTTAGTATACTCAATCTGATCACAAGAGTACGGTACAAGAGGACGGTTGTAAACGCACTGTGCTTCACATATTGCTTTTTACTGCCCAACATCCACGTTGTATGGATTAACGTGGAAACATAAACCCCAGTAAAGAGTAAATAAAGATAAGTCCCCGAGTCACAATTTAATACATTAGAAGAGCGACACAATTCAAAACATGTACTTATTGTTTTTTCTGAAATCCAAAATTAAAAATTATGAAATTCATTGAAGTTATGAGTTGTTCGCACGTCCTCATCCAGATTTAGATATTTCTTATGACTTATTTAGAGTTTTTTTGGTAGCCTTCTCTGATAATTTTATACTTTATGGCGAGTGCTGTAAGTGCGAAACAACTGTATGATTGTAGTTTTATTTGCAGTGTCTAACTTTCAATTTGTTTTTACGAGAATGTGTTAATATCATGTGTGATTTTTTCGTACATTCTTTAAAGAACAATAATGCACTGGATTGCATATACACAGTGAATTATTCGACTGTCAATGTGATTTGTTTCATCAGTTGCCCTATGACTTGTCATGTAAACTAAAGATATTTATCAACTGTATTGTGATGTATACGATATGTGCTTTACTTAACACTTAGACGACACACTGAGAACTAGGCCCCAGGACGTGGGATGATACACAATGTCTATTCCGGAAGACATGCTTTCAATGTAGACTCTTAAATCCACACTAATGACACTGAGAAGCTTTATTATCAAAACACCTAAATTACCTCTGTAATTCATTTGTCTGGTGTCGAGCGTTTGGCCGCAGACACATCTAGATTCGTTTTATAAAGAGATTAGTAAGGGCAATCTAAAGCATCTTATCTCAATACGGCTATCATAAAATGATACCAAGATATTGTGCTTTAATAGATGTAGTCAACAGACGATTTCACAGCCAGTGTCCCCAGGAAAGTCATATAAAGGCGCTATGCTCGTGACAAGTGGAATCCTCTTCCACAAATATGTGGCTTCCGAGAATCTTTTAACTTATCTGACCATGGCCCTGTCAACAAATTTGAAAATTATTCTAAATTTCCTGCTAAGAGCAATCCAGTTTAAATGTATGTCTGAAATTCTAAAAAATAATGTTTTCGCTTCGGGACCATTATACATATTTGCTATCAACTGAAGAAGTCCCGAAAAAAAGATGTCCCTACGGTACTGGCAAGACCTGTCGGACTCCGTTTCTTATTAGTGAATAATGCTATGGCGACGACCTATATTGTGTTTAATTTGTCCATACTTGAGCAAATGAGATACCAATGATACGTTCATTACAGAGATATACGTGGAAGGACATTTCTGTCAATGACTTATATGCTCTCTCGTCACAAGGGAAATGACAATTAATAGTTTCATCAAGAACAAATCGTTTTCACTGTGTATGTTTTATAATGGTTTGCTTTACAAATGTTCATTTAGAGCAGTTTAAAGTCTTCTAAATGAAAGTCTAGACATGCTTTGTAAATTGTCATTTGGTCAAGTAAATACATCCGTAAGTGAATCCTGCATGAAAGCGAACATGTATTTGTTTGATAAATTTGCCAAGCTCTACAGTTTTGATTTTGTGGTTTTGTGTCTTTGCAATAGTGATGATTGTATGAGTCATGTACCAGTACATTCTCATTACGTTCATCTCCTACTGACCACCAGTCTACAACTGAAGTACTAAGTACGTCCATTATGGACTATGGTTTGTGTCTGTAACGGGGCAGTGGTAGCGATGATGGTGTGAATGTTGCAGCTGCTGAAAGTGCGGTATTGGCAGGAACGCCGTTGAGTAGCGAAAATATGTTTAAGGAGATTTAAGTGATCCTAATTGGTCATATTTATTTGGTCGAATTCATATTCCAAATATGTGGAAAGCACAATATCAACACGATTCCTACATGGTCTGTCAACGTAAGAATCATATTAAGTATGTAATTAGTAGCAGCAGGTATGTTGCTCCATTAATCTCCATTTTCTTTTGAGAAAATTAATAGCAACTACTTATAAAGTAAACATTTCAAGAACAAGAAGATAAACAGTTTAGTTTATGGATCAAACAACACCAATAAAATACGTTCTTGGCCTCATTTTGAACATAATATCCTCAGATAAGTAATGCACAAATATAGCAACTAGATCAGGTCGAAACATAGTTATATTTGAAAAAAATAACTGAGCCTGTCTTGCCTTTATTCGAGTACCATTACAGTACGTTTAAGTGATTACTAGTCACCGAATCAGCGGTAATACACGGCTGATAGAAGGGACATCATACTCATGCTACTGTAAAACAATACAATTTGATGGTACCGGACCGCTAACAGCTTCAGGACCTTCCCACCCCTGGGATAATCAGTCTGTCCTCATGGACGTATGATCACAAATAGCTCTCATTTATTTTTCATACGAATCCTTGTTATTAACAAATGAAATACGATAACGAATAATGAATTACATATAGCCTCGTTTTCAGTTTAATATCTCTAATCCAATCGTTGACCGAAAGCTTGCTATATATTTTACTTGCTTCTCTCCATAGTGCAATAATTGTCTGGTAATGCTTTCAATATTCCGGACCTAGATTTCTCTATTTATGTTAACTTGCTATGTGATATTTGTAAATTGAACCTATCACTGTAGAATCAGTTCTAGTTATATAAACAAAAGAAAACTATAACTGAGTCAGCCTAGTGCCGTAACAGTACATATTCAACCAGTATTCGTTCATTATAGGTTTATATTTAGGCTTATTCAGGCGGAGTAAGCATTCATCAATTTTATTTTTCATGCTATTATTATGTATAAAATATATGGAGACAATACGAGTCGAGATTTATGATAGTTTGATGCATTTTCCTTTGATACGTAAACGAATGAAATCGGGTAGTACTGTTATTTCAGCAGAACATCTTTGATGACCACAATGATATTGCTGAGCTGACCTGGTAACTGCACCGCAATCACCCAAAGAAAGTTCTCCGCTAACAGGAAACTCGTACATCAAACTGACAACGAAAAGGAAATAAAATCCTATAAAGCATGTCCCACAGTTGTAATGTTTAATCCTCTCGATTTTAACACGCTTACCATTAAGATGAACAGCTTTATTCAGTAACCGGCGGAGTATCACCAACGCCTGGGTACAATAAAGACAAAAATATTTTTATACACCAAAGTAAGAAATACCAGGTATTCCTTGAGGTCATTAATCTGTGGTGATGTGTCCCATGTGTTGTTTAAACCAACACTCTATTACATAATGAACATTACTTAATTAGTATTAACTATATCACCGTTAGACATGAACATTTTATGTACATTATGAGTGAAAGCGAACTTTAATATATTGATCATCCTTTATAATCTACTCTTCAAGAAAGCTGTTGAATAATTGTCGAGCAGAAATTTTCAAAAATTGCATAAACTGATTCCTTATCATGTTAGTATATAAGACATCGGCACTATTTTGCTAAATTACTAATAAGCTACACATTTTAGGACATCCCCCATGGGTTCCGTAACAATATTGATTGGTACGGATTTCTTAGATTTATACACAAATGCTTCCAAACGATGGATATTTGCGGTTCCTTTGAATGACTTTGACAAATAATCACTGAATCTGAGCGATAAAGCCATTGCATTCCTCAGAAAATATAACGATGAGTTAGACTGAGCTTGTTCCGAGGTGACCGTTGTTATTTAACCTTGGATGTGATTAATGCCGTTCTTAACCTCCGCCGATGATTTGTAATGGAAGAATTCACCTCCCTTATATAGAAAATTATCTGTAGTATGATTTACGTTTGCAATTTAGAAAAGACGAATTTACTTCGATTTAAAGTTCTTATTTGTATTAAACGTCATTACAAGTTGTTTGGAATCGTATAATTATAACTTAAGTTAAATATGATTATAAGATTCCAAGTACATACTACATAGTAATTTGTAATTGCTCACACGAAGGTAAACTATGTTTATATTTCCTTCATTATAATTGAATATCCTAGGCTTGTGAAATACTGTCTATGTCAACTCTTACTTGTCCTTGTTATTTAAGTTAAATAGGTGATATTAATAATGACACTACCTGATCATGATAAAAGTCGCATTAAAAAAACCCAATGCTAATGTTACAAAGAGGACAATACAAGGGGAACCTGTATAATCGATTTCAAGCAGGAAACCTAAACCAATATGTTATTTTTAAAATTTTCTGTCATTTTTAAGAATACAAAAACGAAAGTAACCCGACAAGGCCTAGGTAAACTAGCTGACATGCAGCATGTACAGAATCTTCTGTTGGCCTTCATCATTCAATTTCATGTCTAATTGAAATTCGAACAAATTAATTTATACCGTTGTTACATAAACTTTTATCATTTCACCACCTGATTATCAACACATGGTTTTCACTACTGTATTAGTTTATCATTTTATGGTTAAATATATAATGTTAACCTATGTATACATTATTTTTGCTATTTCTGTTGTTCATGATTCACCATCAAATTACACTTGTCAGTTGTAATTATAATAGTGCTCATAACGTTGAATTCGAAAACAGAGTCTTTTATATTGATACATACTTTGTTCCTTTTAAAGCATGTCATTATCATACCATACTTAGGTTTTTTAAAATCTAATTTTTAACTTGAAGAGCACTCTCAAATTATAGAGATAGCAAAAATGTTTTAAGATCTTGTATATCAAGTTTAACATGACAAAGGGCTGTTATAGCTTGTCATGAAATGATTTATCCCTTCAATGTATTCCGAGGTATTAACATGCAACGAGTATCATTATTTATCTATTTATCTATTTGTACGCTTGAATCAATATGCAAAACGATTAAATTCGACAATATTATACATTCCAAATTATCTTGTACATTATCCTAGTAGTACAAAAATAAAATGTAATTTCTTTGTGTAACGTTCATTTTCTAGGTTTGAAGAAAATAAATTACAGATCAGATTTTAATCCTTCATATGAAATTATAAATTGCTGTTATTGTGTGTTCCAGACTGGTGTAAAACTTACTGAATACCGGTTTATTTGACCTTTTGTTACACACGTCTGAATGACCAATATGATCTTGAAATCTTCAACACTGGCATCATGTAGCTCAAGTTCAGAGGTCCTGATCACGAGTTCAAGTCCATGTCTAGTTGTATTTTTCCTTTCCTGTTTAGCTTGTTTGAGAGGAATGTTAATTAAAATCAATGTCCTTTGTTCCCCAAACCTTTTACAGGTACATCTGTAGATTAAAATACTTTATTTCTCAAATGTCTGTTTTTTGACAATCTAAATACCTTCCCCAAATATGGATAATTTGTTTCTGCTCAGTGACAGAGATAATTTTATGAAAATGATGGAAAATGAAGATGGAATATAACATTGACCAAGCCATTGCCTATTTTGGGATATAATTCATTGTAATTAATTAGAATACACATGTAAAATCTAGTTTATGAAATAAATCAATTTATACCCTAATGTCAAAGTACTACATTGTATTAATCCAAAACTTTATATTTTTTCGACATGTTTTAAAATCATCAATGATACTATGCATTTGATTAAATAATGATAATGAGACTGACATGTGTTCTATAACAGTTGTATTGTAATTTGTTTCATCAACATGTAAACTAATGTGGCATTGGAGAGAAAGATATATATCTGGTAATTTGAAATTGTGTATGTGGAACAAAGAGCTAGGTAATCACTGTATCAAATGCAACATAATGTAGTTATAATCATTAGATGCTCAACAGTCTGGTCTGGGCTATCATGGTTATGCCCTTGGACAAGACACTTCACCCTAATCGCTCTTGGTTGCATGCGACAGGCCTTCTGTATGTTGTTCAGTAAGGTAGTCGCCAACTACAACAAGGAGGTAGTCACCAACTACAACATGGAGGTAGTCACCAACTACAACAAGGAGACTCCAGCTTAAAATGACCATGGCTGTTCACAGGTCAATAAATCCAGCAAGCAAACAAATCCCTTACCAGAAGCCAAACCAGGATTAAAATCTATAATAAGTTGAATTCCATCTGGTTATCATCAACTTTGCATCGATTTTGTGGCATAGTTTTTCCTCTCTTTCCTGTCCACTGTATTTCCTTACAAATTAACTTTTTTTCACCAATCTTTATATTATGGATTGGTGAAAAAGTTAATAAGGTGAAACAAGAGGCCCAGGAAGTAAGAAAAAGTAAACATGTTTTACATTACTACAATGGTAAAGTGAATCCCTGTGCCCCACGATAAATCCTGACCCATATATCATTTGTGGAAGAAAGTAATAAAGTGAATAAAAATAAATAAAGAAAAATCAGTTGAAAACAAAATATATGGCAATTTCATTTCACCATATGGGGTTCACTTCACAATGATGGTAGTGATCTGCAGTTCACTTAACTATGAGCTTTACTTGACCATGCTACACCAGTGTCATTGTCGAATGTCTGCTGCCTCCTTTGCCACACTAGAATATATTTTTCCTGTCTTCTCTATCTCTATATTTAATTGCTTTGTCATATAATTATGTTAGATATTGATAAATATAGCTTTGCTACATTTTAATTTGTTGTTATCCTAGGGAACATATCCATATACCAGGCATGAATATGGTAAGCTTGATGATACATCCCTATGCTTTAAGTCTGGATGTTGCTTTAAGTCTTGATATTGAAAAGCGTGAACTTTATTCAAGTTACAATAATTGAAAAACAAAACAAGATATAACAAGTTATATTATTTGCTCTTGTTGGTCCCATTGGAAGCGTGCAAGGGGTTCTACTGTGGGAGAAAGCAGCATCTGGAGAAAACCCCATGTGGTAGGGCAGGCGAACCCACACATTTTCACATCCAATTTGGAATCAAACCCCTGACCACTTTGGTGAAATGCAAGTGTATTAAGGCCTGTGTAATGCGAAATTTATCTTTGGCACAAAAATCAATTATTATAAAGGTCCTTGCGTGCAGTAAAATTTGGTATGTTGGTACTATTGTCACAATGCCTAGGCATTAGTTGGCACTTTATCAGAGAACGCTGTTTATATTTCTGTGGAATTCCAGGGCGGAGCCACTTGCGCGCTCCGTAGCTTATGGTTATCCTGCTAGTGGTGGACTCTCTATTGTTAATATTAATGTAAAACTACAAGCTATTCGGCTGAGGAACTGTCAAAAATTTGTTTGTGAACAGTCTGAAGCCAAGTGGAGATTTTTTTACTATGTATTGGCTCTCTATTCAGTTTCGTGATTTTTATTCTTTTGATAATAATTTCCCTCATAGTGAGTGGTGTCCCCCTTTTTATACTTGTATGTATGAACTGTTCAAAAAGTACAAAACGGATTTTCCGGATAGTAATTTTGAGTCATCGTCGACTAAAGATTTTTATTTACAAATATTGTCTGGCATTGTTAAGGCACCACGTGTTATAAGACTTTTTCCATTAGTTGACTTCAAGTCTGTTTTTCTGAATGTATGCAACAAGTTTTTGGATACCCGCTCTAGGGATGTAGTTTTTAAAATTGTTCATGAAATATTACCTGTTAATTTTCGCATGTACAAATTTGGTGTCGATGCGTCGAAAAATTGTACATTTTGTGATGGTTTTGAAACCATTTCGCACTTATTTTATGAATGCTCCTTTATTCAACCTTTAGTTGCATTAGTTAATTCTTGGGTACGCCAGATTTCAGATGGAAAGGTCCCTACTGATTCAGAGCTTTGGCGTTTTCATGCCCCTGTGGGTCTCACTCTAAAAGTAAAGTCTCTTGTTCTGTATTTAATGGCAGAATCCCTATCATCGATTTGGTTTATCCGTTGTTCCAAGAAATTGTACCAAAAGTCACCTACTTCTAATTCTCTTGTCTGCCATTTTCTTAACAACTTTTGTATGCGTATGCAATCTGATTTTTCCCGTTTTCCCCAGATGATTTTCTCTGAGTACTGGTGTACTACAAATATATTTTGCTCCCTCCAAGAGGGTAAACTGGTATCCGATCTGTTTCTTTTATAATTACATCGATGGTTTTGTGCTTTATTTATTTATTTAAAATGTTTTTTTTAAAGGAGTTATGTATTGATAATAATTACAATGTTGATTCCATATTACTTTCCAATTATTGAATGACGTTTTTATCTGTAAATATTGAATAAAATTTTATGAAACTTAAAAAAAAAGAAATGCAAGTGTATTACCACTATGCCACCCGCCACCCAAGTCTGCTCATAGTCATACAAATGTAGTCACACACATTAATATACACGCTTTGTATGATGTTAGTGTTCTAAATGACCTGAAATAGTCTTAAACAAATGTAACAACCACCTGGATGACCAATATATTTCAACCAATCACTGCTTTAAACAGTTTTGATATGAGACCTATGAGATAATAACATATTGTTATCAGAAAATGTTGATAAAAATGTTTTAGTTCAGTATCAATTGTAAATGATATTGATCACTGACATCAACTTTATTATCATGTATTTAGATATACATTAATGTATTCTATAATATTCTTATTCGACAAGAAATATAAACAATGCCTTTAATGTTATATAATATGTGACATAAAACTTGTAGCTAAGATGTGGATCAAGAGATCAGTTGGGTGTGGATAAGAAGGGTACAGATGAGACAAAATGCATGCTTTTGTTTCTGTTTATTTGTTGTTGTTTTTTCAAATCAAGAGATATTTCAAAGAAGGTAATTTGAGTTAACAGGCCACTGTTCTGGATGTTTATACCCTTTGGAGGTGTACCTCCATGAAATACATGAATAACTATACTACTGTTTAAATATAAGATGTGAGGACAACCGCCATATTTTAGCGTCGTGGCTAAATTTGCTACCGATGGATTTTAACATTTTATCTTTGTATTTTTTACAACGATATTAGCATGTATATATATTATAATTTTCACAAAAGTGATGCTGGTGATATGAATAAATCCAATAGCAGGAACGTTCAGTTTTCACGGGAATTGAAATTGCCGCGGTATTAAATTTTGATGTTACTAGTGATTAGAATGTAGTATTTCAACTGCAAACGACACAATATGTAGAATATAATATCTGAGTAGTTTTCCCCATTAATAATAACGTTCGATTTTCACAAGAAAATATTCATCAAAATTACGACGTTCTACAACGAAAAGCTGTGAGAGCTGTAGGCGCCGCCGTGTTTTGTTTACAAAAGTTTAACCGCTTGACCTCTGACCCAAAATGGCGGCGTAATATGCAAAACGTCTATAGTAAGAGGTTTATATTCGCCTGTCATGTAACTGCGCGTGAAATCCTTGTTAATCCTATTATTAGATTGATAACCTGATACCAACAATGGTTTCACAAGATGGATATAATACTATGGCAGCCTTTCCTTCGTACAGTGGAACAAAATACTTCCCAAATGTCACCTTTCTTAATGAACAGCGGAACATGATGACGACCAATAAACTTGTTTAATACTTCTCATCAGTAATTGATTGATTTTATTTAAGATCATGAACTATAAAAGAAGGAGATTGAATTTGAAATAATAGCTTTATCATTCAAACTAGGATTTCTGTAAAATGTCATGGAATTTAACACATGAAAGCATCCAACAAAGTGTAATCAATTCTCGAAATAAATGATAAAATCATATTGTGTTAATATTGTACACAAGAGACTCATGGTCTCGTTATATAGAAGGAGTTAAGTCACACAGTGACAATACAAAGGCTCTTTCCTGACGTCTTTCAAATCAAACAACTTCTTCTCAATAACCAACACGCCCAGAGACCAGATACTGGGCCTGTAGCATGTTGGGTTGAATGGCTATCAAGCTCGTTCAAAGAAATGACCTTGACATACAGTCAAGGTCACAGTTGTCAAATGACTAAAATCTTTAAACGACCTCTCAATAATCAAGAGGCCCATTGACCTAATATTGGGCTAGTATTATGCTGGAATGAATACTAGTATGTTATATATTCAAAAGGAATAAATATCGTATATTTTACATAAGATACTATTAAAACACATAGAATTTATGCGTACATTATGAACCAGTGTCTTTGTCCATACATATTTTAATGTGGCGTGCATGATAACGGTAAATCTTGGGGACTTAAAGTTCACCGGCAATTTTTTGAGGATTTTACGAGAGACAATATATGCAACGGGGAATTAAACACATTTAAAATTAATGTACATCTTGGATTTTATGGCATCAGTAGCCCGACAGTTTGTAAAGGTTTTTGTACCGAGTTAATACCAAGTACTCCCTGGCCTGGTACTGATGGTGTTATCGCTGTCGCCAAATACTGTTTCTTTCATCATTAAATACAACGACCTTCAAACTCCACATCAAATACCACAAGTGATCATTTAAGATATTCAGTTAATTATAACCATACATCTGAGGAAGATTAAAATGTTGTAAAATGTACATTGTTTTTTGGATTTTGACTATATAGCATGAAATGATGTTGACAGAAAATCCTTGTTCATTAAGCTGCTCAGTAGTGATATGACTAAAGAAATAGTTTTGTGTTGATCGATTGCACAAGATTTCTTTACTGCGAAGACTAATGATTTATGCTGAATTGAACGACATTTTGATAAATTAATTCCTGATTCATACGAAAAGATACGGATTTTGAAATATCATGCATTTTATATCGTTTTATCTGAAGCAATATCCATCACATCGTTCAATCAGTCATGAATGTGACCATAAGATCAGATTTTTATGCAATGTAATCAATAAGTATAAGAAATTAGCTATCACGCGAGATGCCTGTGTAGCAATGTTGATATCTAAAGCAAATGTTATTTTTGAAATACCAAATGTCCTTCATAATGTTTTAAAGGCAAAAAGAGTTTTTGGTACTGAGCGATTCATTTCAATGCATTATAGAGATTAAAGAAAGGAAATTTAGCGGCACTATAATTGGGAATACAATATTGTTGTTTATCATAATAAAATCTTCATAAAGTATACTTAATATATATATATACGATATGGGTTTTTCAATGAGATAGATTTCGTATTTTTTGGAGAAATATTAAAGATCTTGTTATGAAAGATAAACATGATTGTTCCAATGATCCACAAGTTTGTTTGGAATTCTCGTAATATCGCCGCACTTGGCACTCTTGCTATATAACACCAAACAGCCTTGACCTCGAGATCAACGGAAAATCCACACGTAGGAAACTCATGATCAATACAATGGGTGTAAAATACAAACGAATACATAGATTTACATGGAGGCCCTTGAAAAAGTACAAGAAAAATAGACCAGGTGGTTCGGAAGGGTAAGAATCCGGGTTTAGTCCCATTTTCTAAATGAAAACTAGGATGGTGACAAAAGAACCAACAGACATATCAACAAACATCAAACACGTCTGTATTCAAATTGCACAAGAAAATATTAGTGTTGACCATTCTCAAAATCTTCTTCATCCGCATCTCTCGAAACCTTTTTGATGCTATTTTTTTCGTCGGTTATCGATGGATGTATTTGAAAATGAGGGACACCCTTTTTATTTAGTTTCATATTACAAAATGTATTTCGTTTCTTAAAAAGAAAAAATGGCACAATGTCTGTCATATACAAGAGGGATGAAATTGCGGTTCCGTCATATTTTCTTCATTCAGGTATAAAGGTAATGTATGTGGGCGATGTATTCATTGGTTTGAATTATGCTCAAATTGCACATTAACATTCGTTACTGGTAATTGTGAAGTATTCGCCGATATTTGGCCTTACGAGGCAGCATGCTGAACTGTACATATACTGATCTGTCGTAATATTTCGAAAAATTCTTTTATGTTATACATGTAACTAGAACATTCTATCGATGTAATATTTCACTGCAATCGCCTTTGAAATAATCCTCGAGATAAAAGATGGAAACACTGTTACCTTCAATATTGAAAACGTAATAAACACCACACGAATACCTTGACACCAATATCTTGGTTTTATAAACGTCTCACCAATACTTTGGTTTTATAAACGTCACACCAATACCTTGGTTTTATAAACGTCACATCAATACCTTGGTTTTATAAACGTTACACCAATACCTTGGTTTTTATAAACGTCACGCCAATACCTTGGTTTTATAAACGTCACACCAATACCTTTGTTTTATAAACGTCACACCAATACCTTGGTTTTTAAAACGTCACACCAATACCTTGGTTTTATAAACATCACACCAATACCTTGGTTTTATAAACGTCTACCCAATACCTTGGTTTTATAAACGTCTACCCAATACCTTGGTTTTATAAACGTCTACCCATACCTTGGTTTTATAAACGTCTACCCATACCTTGGTTTTATAAACGTCACACCAATACCTTGGTTTTATAAACGTCACACCAATACCTTGGTTTTATAAACGTCACACCGATACCTTGGTTTCATAAACGCAACATCGATACCTTGGTTTTATAAACGTCACACCAATACCTTGGTTTGATAAACGTCACACCAATACCTTGGTTTTATAAACGTCACACCAATACCTTGGTTTTATAAACGTTACACCAATACCTTGGTTTTATAAACGTCACGCCAATACCTTGGTTTTATAAACGTCACACCAATACCTTGGTTTTATAAACGTCACACCAATACCTTGGTTTTTAAAACGTCACACCAATACCTTGGTTTTATAAACATCACACCAATACCTTGGTTTTATAAACGTCTACCCAATACCTTGGTTTTATAAACGTCTACCCAATACCTTGGTTTTATAAACGTCTACCCATACCTTGTTTTATAAACGTCTACCCATACCTTGGTTTTATAAACGTCACACCAATACCTTGGTTTTATAAACGTCACACCGATACCTTGGTTTCATAAACGCAACATCGATACCTTGGTTTTATAAACGTCACACCAATACCTTGGTTTGATAAACGTCACACCAATACCTTGGTTTTATAAACGTCACACCGATACCTTGGTTTCATAAACGCAACATCGATACCTTGGTTTTATAAACGTCACACCAATACCTTGGTTTTATAAACGTCACACCAATACCTTGGTTTTATAAACGTCACACCGATACCTTGGTTTCATAAACGCAACATCGATACCTTGGTTTTATAAACGTCACACCAATACCTTGGTTTGATAAACGTCACACCAATACCTTGGTTTTATAAACGTCACGCCAATACCTTGGTTTTATAAACGTCACACCAATCCCTTGGTTTTATAAACGTCACACCAATACCTTGGCTTTATAAACGTCACACCAATACCTTGGTTTTATAAACGTCACACCAATACCTTGGCTTTATAAACGTCACACCGTTACCTTGGTTTTATAAACGTCACACCAATCCCTTGGCTTTATAAACGTCACACCAATACCTTGGTTTTATAAACGTCACACCAACACCTTGGTTTTATAAACGTCACACCAATCCCTTGGCTTTATAAACGTCACGCCAATACCTTGGTTTTATAAACGTCACACCAATACCCTGGTTTTATAAACGTCACACCAATACCTTGGTTTTATAAACGTCGAACCAATACCATGGTTTTATAAACGTCAACCAATACCTTGGTTTTATAAACGTCTACCCATACCTTGGTTTTATAAACGTCACACCAATACCTTGGCTCTATAAACGTCACACCAATACCTTGGTTTTATAAACGCAACACCAATACCTTGGTTTTATAAAAGTCACGCCAATACCTTAGTTTTATAAACGTCATACCAATACCTTGGTTTTATAAACGTCATACCAATACTATGGTTTTATAAGCACATTAAGAAACATAGAGAACACCGGTCCAAGTGTTGAAAACATGAGAGTTGCGCGATGAATGACAGATGATAAATGACAAGTACTCGGTGATGATGTGCGTTCAGTCGGAATGGATCGACCGGGGTAGTTAGATAGGGCAGATCCGAATACATGTCAACGGGTTGTGATGTACATTATCTACAAATGACTGCTCATCCGGGTTAAATGGAACTGTGACAACGACACCGAGTAATCTCAGTCATTCCAAGTCTGTATAGTGTATACAGACGAAATCGATGTCGGAGTCTGTGAGTGAACAAGCATGAAATCCCCATGGACTACTATGTACAATAAGTAGTTACTGACAGTCGATTATTTCATGCTATATCTCGTTTGTTTCTGCTTACTGGAGATTACGGATATATAACAGAAAAACCAAGAGAAATAATTCGCGAAACGTTTTATGATGAGAGTGTTATACAAGTTTGTTTTGTGATTTAGTTCTGTAACATGAAATATATTCAAGTTAATCCTTATAATCCAATCTACTTCATTGTATATATAATCCCCGTAGAATCCCTTGAAGTGTAAGCGAGGCACTTTAAGTTCATAGTGTACACGTATTCGATGTACTTTATCTTTGAAGTGTACGCGAGGTACTTTAAGTTTGTAGTGTATTAGATGTACTTAACGTTTGTAGTACATGTATATAGTGCTCTACGTTTGTAGTATACGAGATGAACTTTAAGTTTGTAGTATACGAGATGTACTTTAAGTTTGTAGTATACGAGATGTACTTTAAGTTTGTAGTATACGCGATGCACTTTAAGTTTGTAGTGTACGTGAACTTTAAGTTTGTAGTATACGCGATGCACTTTAAGTTTGTAGTGTACGTGAACTTTAAGTTTGTAGTATACGCGATGCACTTTAAGTTTGTAGTGTACGCGATGCACTTTAAGTTTGTAGTATACGCGAGGTACTTTAAGTTTGTAGTGTACGCGAGGTACTTTAAGTTTGTAGTGTACGCGAGGTACTTTAAGTTTGTAGTATATAGTGCTTTAAGTTTGTAGTATACGCGAGGTACTTTAAGTTTGTAGTGTACGCGAGATACTTTAAGTTTGTAGTGTACGCGATGTACTTTAAGTTTGTAGTGTACGCGATACACTTTAAGTTTGTAGTGTACGCGAGGTACTTTAAGTTTGTAGTGTACGCGATGCACTTTAAGTTTGTAGTATACGCGATGCACTTTAAGTTTGTAGTATACGCGATGCACTTTAAGTTTGTAGTGTACGTGAACTTTAAGTTTGTAGTATACGCGATGCACTTTAAGTTTGTAGTATACGCGATGCACTTTAAGTTTGTAGTGTACGCGATGCACTTTAAGTTTGTAGTATACGCGAGGTACTTTAAGTTTGTAGTGTACGCGAGGTACTTTAAGTTTGTAGTGTACGCGAGGTACTTTAAGTTTGTAGTATATAGTGCTTTAAGTTTGTAGTATACGCGAGGTACTTTAAGTTTGTAGTGTACGCGAGGTACTTTAAGTTTGTAGTGTACGCGATGTACTTTAAGTTTGTAGTGTACGCGATACACTTTAAGTTTGTAGTGTACGCGAGGTACTTTAAGTTTGTAGTGTACGCGATGCACTTTAAGTTTGTAGTATACGCGATGCACTTTAAGTTTGTAGTATACGCGATGTACTTTAAGTTTGTAGTATACGCGAGGTACTTTAAGTTTGTAGTATACGCGATGCACTTTAAGTTTGTAGTATACGCGATGTACTTTAAGTTTGTAGTATACGCGATGTACTTTAAGTTTGTAGTATACGCGATGCACTTTAAAGTTTGTAGTATACGCGAGGTACTTTAAGTTTGTAGTGTACGCGAGGTACTTTAAGTTTGTAGTATACGCGAGGCACTTTAAGTTTGTAGTGTACGCGATGCACTTTAAGTTTGTAGTGTACGCGAGGTACTTTAAGTTTGTAGTGTACGCGAGGTACTTTAAGTTTGTAGTGTACGCGAGGTACTTTAAGTTTGTAGTGTACGCGAGGTACTTTAAGTTTGTAGTGTACGCGAGGTACTTTAAGTTTGTAGTGTACGCGATGCACTTTAAGTTTGTAGTTCACGCGAGGTACTTTAAGTTTGTAGTATACGCGAGGTACTTTAAGTTTGTAGTGTACGCGAGGTACTTTAAGTTTGTAGTGTACGCGATGCACTTTAAGTTTGTAGTATTAATGTGCACTTTAAGTTTGTAGTATACGCGATGCACTTTAAGTTTGTAGTATACGCGAGGCACTTTAAGTTTGTAGTATACGCGAGGCACTTTAAGTTTGTAGTGTACGCGAGGTACTTTAATGTTGTAGTATACGCGATGCACTTTAAGTTTGTAGTGTACGCGATGCACTTTAAGTTTGTAGTGTACGCGATGTACTTTAAGTTTGTAGTGTACGCGATGTACTTTAAGTTTGTAGTGTACGCGAGGTACTTTAAGTTTGTAGTATACGCGATGTACTTTAAGTTTGTAGTATACGCGATGTACTTTAAGTTTGTAGTGTACGCGATGCACTTTAAGTTTGTAGTGTACGCGAGGTACTTTAAGTTCGTTATGTATACGATGTACTTTAAGTTTGTAGTGTACGCGATGTACTTTAAGTTTGTAGTGTACGCGATGCACTTTAAGTTTGTAGTGTACGCGAGGTACTTTAAGTTTGTTATGTATACGATGTACTTTAAGTTTGTAGTGTACGCGATGTACTTTAAGTTTGTAGTATACGCGATGTACTTTAAGTTTGTAGTGTACGCGATGTACTTTAAGTTTGTAGTATACGCGATGTACTTTAAGTTTGTAGTGTACGCGATGTACTTTAAGTTTGTAGTATACGCGATGTACTTTAAGTTTGTAGTGTACGTGAAATTTAAGTTTGTAGTATACGCGAGGTACTTTAAGTTTGTAGTATACGCGAGGTACTTTAAGTTTGTAGTGTACGCGATGTACTTTAAGTTTGTAGTGTACGTGAAATTTAAGTTTGTAGTATACGCGAGGTACTTTAAGGTTGTAGTATACGCGATGTACTTTAAGTTTGTAGTATACGCGATGTACATTAAGTTTGTAGTGTACGTGAACTTTAAGCTTGTAGTGTATTCGATTTACTTAACGTTTTTAGTGTATGCGATGTACTTTAAGCGTTTACAATATGACGGTATAACCACCTATATTGGACAAATCTTATTATTTTCTTTGCAGGTTGTACTTCATATAGTGAATTTTACTTTCGATACAATTCTCCTATAATTAAATGAACTGTTAAATTGACACTTTCGATCTTCATATAATCTTTAATATATATTGGCTTTATCCACCTCCTCAAACTATACCAAACATGAGATTAGCTGACTGGAGTACGCTTAAATGTCCATTAATATTTGAGAAGACAATGGGATATTAACTGTGGATGACCTTTTCATCTATGTAATTATCAGACTACATTTATAAAAAGCTAGCCCCATGGAATTCGTTACTTGGTCTACGTCACACGTTAAATTCGTGATCTCCCATAAAGTATATACTTATATCTCTGCCCGTTTGCACTTTTGGAAATCTAATGACGTAAAAGCTCTCACTAGACAAGGCTTGGTAACTATGTGATGAAGTGTTAGTAGGAGTTAAACTCTAGGGTGTTTTATCTTTATTAAATCCTTAGTAGAATCCTGGTAAACAGGGACATATTCCGTCGTCTCACGTGCTCTATATGACAGAGTTATACGATAATGGGACATGGCGTTTTATTTTTTTTATTTTTACAAACTCTTGTGAGATATAAAAGGACAGTAGCTACTGACGGATATTTGTGGACTGTGAAATATCAAGATTAGATACAAATGTATAATTATATAGTAGGATTAGACGAATGATTGGACAGCTTAAGATATAACGACAAACAAACATTGACTTAGATTTCGACTTGAAGTATTCTTCTTCCTGTGTAGAGGAGGGATGTATCAAGAGTTTTGTTTTAGATTTAAACTCGCTCTTTTGTATCAATGTATGTATGAAGTCTTTCATTTTGATGGCGTACACCAATAACACATGAATACCATCGGTAAAGTGTAAGACTAGTGGTACATCGGTGGCAAGTCGACAACTGTGTTTTTTAATTCTAAATCATTGTTCTTCATTTGTATTGATAAATGATCAGATTTAGGAGGTTTATAACTCACACACCTTTTACCTTGAATCTTTTTGGATTCGTTTGATCATGAAAAACCAACACGTTTTCGCTATGACATTTATTTTTTTTCAATTTTATTAACATGTATCATACATTGTATCAGCTGCGTTAGCCGCACGAAACAAGCTGCTGATGAGGGCCAACACATTAATCCCAGTTACTTAGAAACGAGGATTTCATTTAGCAGCAAATTGGTGTCAGAAGTCAAAATTAAAATCTGTAACCACTGTAAACCGAATGTTATAACAAAGAAAAAAACTAATCAGGGCATCGGAGTATATATCTAGTTTACGAAAAACAATTCAGTTGCCGTTCAAGTGCTGATTATGAAAACACAAAATTAAATGAATATCTTAATAACACCATTAACATACAATATATGCGTACTGTATATATCAAAATATGAGTAACTTCAATATTTCTGTCGTTGTACTAAGTGTTTCACCGAAGTACACCTACCACTATAATAATTTGTAATCTTTCATGAGCAATAATTGATATACATGTACCTATGGATATTGAGATATATATCATAATAATGAAAAGAACTGAAAAAGTATATGTTTTGCGATAATTAAATTTTAGCGCTTTCACGATGAAAGCCTCCCTCTAATATATTATTGCGTTAACTGAAGGTATTGTATAATGTATTCTAAGACAAGTGATGTGAATGCGCCGAGTTTCAATCACACTTAGCTTTTTTTTTCAAATCACTCATGCGTTAAAAATTGAGTTCGTCAATACGAATACAGTAGTTTGCTTATTACGTGAGGGCACATATCAAGTTCTAGTCCTTACTCAGGTAACCATCATCATATATACAAATTGTACACCACCACTGATAAAAAATCACAAATGATTAAACAGCAATACCAAATGGAATAAATACATGAACTTTCTGAATGATAAAAATGGCAATTCAGTAACAAGTAATAACGACTTCGTTTTCACATGTTATTGCATGTATTCAGTGCTTGCTTCTATTTCATGTTTTTGAAATGGACGAAGGCATATTGAACTTAACAAATATTTTAGCATCAAAGGTATGATATCATGGGATAAATTTGTGACCTAAAGTATTCTCAGGAATGTTTATCTGAGAAGCATTTATCCGTATCTATGCCAACGCCCATTCGTGACACATTTGATAAATTGAACGCATTATTGAAAACAAACCTAACATTTATCAACAGCTTAAATAACTAATGGACATAACTAAACTTAAACTCATTTCATTAACCTATCTTTCCTTTCAGGTAATAATCGAAATTCTATGGAACCTTAAAATGAGTCAGCATTAAAATAATTTGAGATATCTCCAAATGTATATCTGTTCCGATGCGATAATGTCATGGTGGGGATATATAAGAAAACTATCACATTGTCCAACTCATACGAAGTCTAACCCAATCACAGAGATTATAAGAGCGTAACCAATCATAGTTATGGTGTCTTAACCAATCAGAGAAAGGAAGTCTCACCCAATCAGAGAAAGGAAACCTCACCCAATCAAATATAGTAAGTCTTACCCAATCATAAATAGGAAATCTTACCCAATCAGAGATAGAAACTCTTACTAAATCATAGATAGGAAGCTTAAGTCTTACCCAATCAGAGATAGAAAGTCTAACCCAATCAAAGATAGGAAGTCTTACCCAATCAGAGATAGAAAGTCTTACTCAATCAAAGATAGGAAATCTTACCCAATCAGAGATAGAAACTCTTACTAAATCATAGATAGGAAGCTTAAGTCTTACCCAATCAGAGATAGAAAGTCTAACCCAATCAAAGATATGAAGTCTTACCCAATCAGAGATAGAAAGTCTTACTCAATCATAGATAGGGAATCTTACCCAATAATAGATACGAAATCTTAACCAGTTATAGTTAAAACGTCTTACCCAATCGGTGACCTTGGTGACTGGCGGTTTGCGTGTCAGGAATGCAACAATGCATGAATAGATTGGAATGGCGCACATATAACACAATATACAATGTACAAAATAGTAGGTTTTTCTTGGTTTAAACCCTCGGGTCAACATACATAATATATATTATACATTATATATTATACATTATGTTTCTTGACTGGATGTGGAAAACAGAAACGCAACTGATTCATGCCATTCTTGAAACTTAATCTACAGTACCAGATAACCTAGTCGATAAAAAGACGAAGCTAAGCTGTTACACCAGCAACATCTGTGGCTAACAGTCAAATAATTTAGATACAGCATGTAAGAGATGTTATCTTCTGTTATAAATTATTTGTTGCGTGTGTGTTACATTTCAAATATACATATGTTTTTGAATATACATATATATATATATTTATATATAAATTTATAATTAAAAGTTAATAGTGTCCTTGTGATGGCTATACATAAGATTAAACAAAAACCAGAAAATCACAAGCGCTTTCACTTACTTTCAGAGTATGCTCTTCAGGGAATATCAAGTGTTCAAGAATGGCATGAATATCACCTGGAGAGCTTGCTCTGAAAGTAAGCGAAAGCGCTTGTGATTTTCTGGTTTGTGTTTGTATCAAATTATATATATATATTTTATAAGTATACACCATAAATCATTGCCGTTTGCGATAAAGACCTTAGAGATGGAATAGTTAATGAGGTCAGGCGCATTTTAGAATAATGCATACTATCATCATACCTTAATTTCAGGTGTCAATGGAGAACTAAACCGCTCTACGATGGAGTACTGCATCATTTACGAAACAAAAGTATTAGGTGACTTCCACATCCTTGTGACATACTGAGCATTATTGACCGATTATCATTTAGAGGCAATACGCTTCCGTATTATAACATCAGAGTATAGCAATACGAGAATGGCCAGGTGAAATTCGAACGCAGAATCCCAATATTGAATACGGTACCTACAGTAACCCATACTAATTAAAATGAATCATGGGCAATTCAAGTACACGCTTAGAATAAACTGGCGAATCAAAATATCATATTTGCATGCTATGAGACATTTTTTGGCGATTCAATTCAAAGTATGTAAATCATACTACGTATTGGTTGTTTAACCCGAATAAAAAAAATGACTTCAAGCTGTTGGATAAAATGGTGTACACTTTGTAAAGGGTATTTTTATCAATTCACTTAATTATTACAAAAATAATGTACAAACAAAAATAATTGATTAATCAATTTAAGCGTAGATAATTTTCATTTATTTAAATAATTGTGTATCTACACAATGTATATAGTTTATGCCATTTAGTTTAAATTGCAATATACACATGGACTGTCATGTAGGTTTAGTTATGTTTATGTGTGTTAAATGAAACGAAAATCTTCAAATAAGATTTTTTTTCATTCATATGCTCTTCTCTTTGAGTCTGGTTTCAGTTCTCTTTCTACAATTTGATACTTACAGTATGTCGTGGAAATCCATACTGAAGCAATATAGGCTATTGGTATAGATATATTTGTATATGTGCCTTAGCTACTGAAATATATAGTATATTTATATATGTCCTGGCTATTGACATAGCTAAATTTGTGTATGTGTCCTGGCTATTGATTAATTCATTTTTATGTGTACCCTGGCTATTGATATAGGTAATTTGTATGTATTCTAGGTGATTCTTATTTACTCTATGTTGGTTGAATATAAATTGTGAGACTTGCTAATTACGATATGTTTGCGTTTTTAATTATATCAAAGGCTGTTAGATATTGAAGATTAATACGAGGTTTAATTGTGTATTTGTTTGTCTTTTCTGTTATTATCATTTTTTGTTTACCTGTGTCCCAGGGAATTCGTTTTACGTGATGTAGATTTATATAAACGCACAAACAAGATTTTCTAATCACGAGGCGTTACTGTGTGTCTTTAATATGAACATATGTAAAGTTTGTATCAAAGTATATATCATACATAGATATCCCCCTGATGCTGCTATATGTACACAAAAAATTCCCTTCTTTAAATCATTTACACCATGTACTAGAATTTATAAAACAATAGTATCATATACCTCGATACGTTAGATATGTATTATAGCTGTACAGTGTATTTTGTACATATGATCTTGTCACCTCTCACATTGTTGGGGAACATTTACCTTTCCTTGTCAGTGTCCTACATGTGGTAATCAATAAGTTTGTTCATACAAACGTCAATTGTTTTATATATCCGACCAAACTTTCATTTACCAATCCATCAATGCATCCAACACTTGTTGATAAGAATCAACAATACCCGAGTTAACTTTCTCTTATTTATCATTCTAAACATGAGAAGCATGATTTAGTAACCAAAATTATCGCTACAAAGACAACAGAAAACAGCGAATATTTTCATGTTGTCAAAAAAAAACGTCACGCCAAAATGTTGATATATTTTCTTGAGTATCACTGTTTTTGAATAAAATTTGCTGTAGTTCAACAGAACTTAATACACGTAGAAACAAATCGTTTATATACGAAAGAACATTGATATCACACAAACGAACATCATATTGAAATGTGTAAGTATTTATAATATTTGTCAATGTCTGAGTTCATCGCGTAAACAGTTCATTGCCGCTGTTGTTTTTTAAAGGTTGAACATTTATGAAAAATATTGAAGGATAATATATGTATCATTCGTACATTTGAACATTAAAAACACATTGTCATTGTCCTATAATATTTTTTTCTGCAATCCTGTAAGAATTATATCAAAATATTTTTCTTAAAAGGTATTTAAAAGGAATTGATGTCAAATTTTGTACTGTGAATGTTACCTATTCTTGAGACGCGACAATTCCTGTAAAACATATATTGGAAATAAACACAAAATCATCAATTGTAATCAATGTACTCCATCCTGTGGATTTTAACCGTTTATACAACATACCTAAATGACTTGTTGCAAGTTACTTTGCTCAATCGGTTTTTAACCCGGTAGCACGATTTTTGTGATGTCACAAATAATCTTAGTGACGTCAGCCAAAACGACGTCATTTAGTGACGCCGACACGGAAGTTACTTTTCACATCACTACACCAAACAGAAATGATGTGAGAATTATGATTTGAAAGCATTCTAATTTGTTTGTTGATGTGGTGAACATGCAGAGCAAATGGAAACGTATTATTGACAATGGACCATCATTTTTTTTTTCACGGTACACATTTCGCGTTTTTTTGTTGTATCGAAAATAGCGAATTTAAAACACCTACAATTTTTTAGGTTATTGTCAAATGGGCTTGGTATTACCACGGCAAAATATCATCAAAGATCTATGAAAGCTGGAACAAATCACATCAAACATATTGGCTAAAATATTTTGGCAAAAACAGAGTCTAGCTCATTTGGAGGCAGGAGTGATGACAAGAATTATCAATGTTGAAGTAAAAGTTCCAAGGAAAAATATCCAGAACAACACCCTATCCACGACTTGAGCAACTCTCCTCCAATCTTGTACCACCTCGTAATCTCTGTCCTCCTTCTCATGTTTTTCAAGAATTCGTTTTAAAGCTTGTATAATTTCATCGTGTGCTTTATTATTAGAATGTCCCCTTGTTAAGGGAGGGCGATGATGTCGTCGTAGCGAGTCACTGGAACCCGCATTAAAACGTCCATCACCATTAAAACGTCCGTCACTTGTACGGTGATCATGAATGGTGGTACCTTCCCTTTCTGTAACTACAGTGTCCGCCATGCCATTTTCCATCTGGATTTCGTTTTGAAGTTCCTGGGCAATGTTATCAAGTGTCACCTTTAAGGACATGGTTCGGATGAATTTGGACTCTCGTGGAGTAAGATAGGAACTACACTTTTTTTCGTCGTTAATGCAAAATATAGATTGCATCTTTCCCAAACAAAGGCTTCGTATCCATGGCGGTACTTCCACTCTGTTAGGGCCCCGGTGATGAAGATTCAACACAAATACTGTCATCATGACGGACAGGGAAGTTAAGGTCATAACTATAGTCAGATATATACCTGTAAAGACAGAGAAAAGTACATAGAGCATGTCAAGATCAGAATTGGTTACAAACAGTATTTACTGAAAAAATAAGGGTACTCCAAATATCTGCAACTACAAACCAAGCGACAGCATATTTCATTGCAATATGAAGCAGGTAACATTTTTCTCATTTAAGTTATACTATCGCTGGATTTCTTCTTTCCAATTTCATTCTCACTTCGAAAAAAGTTAAATCATACTGTAAATGTACATGTTTTAGTGGTAATTTAATTTCAGTGGTTTTCTTGTTGAGAGCATTCCTCTAAATTATAATTGCTTTAATTAAGTTATATTATCGTTGTATTTATTCTTCTCAGTTTCATTCTCTCTTTTGAAAAGTTAAGACATGCTGCAAACGTACATAGTTTAGAGGTTATCTAATTTCAGTGGTTTTAGTGTTGAAAACATTCCTCTAAAGTATTACTGTACTAATTGTAGCCTCTACGAGTATGTATTGTTTTTTATGGAGTAGTGTAGGTGCGCCAAGTCCTCATTGCATTACGTTTATCTGTTTAGGGTTCGCCAAAATAGATACATTTACAGTAATTCCTTGGGAAAGCAATGTTGACAGCGCCATGTTCTACCGTTACGCAATCACGCCTCAAGATGAAAGTATGCAGAAACATATTCTGTTGTATCATGTCAACAATTTCTTTTAATCTGACATTCTTAGTGAGTCGAACCTATGTCAAATTACCCTATGTCACGTGTACATATACCGTAAACGTATTAGCGCTAGGGATGTCATTGCTTGCATAAGGTATGTCTGCTCAACTCCACACACTCTCTCAAGTTCTACCCAACGTAAAACTAATTAAAACATGTCGTCTTGCCGAGCGTCACTCCTGGTTTATTGTAATATTCTGAAGGATGGCAAGGACATTACATCCGTCGTGTAGATGATTGATGTATCTACAACAAGTGACACTAGTCAGTTTCAAAAGATCTGGAATGGCTAGCTGAAGCTAACAGCACAATATTAATGCAAGTTAATCAATTAATTTGGAATGTGTACATTTTAGAGAATGAAAAGGCAGCGTGGTATTTGTCGTGGTATTTGTCGTGCGTTAAGGTAGATGCTATGTTAGATATTATTTTAAAATACAATTTACAGAGATGAAATTCCCGTTTCGCATTGCAAGTGATAGAGTATCTCTGTGTCTTATCATGTGAATAGACAACTGCTTTATTTGCCCATTACCGTTCACAATCGAGTTATCCAATAATGTATAACTTTATTACACTCGAGTTATGTCATAATGTATACTTTTATCACAATCGAGTTATTTGATCACGTTTGACTTTACCACAATCGAGTTATGTTATCACGTATGACTTTACCACAATCGAGTTATGTTATCACGTTTGACTTTATGACAATCGAGTAATGTTATCACGTGTGTCTTTATGACAATCGAGTAATGTTATCACGTGTAACTTTATCACAGTCGAGTTATGTCACCAGAATAACACTTTATTCTGTTGAATTTAACCATTATATGTGTTAATATCAACTGAATGAAAAGTATTTTATTTTCACACTCTTTCAAAATATATTTTTCGGAAAATATACATTTCATATGTACCGTAAATCTTTGATAGTAACACATATTTTTAACCGATTTTAAGAGAAATGTCATCATAAGCATTTTCTGGAATTAGCATACATATAGCTTTGTAACCTTGACGTTATAGTCTTCAAAATTAAATCTGACAGAAAACGTTTTATTGAAGCCAGTTATAGACATGTACTAATTTTCCTAGTAAGAAGTCGGGACAAACTGGCAGACTTGTGACACGAACGAATGATAAAAAACCACAAAGTCAAACACACAAGGATAATGTATATGGAAATCAATGTCACCATGAATAAACAACGACAGGAGCTGTTGGTGGGAGCAGGAGAAAGGAAAACACGCCATGGCACGTAGATAAATAGTAAACAAGCAGTATGGATGGTACCAGTTCCTTGTAGTAAAGAATGACATTTTGGTTATATTTGAGCTCACATTCATTTGCCGTAAACACAGAAAAACAATTCCACGATCGTACAATTGATGATTAACATTTCTTCAATAATTGCATCATCAACATTTGTTTATAAAATGATTCTCCATTGCTTCCCAGTGCTCCTGGTTAAATAACTTAAATAACTGAACCTTTATTTAAATCAAATTAAATTTTCTTCCAATTAAAATTATAAACTTAATAATATCGCAAGATTTTCAAGAGTTCATTATTTTTTTATTCACTCAGGACACACAAATGTGTAACAAGAGGTCAACATTACAAAACAATGTATATGGTTTACATATCTCAGTATTAGGCTATATATCCTTTACTTCACCACCATATACCAGCTGTCGGATAATAAGTTACAATACATATACTTTAAATGCAAATTGGTGAGATATCAAATCATCAAAAGATTATTTAAAAATATGATTAGATTTGGAACTTTCGATTCACTCATAACAAAAATCAATGATTTCACAAGCTTTCTTGGACAAATAGAACGGAATAGTTTGAATAAAGAACAACAAGACAGGCGCTTATATCGATAGTGTATAAACGACTATAGGACACGGCACCACTGTCTTACTGCTGTACAAAAGCTACACTTTTCAGTTTATGTTCAGTCACGACTCAGAGGAATGGAACACAAGCTTTGCAATTCGTGGAAATTAAAGGGTAAACAACCCTCACGAGGCTACTGACGTTAATTGGCCAGTGATGAAGGCGTTTCTGTGTAGCTCTTTCGGAGGAGGAAAACAAATTTGAACGGGCTGAATTAAATGGAATAAATGGGAAATCTGTAATGGAAGTATATTTGGTTAATGTATAATGTCAAGATAAACACAAATGTTTAAATAGAGTACCATCTCATTCAAGGACAAGCTCAAGACTGTGTCTTTTATATGTGCAATATTACGCGAAAGAGACGCCAAGCACACAGTATGTAATATCAGAGACTCTCAGCATAGATACTTTTCTACTTTTTTTTTTATAGATACCTTTTAAAGAATTTTTAGTCATCTGTTCTCCGTTGACCCCTTTCAAACCCAGCGTTCAATGAATTGAAGTTCAATTTAAACATATCATGGTGAATTTTAAGGTTAAATAATTGTGTATGTTATGTTTTGTATGTTCTATGTGTTTCCTACTTGATCTAGACACTTTATTACAACTGTGGCTAATTAGAGTAAATACAGCTGTGTTAACGTTAAGCGCTAGTGTTCCTATTTGATGACTATTGGGATTTAACATCAGAGCAAATAGTAATTAAAACCACTGTCCTACATCACTAGTGTATAAACACCAATTGTTTATCTAATTAGATTTAACTTATTGTCAAGCACCTGCTGTACCACTGTCATTGACAGTCACTACTGTACACTGCACGTTAGCTGATTCTAGAACAAAGGTTTACTTTCTATATTGTATCTATAAATAAATAAACGTACGTACATGAAGAAAACTGTCATTAGTGGACATTTTAACATAATTTTCGCTTATTTTCTTTCTAAATCAACGTTATCCAATAATTTGGCAAGAATAAATCATCTAATCGTCTCTGATCTTGTAATGCAAGCCTTGGACGCAATTTTTGTTCTAAGAGGCAAAATACAGGCGATTTAGCTTGTAAGAGATGATAATTTACCGGCGGGAAAAGTATGGTATACATGTATTCGTCGTTGAAATTAAGTTACTGTAAAAATATTTATTTTAGCGGTTATTTTATTCTAGCTCTTTTCGCAATGAATCATTTCGTAAATTTTTTGATTGTGGTAATTGAAGTTCATTGTATCTTACAAAAAGTACTGTGAAGGCGCCAATCGGCACTACACCAATCTGTTTAAATTCAGTTTTGCGTTTATTAGTACAGTTTTGTCTTTAAATATTATTATGTTTACACTGGATTTGTTCATTATGATTCATTTTACGACGTCACATTGACCTTAATTCCGACAGTGGAAGTTAAAAAACTTCCAATTGAGATTCAAAAACAATACATGAAGTTTGAGTATTCAGAAATTCAGAGATATACCCCTATATAATTACAGTTTATTACTGTAATTGTATCTAAGGAAGTGCCAGCATAGTTTGTGTTTTATTAGGAGAGGCATACCCGGAGCCGACCCCTATATAACGCCACACGTGTTGTATGTACAAATGACACATCGCACACTTCATATATCCTTTTAAATCTCAGCTGTTTAATGTGCAGTGTCAGCTTAAAACAATATATTGTCGCGTAAGAAAGATTTATTTGATTTTATTGTTAATATAATTTATTAAATCAAAATTTAGATTTCGTTGTTCAAAATAAGGTTTGCTCATTGAATTTGCCAATAAAATATGATTAAATTTAATAACATTTAAAATAATGAGGAAAGCGTTATAGATATCATTTCAGTTTAAATACCGAAGATAACATTTTAACATTGTATAGGGCTATGTTATACAATTATTTTATTATAAACTGATATTCCGTAATGGAAAAATGATTGTTTACATTCATTCACCAGGCCAGACCGAATAAAGTCAAGGTTACCGGGATCCTACTATCGAGATATCTTATAAATGTTTCTAAATTGATAAGCAATTTACTTGTATTAAACACATAATTTCTTGTCCAAATAAAGATATAGAAATATTTATGTTATACTGGCTAGATGACCTTGTCCAAATTGACTTTGAAGTTTTAAACGACTTTATGTCTAGACTCACACAATCAGCAAACTTTCCCTTTCCGTTATTTGTATGCCTACGGGCCATATTCCGTATTTTAATCGTTACATACACGACAGATACAGATGACGTTGACAATAGCAAATCGAGTACAACAACAATAGGATAAGTGAATTGAATAAACGTTATCATTCTGATACCAGAGATGTAGCTTCATGTTTTCCTTTCTACACAATAACGATGTACGTAAGTCATTATTAACAGTAAATAATATAATATGTTATAAATTATAGTGCAAATGTTATACAATGACTTTCCCATTGGCAGTTGAGTTTTATCTATCGTGCAGCTGAAGAGAATTCTAATCCGTACTGCAACCGTTTATTAGTAATATCTATTTATTATTGGAGTGTTTGGAATGGTTATAACCTTTATTTGTACATTTCCTAATAAGAAACAAGGTATTTCCTTTATTTATGTACATACTATAGCCACATAATATAGGTAGATAATCCAAACAGGGTACTCAATATCATCAGGCAGACATGGATAGCAGAGTCATCAGGAAGCTTGACTTCCTCGAACACATGCTAATTTAACCCAGTCGTTCCAGGTTATCGCCAGACGAATGTATACTTAGATGTTTTGAAAAAAGGAAAGTACTGATGATTATAGGTCACGACTCTTTCTTTAGATATTTAATTTGTGAAGCTACCTGTTAATTTCGGCAAACCATGCGTAAAAGCAAGTTTCATGAGACACAGGAAGCTCATGTGGATAAGATATATTGCACAAAATAACCACGCCCTAATGCTCACAAGTGTCTATAGCAGGTAGTGCGAGCGATTGTTTGACCATTATTTGACTTTATAAAAGCAGAAACATCGATTCTTTCTTGATCTTTAAACGTAAATAGGGACTGTGCATTATATTGCACAAATATGTAATATGACATATAAAGGCATGAGTATGAACATTCTGTGTTCTCCTGAAGCTTGCATTTTACGAATGTTTTGCCCAAATTAACAGGTAGCCTTGCAAATTAAATGTCAAAAGTAAGACCGGGGGGTAGCCACGCTACATATAAACGATTGGTCAAGTTACCTATGTTCAATTGCATGCTTGTAAGATATCACTGAATTTGTTATTTACACATTAACCTTAAATCTATGATATCAAGAAACAACATGATCTATGTCGACATGCTGATAGAATATTCTTCGATGTTTCTTTCAAATACTGAAGGATACACGGTATAAGTCAAAGACGACGAGGATTGCTCTTCGTTCAGCATCCTATTGGGTGCGACAGTTTGTGAAAACAGGTACTCTCCTATAGCAATTTTTCTTTTTACGTTGACAATATGATATAAAATGTCAACATATTGTCTTATAACAACTATCTATATTAATTGTGTAAAGACACTCTCAGATAGCATTGACCCTTATCCAAAAGCCATGACAATAGGAACCTATCTACGCACTGACCATCCCTAAAGATCATTTTGGTTCCACAAGTTACACACTTGATAATAAAGAACACGGCCACATACATATAAAGGTAATCTTTCCTCGCCCCTAGTGATCTGTATATGGAGGTTTACGGTGTATGTAATCAAACACATGACACTATCCGACAGCCCTAGTGGCAGTGACTCGATATGATGAAATACTCTTTCTAAGGTTATCAGCCGGATGCTCGCCTTTAATTCCGTTAAGTCTGAAATTGAATTAGCCATACGGGAGTACAACCGAGCCATTTCTATAAAGATTCAAATAATTTAAGTATCCGTCAATATTCCTTTAATGATACGCGCCCCTCACTGTCGTTCCCCTGGCGTGTTATAAACCCATTTTGACTACGAAAACGGGCATGAACGGTTTTAGATTTCCAGATAGTAATTACACACTATCAATTCGTCTTTTAGCATACAAAAGGATATTGATTGGACAAATGGGGTTTATATATTTCTTTAAAAGCAGGTGTCATATGCAACACTTTCATTATTGCCGTTGGCCGTATGGAGTTTAATTCATTATATTTGATGTTGCAGAAAAATGTGTTGCATTACAAAATACGAAACAATCTTATATATTATTAATTTTGTATTTCTGTTAGTAATTAAAGGAAACGGAAGTGTAAACAAATGTTACACTGGTTTAGAATGAAAAGAAGCGAAGGATACAAACACGTTATTGAAATCGTAATTCTAGATCAAACTGACATAATAACGAAACTTTAATTCTAACCCAAATAAACACAGTATACTGACATAATAATGAAAGTTAATTCTAACTCAAAATCAACACATTATACCGACATAATAACAAAACCTTAATTCTTAAACAAAATCAATAAAGTATACTGACATAATAATGAAACCTTAATTCCAACTCAAATAAACACATTAAATTGACATAATAACGATATCTTAATTCTTACTCAAAACCAACACAGTATACTGACATAATAACGATAGCTTAATTTTTAATCAAAATCAATAAAGTATACTGACATAATAACGAAATCTTAATTCTAACTCAAAATCATAGATATGTATCGAGATCCCTGAATAAGGACATGTAGAATGAGACCAAGTGTTTCCGGAGAGTAAGCGTCGAAGCTTTACTTATTGATTGACACAAAAACTCTTCGTAAACGACTAGGGAGAATAAGTCCTGATGTTTCACAAGGCTAAGACTCGTCTGCCTCATCAACAATACATGTACCTTGCAGCGTTAAACACTTTATCAAGCATCGAGAGGTCGAATTTGATATCGACAATACGACATTCTAGAAAGGACATGCTTCCGGCTCTAAAATGTCCCTAGGATTTATCAACCTCAACCTCTTAAAACCTTATATTTCACTTTAGTCCGTAAAGAGTCGATATCGATATCTAGGACGGGAATACAGTAATATTCTTGTAATTATATTATACTCCTTGAAATTACATTTAGCACAATTTGATTAATTTTTATTGGACCAAATTAGGATTTCATTTTCCTCATTTCCTTTCAGCTTCGTTCGAGATGACATATTAGACGTTTGGTTTTATTCGGCTTTTTATTAACGTTGATATTGCCGGTCTAAAATGTACACATGTCCAGATAGTAGCTGCATTGATTCCACTCTCAAAGTTGATGAAATCTTTCAGATCCATAATTATAAAATGAATTCTGAATTAAAGATTTCTTATCCCGAAGTCTGAGCCATTTGTGTGTCTACACTAGTATCCTATTATAGAAATCGCTGTCATACGCTCATTCTGAAGAAATAAGGTTCTTTTGTATCTTATACAATAAGTATACATCATGATAGTTTACTTTCATTGTAACACTAAACTCATCCACTCAGTACATAGTAATACCTTGTGCGTATTTCAAAATGAAGGAAGCTATGCTCTGTTGTTATGATAATATTCTCGTCCAAAGGTAACGGCGATACATACATATGTATATGGTGGTGAACAATACCGGGACCTGACCATAGCCAATCATAACAATAGATCCAGGATATGATGGATTCCTAGATGCCAATATAGTCATTGCACTTGGTCACTGTGACTAACGTGATCGGCTCGTTTTTGTTTCCATACGTGTCCAATTTAAAGAAGTCCTATAAGGATATTTTACAATCCTTCGATTTCCAATTTAGATAGCTCTATGATGCGTTATCCTTAAGTAATTGTTAAAGGTAATTATTGACCAAATTGATCATATATGATTATACCCCATGAAAGTAGACTCAATGACACCTACCACTCTCCAACATCACCTGATCATCGTGATTTGTATTTCCATGAAGCCGTATGTATTACCTGTAACTGAGCTAGTGATAAGATATTGATAATAATCTCAAACTGAGGCTCAATCCAAGGTTTGGATTTCAGATAATTTGATCAAGAACATTAAGAAACTCGCGAAAATATAACGGTTTTCATGTGTGTTAAACATTAATTGTGAAACGTCAATGCATTGTATATTAAACGTTGTGAATAAAATATAATGCTGAATTTACGTTTACACAGAGGAAGGATGAACACAAGGCCATATAGATGTTCGCACCAAATGTAAAGGAAACAGACTAAACGGAATGGGACAGATCTAGTACGAGATATTACATGCAATGATGGAATAAATTCCAACGCATAATCAAATACAATACTAATTTTAGGAGTTATCTTTATAAAATCTTCTTATTAATGGTTAATCTGCGTTGCATGTATTGATTACAAACATTGATGTTATTTAGTGCATATGCTTATCTAACGAAAGAGGAAACATATTATGTTGTTGAGAGTGGCACAGAGTAAGAGAAATCCATCGCGATTTATATTTCTATAAGGAGTATGACGTAAGAAGGTGGTCATATTTCTCATTCAATAGAGCTCATTTTGGACGTTTTTAATCAGCGTGGGTTGACCAGTCCCGAAATCACAATGGCATCGGGTATCTATCACGAGGTTCCTTGCGTAAGAATCGGATACTCGTTTGCTAGGATAGGCATGCAATTTCACATCATATAATAAAGGATGGAGTGGGAGCCTCTTGTTTGGCAGGGCAAATATAAAAACATCAACTCATAATGGCCAGTCAATGATTAATGCATGCTACACTGCTAAACTTGATAGTGAATGGTAATGATAATGTTCCTTAATCAATTGAACAAAGCTCCGTGGCATTAACATAAGGAATAACGGATATGCTTCGTTCAATTCATTTCTTTTCGGAAAATAATGGTATTCTTGATATTTATTTCCGAAAATAAACAAAGCTTTGTTGAACCTTAATTGTTTAATGTAAAACTGATGCAAATAAAAAAACCGATTGATACAACATTAATCTAATTTACCCCATTAAACTCTGTCCTGTCGCAGAAGAACTCAGTGAGTACCATACTACACCGTATTTATAACAATACGTTGTTTTTCATATCACATATTATGTTTTGCTCTGGGATAAAAATTGTATATAGAGGTTTCTATATAAAGTGCGTTTCAAATCATAATCCAAGTTCAATTAGATAATGGGGCACTATTTGGCATTTGGATAAACATTATGTTTTAGTTTTCTAAAACAAATATTGCAAAGGGGTTTCATGACTTAACTACAAAATGTACAATTTGACCTGCATTTGCATAGCGGGTGATGTCAATGAAACAACGAAAGCTCCATTCGAGAACGTGATAGTACTAGGACTAGTGATATATTTGTATCTATCTATTGTACGAGTATTTTCAATTTGGAAGAAAGTAAATGCTTTTTCAGTTTAAATGATTGCGTTTAAACATTTGTTGGCAAGACACTTTTTTTTTTTTTAAATAACACTTTATTCAGAGGTGTTCATGGCTGAAACGATACTTTAGTTATGGGGATATTACTTCAGTCTGGGACAAGCTGCAACAATCATTTTAATTGGTTCATGAGAAGTCAATCTATGATTACGTATGCAACAACATTTTTGCAGTTATGATTTCACAGCTAACGGTGCAGGTGTTTGTTGAGTAATATATATCTACAAAATGCATTCCATGTTTAAGTGAACCAGTTCTGACGTCAAATAGCAGTTTACGGATGTCAATCGAAATCTTGACGTGGGAGGTCATAATCTTATTTTAAACAACGACTATTTCTATGTCCTTTATGTCACACATCTTAGGTTACGTGGCTTCGGATCTGAGATTACGTGGTCGGCGCTCTAACCGACCTAGCTTTTGCGGTCCTTGTAACATATCGATGAGTAAATAATACATACATAATATGCTCTTACACATTTTCTGAAAGAAAAATATACATTGTAAATATACATTGACCACTTGTTAAAAATATGCTTCTGATCTTATAACGCTGTTTCAAAGGACACTATTTTGTTTTGTTTTTATCTTCGGGTCCTATGCGATAGCCTTGTTACTAGAAAACTGATATCAATAAATTGACTTTTCCTCATAACAATACTCACTTATGAGCGGTACGAATTCTGAGGTTTCCGGTAGATTTTCCGCTACTGCCAGCATGAATACTGAAAAGGCCAATAGTACTGTGATTCCCAAAGCAATCTTTTCCCCAGAGTCTGGTGGCAGGCAGAACACGAGGAGTGTCAACGCCGACATCATTATACACGGAAACACAACATTGTACATATAGTATAACGTTCGACGTCGGATATGGACATAAAACGTCACATCCGGAAATGGCTCAGGGCAGCAAGGGTATACAACAACGTTCCTCACAACTCTAACCTGAAGTAATTCCCATTCGCCATTCACTACATAATTAGACAGGTCTACCTCTTCCGATCTATTCGTGATATCCACTTGGTATCCATCATATGTCCAGGATCCGAATTTTAATCTACAACTTTGGTCATCAAACGGAAAGTAAGTCACATCAACTTTACAGGAACTTTGTAATTTCGTTGGAACAGGCCAAAACACTTCACCATTATTTTTTACCATGGCATTCGCTGGCATAACTCCATCGGTGTATTCAGCCGCACTACAAAAAAAAAAAAAAAAAAATCAGATTAAAATATCTCAGCAATATTACTGTTCTCTACAACAATACAGTAAGGATATTACGTCAAAAGAAAGAAACAAGTGTATAACGCTAACGTATATGTAAAAGTGACGGATTTCCTCTAAAAGAGAATCGGTGTAACGTCTCCATACTTCAGTAAATACATATATGCTCCAGTAACTATATCACCCGTGGTAACTATATACGAGGGATGATTGATATATGTTGTGAGCCTTATATTGAAGGAGGTACTCAAGGATGTTCTTTTTAAGTCCTTCTATTTTCTGACTATATAGGGCCGTGTACCCAAGGACTGGTCTCATTTGGTTAGTTTATATCGACGAGGTAGCGCTCTAAAGTAAACAAGACAAGCGGCTTTTGCAAAATGGACAAAATCGGTGAAAGAGCAGTGATCCAATATTTGCATAAAAAAGGTTTAGCACCATAATGATATGGTAGCAACACTAAGAAAAAAATGCTCCTTCATATGCTAAGGTGAAAAGGTTGGTGACGGAATTTAAGCGCGGTTGTCAGAGCCTTGAGGATGAGCCCCCGTCCTGGAAGACCTGTCAATGTTGCAACCACAGAAAAGTCAATAAAATCCATGATATTGTTATGCCTGACAGACGAGTCTTAGAAAGATAGAGTTGGCAGTAGAGTTGGCAGTAGAGTTGGCATTTCACAGGAAAGAGTACATTCCATTCTGACGGACGATCTTGCAATGGGAAAGCTTTCGGCCCGGTGACCACCAAGACTTCTTATAGTTGATCAGAAGCACACCAGGCGCATATTATCGCGTACTAATGTTAATCTTTTTGAGGAAAATCCTGCAAAAGTTCTTCAGATATTGGTCACTATGGTTGAAACATGGATCCATCATTTTACTCCAAAGGCCAAACAACAATCGAAACAATGGAAGCACCCTGGCCCTCCCCCACCAAAGAAGGCAAAGACTGTTCCATCAGCTGGGAAGGTTATGTTCTATGTTTTCTGGGATGCAGATGGTATTCTGCTGATAGATTATCCCCAAAAGGGACAAACAGTCAATTGTACATACTATGCTTCACTTCTGATGCAGTTACGGGAAAATATCAAACTGAAGCGCAGATATAACCTCACTAAAGGTGTGTTATTCCATCAGTATAATGCTCCTGTTTACAATTGCTGCCTTTCACGTTTGTGGCTCTAAATTATTTAAGCGTTCGCCTTATTCATCTGATTTCACCCTATTCCCAAAACTGAAAACAGCTATTTCAGGCATCCACTTTCAGTCTGATGATGACGTCATACATGCAATGGATGACTTTCTGAACAGCCAATAAAAGGAGTTCTGAAAGGGGCTTATGTTGAAAAATCATACAATATGTCCGGCAAAATTCAAATCCTTCAATATGGGGTTCACAACATATCAATCAGTTCTCGTATATATACATGTATGTAACAAAGAATGCACCTACCCTACAGCAACTAGATATATATACATGTATTATAGCAAAAAGTACGTTTATTGCATTTTTGCCACTGAAATATAGACATTAAACAAATTGATAAAACTTTTATTTTCACTGCAGCGATGCGCAGTGAAAATATCAGTTTAGCAGTGAAAATATAGGTTTTTCCTTTTTGACCAATCAGAGCGAACCTTTGTGTTCACCTCATTGAAACTTTTTTACCCAATCGAAACGAGGAGAGATCAAAGGGTTATTGTCCTGTATTTCTGAAATATTCAGTTTTTGACGAAATATTCACTTGTCGTTAACTGTTCATGCACTGATTCTCAGATAACAGCATAAAACGCCTAAATTGCGTTGTGCCGTCCTTTCAAAATGGCGCCGTCAAGTTGACGTGGAGTAATGTTACAAAGAGACGACGTCGTGAATTATGTAACTGATTCCCGCACTTTTTGACACTTAACAATGTGTCGATGTTTTCAATTCTTTTTAGCCTAAAACGCAATAAACAGAAAATTGACTCATATGACAGAATATATTGATATTTTTCACTCGTGCTTCGCACTCGTGAAAATATCGATATCCTGTCATACTCGTGAAATATAGGTTATATTCAACGGGAAACCATTCAATATCCTCTATGCATTACAGCACCAAAGTGTTATCTACGCCACAGAAACTAAATACATACACATATGTATTAAAGCAACAAAGAAAATACCTACTCTACTGTATTTACTTAAATGATATACTACACAGACAATTGGTTGCATATGAAACGGCCTGAAAAAGCGAAATATAAAAAATAAATAAATAAAAAACAAAACAAAATTATAATTATTTTATAGCACGCAGTTACATATGCAATGCATGTAGCCCAGGGGCGAGCTTTTATGTGTTTTCATTCTCTTTCTACCACTTGTGTGCAATCAAACACGGATTTCTTATCTGCGGATGCATCAAATCAAGTTTGTCTGAACATTTTTATGAAATTTCCCATCGGCTATCAGTGGTCGCTAACAGTTGATTACACAGGCGGTAGAAGCGGATAATAATTGAATATAAAAGTATTTGGGGACATTTGAGATATAGATATTACGCCAGGAACATTGTACGGTCTATCGAGGATGTGTGTATCCATGTGTAAATAAATATGCGTTTACTATCAAAGTCATTTGTTCACCCTGTGGATGAATGCTAATTAAGCAGCAAAAGTTTTGGACCTGGCGACTCGTATATCCCATAATGTTGTAAATTGTTACCATCTGCAAAGATCATATACATGTATAGTTAGCTATAAATGTCAAAACGTGACAAGCAGGTTATTATTAACCTCGGGGACTCAAAAATCCACCAGCAGTAATCTTAAATCATTGTACAAAAGCCACACAAAATATAAACACTCGGTAAGTGTTGTGTCGACATAATGGATATCATTTTGAAAAATATTTGTAAAGACAAAATGACAACAAAACTACTTTCAAGAAAAATAAACCAGTTGCCAATTCAATAAATTTCCATTCGTTTCATTTGACTTCTTCCATTAGGCTTCAGAGAATATTTGCTTCCTACTGATTTCGAACATAAATCTGTCTCTAAAATGATTAAAGGTAATTACAAATTGTGATTTAATGATCTTGATAACAGAGTAATTTCGGGAGAATCATAATAAATAAAGAATTTAATTACGCACTTGTTGTAAAGGACGATATCCGGCAGCCAGAGTTTGTCGCATGGTATCCGAATTGTGGTAATGTTGTTGAAATCTTTAGGGTCCCATTTGAGGAACTCATCGTGCCAGCCCTGAGGAATAAAGCACACTGGCATAGTTTTTAATACATAAACATGCTCATTTACATATCTTTTTAATGAGATTTTATATCATGTTATGTTTTATGAAACAAATCTTTTTATTTTTGCGATCGCAAATTAAAGCTTTGAGACGAATTTCATAAAATCTCATACGGAATGAAATCAAATTTAACATACTTTTGATCATATACATCAGAAGACATTCATTTCGATAGGTTTTATAGTCAAAATATGGTGGACTTAATCAACCAGAGACAGCTATTATGTTGAACCATTTATAGTCCAATCCGTCACAAAGTATTTCTAGCTGGTACGACTGGTGGTTGACGATCTAGGTAAACTACCCTAGTAACATAATACACAGCGAATCCACTGGAAAACAGGCAGGTTGTGTGATGAAATCTGATATCTTTTTAATGTACTAAATTTTGGAAGCATACTTCTATATAAACCACCACAAAGTTATGTTTAAGTGTGAGTGAACATTTTTGTGTTAACCATAACATTATAAATATACTCAAGTATGTATCTGTATACATTTGGAAACATGTCTGTATAAATTATCGCACTGTTAGCCTACGAAAATGTCAAATTATATCTGTATAAATGTGAAGACATATCTGTATCAAACTCACACTATTAGCCTACTAGATTGTAATACCATATCCAATACGCTGTCCGGTAACTTTATGTTAAATATACTTTTTATTTTGCTATTGTACTTTGCTTTCATTTCGCAAGAATCAATCATTAATGAAATATTCAAAAACACTATATTTTATACAAATATAATTTTTAAAGAAATTCTATTTAGCTGAATTATATCTTTCTTGATTTATAAAATTGTGTTCTGCTTTGATAAATGCATTTGCATTTACTGCTCGAAAGTAAAGTGAAATATTTGGGTATAGTTTTACCATCTCTATGCGATTTGGTTGCATTTATGTATTATAAATAGGTTTGTATTCGTGCATCATTTGATTGAAGAGTTTTCAGCAATGCCTACAATGCAGACAAGTCTTCAACTGTTTGATGTGTGGCACCAACCATTGGTAGATAATATCGTCTGGTCAAACTCTCGCGAGATTTGAAAATTGACTGATATTGTTATAAATCTTTGTCAAAATTGTCTATGGGGAGGACACGATATGATGCCAGATTTTTTTTTCGGAGAATTCAACTCTTGTCTTGTGAATTTCACTAGAGGATTATATGTACTGGTCATAACTATTTCCTATAGATTTTCCCAGAAGAAGCAGCCATCAACTTGAATTAGAGCATTTGTCAAAATTGCGTTTTGGTTTATATGGTAAAAGCGTAACGTTCATTCCAGAACGGCGCCAGATACTCTCGAACGGTATAATTCAAACGAATGAGAAAAGTCAAAGTATTTATGAATTTTGTACAAATGTTTTCCAAAGCAATCCTTTACCTGTAAGTGGAAATTTAAAGTACGGGGATCAACGCCCTCGAGACTGCAACAGTCATGATGAGGACAAAATTGAAGCATAATCGAATTCTGTTTACCAAAAACATTTCAGAATGTTTGATTTCGTGCTTGAAGTTAATATCCTTAATACAAATATCAACCAAGAGGGACATCCATTACAACTATGAAACATTTAAACAAGCATGATATTATATAAAACATTTAATAGTTCATTCCCTATTTACTTAGTTATATTTGAACATGACATAATTTTGTAATCAATTTCCGTGTTAATTAAATATACCAGCATAAAATCTTTATGACACAGTTGTAAATGTCAACCCAATATAATCGATAAAGGATTATTTTATAGAATGTAGTCGTTTTTTATTGAGCGGATTATCAAACAACATATTATAAGAGAACTTACCAATATCATAAAATAGGGAATGGCCGGTGCGTTTTTGGAATTTGATCGTGAACGGTCATTAATTATTCATGAATGCACACACAACAAAACTGTCTTTGATGACATTAAGAGATAAAATTTCAATTAATCTTTGCTTAATAAATGACTCTGTCCCTCATGGGATGTAAACAGTTTCCGTCGTATTAGGTGAGTGTGTACTCTTTTGTATTTATAATAATTGTGAAGGTAGACAGCGGCTTTTTTAAACAAACATCTTAATGGCTGCTTTGATCACTATACTTGTTTCACAGGATACTGAACTTTTAACAGCACCGAAACGTGATTTTATTATATGCAAAGTGTACATATTGTATTCAATATGACGCACAAATGACGTATACACGTGCTTCCTGTTTCTGATTAACCTACATGTTCTTTCCAACAAGGTGACGTTATTTTGCAAATACAACTTTTTTTCGATAAACTGTTGAGGTTGCGTACACGCGAGCCTATATGTTTCCTAGATTCATCATATTATAGAATATCTATTGATAAAGCTACATCTTGTTTCGAACAGTTAATCACAATTACAAATATTTCTGTATTTTATAGTGCATATCCATTGGTTTTAGAGACCATTGTGTGTGTTAATGCTGGGGACCATTTGACATCTCTGTACATGGATCAGCATTGTTGAGACCATCCTGTGTGTTTATGCTGTAGACCTTTTGACTTCTCTGTACTTGGGTCAGCATTGTTGAGACTATCCTTCCTGTTTATGATATGAACCATTTGACTTCTCTGTACTTGGGTCAGCATTGTTGAGACCATCCTGCCTGTTTATGATATGAACCATTGACTTCTCTGTACTTGGGTCAGTATTGTTGAGACTATACTGTGTGTTGATACTATGGATCATTTAACTTCTCTGTACATGGGTCAGCATTGTTGAGACCATCCTGTGTGTTGATGCTGTAGACCATTTTACATCTCTGTACTTTGATCAGCATTGTTGAGACCATTCTGTTTTTATACTATAGACCCATTGGCATCTCTGTACATGGATAACCATTGTAGAGACCATCCTGTGTATTTATGCTGTAGATCATTTGACTTCTTTGTACATGGAGCAGCATGGTTCAGACTACCTTTCAATATGTTCAATCTCAGCTTTCATTGGACATGTTTGTCACGCTAGTGGGAATGCGCATCCGGTGATATTCCATAAAGGCCGCAGACGAACGTAAAGAAAACTCTGCTGACTGAATATGAACAACCATTAATTATACTATACGTCATACAGGTTATATCTAGACAGTTGAACTACAGAATTTAATTTGCTTTCTCTTTTTATGTCTTATGTAAGGCCTAGTTCTATTTAAACCGAAATAAGTAATTCATTACCGGAAACGTAATCAGAACGTTCGCATAGTTGTGCTAATGACGTCATCACGATCCCAAGAGTATAAATGATAATTCATGTCTAATAACAAACCACTTGTGTTGTGTGTTTATTAAAGATAATAACATGTTGATGTATATCTTTGTTTCTATCTAATCAAAATGTAAAAGTTGAATTATGTTGCATTTAAGGTTAGGAAGATGGAATTTTATTTTTGTTAAAAGTGTTTATATCCACCGAAACACATTATATGGCGTCGTTGTTTCGAAGTGCTACAATTAAGGCCAATTTATAAATCCCCTTGCAATTAAAACCCCCATGTTAGGTGTTATATTTCTGATCATTTGAGAACAATGAAATAATTACGTCAACTCTCCACTATGTGGTACACTCTGGTTTTGTTGTAAAAATACGTTCGACATTGTTCTGGGATCTCATTTAAGTAAGCTGCGGTCCGAAAATGAATATCGTCGAGATTGGTATTTAAAAGGGAGATATATGTTGTCAATATGGCATATTGCTATAATATGTCACAGTGTGCTCTAAAGCAATAAATCTCGACCCAGTGGTAAGACTTTGCAAGGTTGGTACTAGGCTTTACGGAGTTTCCGAGTACCGAATACATTTTTATTTTTTTTTTTAACTTTTTGAATTAGTGTCAATCATGTCAGTGAATATTGGCAGTTAATCTATAACGAAACACTGAATATTCGAGAATTTTCGTATATCTAAAATCATTATTAGTAAAATACTGCATGCCAACATGTTAAAACGAGAATATATAGAAAGCAAACTTACCTGATCGAGCCAGGCGTTAGTCACAAGAACCTGATTCTTTTCATCCTGTAAAACATAAACTAATGTTAATGAAAACAAAAGACTGAGACAGATCAGTTTTGTAAAAGAAATAAATTAAAGATCTATTCATCTTTCATAATACTTTCATGTAAAAGTATTCTATTGTACGTATTGTGACGGAGAAATATCGGGTAACACAGTTTATACAACTATTCCGTAGTCTCTATTAGTCTGCTGTCAGGCAAGTACACTATTTGTCTATGATTAACAAATGTAACAGAGCAGCCAGCTTCCAACACAAGAGGGAAGGTTTGAGAAAACACTGATTTTCCCTACGTGAGGATAGTAACTCTGTAATACAAATGCACGCTATAATAGGTTGGAAGGTGAAATGCTGCAGTACATGGTACCAAAACTTATACAGCTAGAGCAGATATTTAATAAAAACCATATTTGATACGAAATGATAACATATGTCGGCTATAGAGTAAAATGTATTATTCTGATCACAGACCGGATGGTTTATGAATATTGAACGCCGATGTGTGGGATGTCGCCCAGAAGTGTGATCCATTGGTCTCGGGTGATGCCTTTAACCTAAGACGTATGAGCTTGTCATCACGTCGTAGAAAAAAAAGTATTTTCTGTTATCTATCGGGAGAATCTGAAGATAAACGGATACTTTAATTGTAAGACGTACCCTAGGAACCACTCCCTAGGGATGACTTGTAGTGGTAATGTCGACTTAACGCATTCTCTGGTCTTTTTCCTATGTAAAGTGACAACATAAAAGGAACCTATATTGATATTAACGTAGAGATTCACTTGCGAACATTTTAATTAACTAAAATAATGACGCAAGTGATTTGTACTCAAGTTCCTATACCTGGGTTGGAAACTCATTTACGTAGTGCGATATTCTTTCTTAATTCATTTGATGAATTTGACATTTGATCCAACCAATACCAATACCTTTACTAATGTTTAGCGATGTTGCTTATCTTTATGAAAAGTTATAATGATAAATATGATCGAAAGTAAATACAATGGAATGTGGAAAACCTCCAAAGAGTAGCAATGACGAACATGCGATACAAACATAAACGTCAAGTCTTGGAGATTTTTTGGATTTGCAGTCGGTATACTTAGACACCTCAAAATGTCTTCTTTTGTTATAATCCAGGAAAGGCAAGCTACCACATATATTCACACGTTAAACATGTAACGTTGACTTTGAATGACAGGTTTACAACGTCTTTGTTGAGATATTTCACAGACTATTGTCATACCAACTGAGACAGATTCTATCTTGGACAACTTCTTTAGGTGTTGCATATAAATCAAATGAAAAAGGTAGGCTTTTTAGATAAGGTAACATTAACTTCACTTACTTATTGCATATCATATAAGCTGCATCGAATATATTGTTAAAGAAAAAAAGACCTAATTGAGCGTGCATATACCCATCATATTCGAAACTTTTTAACTTTCGTTTACACTGATCGCACAACTATAACAAACGTGATTATTTCAATTTTCTATAGCGTGCAAGTCCCCCTCCCCCCTCTTCCCATCCGGAATAGAACCTCAACTTCTCAATTGTTTGATCGTTTTACTAAATAGATAACAAGCAGCACAAGGGTTCCGATGATCCAGGTAAATTGGAGTTTTATAGTGGTCCTCACGATTTGATTGGGCAATATTGCAATGTCTTTATCATATAGAGATTCAAGTTTTCAACGCTCGTTATTATGCCTAGTGGCGATTTCGTTTTCGCATTATGAAAATGTGGCGTTCTTCCAATTTATCTCGCTTTATATGTCAGGTATCGTGTAAACTATTATTTTGCTTAACTTTTACTTATACCCATTTTCATGAAGTTACTTATATTTTGGTTACTTTGGTCTGTATTTTTGATCGATGTGGTAAGCTACACAGGCCTATCGATGAAGCAAATATTATAGAACATATTAATTTCAATCGTATTAGATAACAACTAATTGAACGTTTCCTGCATCGTAAATACCGGTTATGCATTTTTATGATAAGTTTTTGTCTTTTGAAATGATATGATAGCACAAAATCCGACAATAGACACATCTACAATAACGATGTCCATTTGTTACAAAAGTTATCTTGCGCCTGTCCAGACTAATGAATGTATTTGCAGGTTGGAAGCCAACTACCTGTCTTGTATACGTTGATAGTGTTAAAATGGTTGATATATCGCCGTAATATCCACGTACTGTAACATAAGAGGACAGGAAAAGCTTGGCTACAGACATCCTTCTACTTAACAGTTATCCGTCTTCGATCTAATACAATCTTATATACTTCTAGTACTTGTGGTGAAGTCGGTAATGTGCCTGTGACGTATTTGAATTATATTAACAAGAACAGCGTAGGGAATTTGACGGTCGTACTTTCATCTATTAAAGGTTAGTTGGACGATACATTGGATAATACCGTAAACCAATAACACTGATCTTCATTCAGTTTGGGATGTCTATATCTATATAATGCTACGACATAAATAAAACCAAATCTAATACTCCTCGACTCAATGTGAACAAAGTGCAGGCAAATCTTGAACTGTAAATACTTTAAATCAACATTTAGTTTGAACTACATGTATGTATATCACAATGATGTTAAGACATAAACAATTCTCAGACTTAGCACAAATTGGTGCTACCGAACCTAGGACAGGTCACTAACGTATTATCAGTTTACAATGTAATATATGTATTAACAATGCTGTCATAAGACATAAGACCTAATACAAATTCGTGCATCACGTTCACAATCACTTTATATTAAAATCATAATAAACAAACTATAACGAAATGAGTAGTAATACATATACCTAATACTTTCAGACAGTTTAATAAACCATTCAGTTAATGATGCAATAGATTTATGCTTACGATAACGACAGCAGGTAAGCTACTTCTAAACCGAATATAGCCGTATGTTAATGATATCTTTCACCAGTCAACTATACTTTAATCAAATCTTAAAATGTATTTATATATATATGCCGCTCTACATGTACGTTATATAATGTGGCGTCATCATATTAATCATTTAATGTTTTATCACTCATATTAAACGTTTATTGTTTAATCACTCATAATAAACGTTTATGTTTTATCATTCATATTAAACATTAATATATTTTATCACTCATATCAAACATTTATTGTTTTATCACCCATAATAAACGTTTATTGTTTTATTATTCATATCAAACATTTATTGTTTTATCACTCATAATAAATGTTTATTGTTTTATTACCCATATTAAACATTTAATGTTTTATCACTCATATTAAACATTTCATGCTTTTTCGTTCATATTTCAAATTAGAATCACCACACTATGTGAAGCTTTAATCGTGGCTGTTATCAATTCATCCACCAAAAGAACAAGTTTCGTACCCGGGATAGAAATCTCAAATGTATATGTTTTGCATATTTTTGTGTTGAATCTTAATTTGAAAGTTTTATAGTGCTTTAACAGCGATTCTGAAATCTCGATAAAGTAACTTCTTGTCTCTTTCTACTTGTCTATTTTAAGGAATTCACATGAACAAGTTTTGAAGTTATGAAAAAAGATATTTTCACTAAGCAAGTGATTAAGCTATTCACATTTTGAACAGATGGGTCCTAGAATACAAAACCCTACTTACCATGTCAAAAATCTGAGTCATCGTTAGGCCCATCCCTACCACTACTGGATTGCTTGCGTTTCGGACAGGCCGGACAGACTTTTCATACCCCATGAGGAGGAAAGTACATGAGACGTTGCTCGTCTGGAACTGACTGATTCCGTAAATCTTGTGACATTTTCCGCCTATCATCCGAAGAATGAACTACGTATGTGACATTGTAGAATGCACTCTCGGGAATCCCCTGAAGTTCCGGTAGGACGTCATATCCTGTCAACAGCAAATATATGCACTGACGTTAAAACATGGTTGTGAAAAAACAACAAAAAAAAACAAAAACAAAAAAAAACAGAGTACCGATATTAAAGTGAAACCGTGTATGTTTGTATAAGCTATGAATAGAAAAAAAACCCAATCAATATTCATAGCTATTGTTTATATTCAAGTATTCTAATGCAAGTCTTTTATAAATCTTCCTTGATAATGTCGACATATTTTTCAAAGCGATATAAAAGTCAATAAAGTCATCTCTCAAATATTCCTGTAAACATTTTGATATACATAACATTAACAAATATCAAAACTGTAAAAGTATTTGATTTCATTATGACAAAATGTGTTTTTAGTCACGTGATAATATTTATTACTTGTTGCAGTTGTGAAGGGATTTTACACGTCCGGTATAAATAGGAATAAAAGCTTCACCTCCCCGTCTTGATATATTCTCTCTTTCCTATGAATTCGCATTAAGTTACTTTTGAATAAAATCTCTTAGAAACCGTTCCCAAACTTCTAGACAATTTCCCAAACTCTTTCATCACAAGACTCTGGTGCATTGCCTCTTTGCACTGTAGCGAAATCCAATTACGTCCTGAAGGATCTATTCTGATCAAGTCGTAATGATTTGAATTTTGATTCGGTGTATGATCACTCAGCAGCATGCTTTTATCAATGTCTGCCAAATACATATTATTTATGGTAGCTTATAACAATACATTCTTAAATGTATTAAGAAATATGTATATTAAGTAACAATAAAACGCTGATATCACCATTATATTTACGGTATCGTGTTATTGTATCTTTGCTGGTCTGATATACATTATCGAGAGGTAATATAAACAGATCAAGACATATCCACATGGGAAGGTAGCAAGATGTCACTGCTATCGGCGAATACGGGCTTATTAAACCAAGTATAATCCTGCATTTATCAAAATGTCAAGTACAACATAAATACACCGTTATTAAGGCCTGATCCATGTTGTACTCGTCAGAATTTAATGGGTATGGCCGCTACCGAAATAATAGTGCCATGTTGGTACCAGCTTGATGCATTGGATGACAACAGCCAACATCCCATGCTGACTATTACATCTCTGCGTTGATACGTGCAAAGGTAATTTAAAAGGGAAATTATCGTATCACTTCAAAATAGCAAGTGCATTTCCTACATGGAAATTTACTGTTGATTTAGATTTCCTCGTGAAATGCATTAAATGTTTGGCATGTTTCTACGTAAAAGCTTTGAGTGTTTATTTTACTATTATAGTTATTAAATAGCGATGAACTCTTTGTCTGTTGTATTTAATGCTCTGTAACAATACCGTATCGTCACTGCTGATTGATATTGTCTGTCGATAATTTTGTTAGAAAATATGCGTTCATATCATAAAATGTTCTAAAATTAACTCTGCACGAAACATTCTTTCCAATTTTAAAGTTATCTTTTAATGTGAATTGCACTGTTGACGGCAGTAAAATCTATATCGTAAACAGACTAAATTTATAACAACCCAGTTTCGCAGCACCCCTGGAAAGGGGTACACTTCAGTTCACATACATCACAGTGTAAGCAGGAATTTAAATACGTAGAAACTAATTCACTCAGCTTGAGGCATATTCAGATAGCTGTTCATTTTGTGATAGTGAAATAACTTTCAATTGGATCTTTATCAACAAAGCAAGCGTCCATTATTTAAAGATATTAAACACGCTCCGATTGCACTGCAAATAGCATCCTAATGCAATACACACATATTTTACATACAAAGGACATTCCTGTCATGTTGCCAACAATAATACTCCTTAAAACAATTAGTTTTTATGATAGTCGCGCAGATTTTAATTATTTCATTATCTTTCTTTTCGCTATTTATCTCGACATTTTATGTCCTTGATAATTTAATGACACCCACATGAATATCTAAGCAAACATGACACCCCGTTTATAATATTACGTGTAAGGTGTCAAGGTAGTGTGCTGTTCGTAAGGAAAACAAGGGGCACCACTGGAAAATAAACTTATACACAAATCAGATTCTGTAGTATATATACACAATATAATTTTGTGATGTTTTGTGTAGATAAATCCTTTCTGTTTTAGAGTAAACAGATATGTTGATAATTCGGGAAAGCTGCTAAGATAGATTGTATACAGATATGGAATGTTACAAACAGCTGCAGCCAAGGGAATTAAAAGTAAACAAAACGTATCATATACTACAAGTGTTACATTATTGCTGTAATGAATTAATCCTATAGATATAATTGCAGATGACATATGCGTGTGTAAATTGCCTAATATTAGTAATACAAGTGGTAGCAAGCATTCATTATCCGTTAGCTGTGATGGAATGGAATACCAAACATGATAGCTCAAAATCAAGAACATTAGTGCAAGATATGGGGAACAATATATATATATTGATATGCAAGGAGAACATTGTTAAAGTACAATGAGACGTAGACCAGGGGTTCCGCAAGGATAGTCGTCTTATGACTCATCGTCGACAATTGCCATATGTATCTGGGTCCGATCCACTTAAAGTCACAATCTTGAAACGTGAACAAGGGTGGTGAACATAATATAATGGAAAACAACAACATGTAAAGTATATTGTTAATTTGGTATTCTTATACGTTTTCATTTTCGTTATTTGGGAGGATGAAATTTAAATTCGATAATAAAGAAATCGTTAAAGATATATCTAGTTAGCATGATATATATTTTCTAATTTATGTACCAAATACGTCCTGTTTGCTTTGAACTGTGGAAAAGCAGAGAAATTGCGAGACATAAAAACCAACCTTTGAAGTAAAGAAGTAACACCTATTGATATATGAATGTACAATGTCAAAACAGAGCTGTTTGATGTTTAAATCTGAACAAATCACAGATGACAATGTAGATTAAATGCTTCAGCCTGATATGCGAGAGCAACGTAGGATCGTTATTGTAGCTGCATGCGCTTCTGTGGGTGCCAGTAAATCTCATTAGCGGAGCGGTGTTCAGCGCTTACAAGGGCGCTTGTCTGGCTTCCACTTCAATATTGCTTACTTCATGGACGGTTTTCCCTCTTCACCTTCTAATCACAGACATCACGATGTAATGGAGTGTCTCATATCTTCAACAAGCGTTCCTACACTTGTCACTAAGACAAGCAAATCCGGCATCAGCTGGGTTTAATCCAGGTAACAGACGAAATGTAGACCTTTTTTTAACAAAAGCACTCTGGACAGCCATTTATCATGTCTTGATGGCGTTCATGAAGATTCTAAGACTTCAGACTGAGAAACTTTTGAAAGAGCTGGGAAACGAAATAGTAATTATTCATTCAATACTTTGCTAACCACATTGTGTTCAAAACAAAGGAAGTCAAACAATCTATACATTTTTGAAAAGTAACCTTGGGAATATACATTTATTATTTTTTTCATTTAAATCCTGTTATCATTTTTTGTTTATCTATTTGTATTCATATTTGACAAGTTTTTTTTTATATTGTGGTACACAATTACCTGTACATGTAATGAAAAAGAGAGAAAAAAAGCAAAAATGACATTATAGCTATATTGAAAATGAAAAAGCGTGTCATATCAATTGTGTATATTTCTATTAATGACGGAATTACGGTCTTAACAACTGAACAACTGCTTCCTGTCAGAATATCACAATAAATATCACGTAATATTCATTCACAAAAGAATATATTCTACAAATGTGTAGAGAATTTATTTCAGCTAAGTTGGCGGTCGGTGCTCAAATACTAGTTACATCTGACACGTTATCGGGGACCACTGCCATGATGTCAGACGCCTTAGGGTTTTGGTAGCACACCACAGAAAGACTGGGTGGTAACGGGTGTTTTTTTTGTTAAGCAAACAACTCCTGTATTATAATATGCATAAAAATGAAATACAGGCTTCACATTTGTTAAAGCTAAAATAAATAAATTGGTTCCGGATTTTCCGAAAGTGTGTTTACAAAGGAAATTTAGTTTTGCCTACAGCGAAGATCGCGGGAAAACTTAATGTACAACATATGTCAAAACAATATTAATTCTGTCTTTGGGATAGAGATATTTAATTTTAAATAGGTTTCAGAAAAAAAATTGTGTAGATAATTTTGTTATTTTGAGTCAAATATCATAATATTGTTACTACTTTATTAGAAATAATATGAAGGGTTAATTGGCAATGTTTACATATCTAACACATGTGTGCCATATTTTTCAGAATTGGGCATTTCCACTGTACTCTGCCACCTTTGTGTTGGATGTGGTGATCTACGATGGGGGATGTCACGGGGGTGAAGTTTGGGTTGAGTCGGTGTTTACGGAGGGGGTGGATAGGGTTTTTACTGGATGGGGTGGGGTGTCACGGGGTCAGGGGATGGGAGTTTACGGAAGGGGAGGGAGGGGGTGTTACTACATTTTTATGCGACTAAGAGAACAACATTGGGGTAAAATCGTATCAATGCTTCAACGTATTAATAGAAAATGCACACGGCTAATTGCATTCATTATGACCCATATCTAGGTCAACCATACGCTTCCGGACATGCTACTTTAATTTTATCCTCAAATCAGTTTCAGATAGTAAAAAACAGACAGTTAATTCGAAAGAAAATAATAAAACACACTCTTTTTTTTCAACGCAGTCCCTATCGATTAGTTATATTTTCCATTAATTAGCTTCATTAAAAACACCAAAGATCAGCATTCATCAAGTGAAATCTTTGAATCTCAAATTGAATTATTCCTCAGGTTGGTCTTATATATCGGCCTTCCTTCTGCCTTTTATTTTTTTTTTCTAAATTCAGCTTACAAATGTACGTGTTCATCTAAGGTGTAATAGTAGAAAACATTTTGACTGTATACCCGTACACAGTAAGTTGGTACTAAGGAAAAAGAAGGAAAGGTAATGAACGGCACGTAGACTGCAGTATCTTATTCATTAACTCCGTAAATAGCTATTGTACGTTTGAAACCTATACTAATTATGATCCATTTGAAATATTGATATCCTCTGTATTACACGTTTTCAAAAACACAGCGACCATTGAAGGCGAATCGTCATAAGGAAGGCATAAAACTCCCCTGATGGTCATATTTATGGGGGTGGTCAAATGATAACATATATCATAGGTTTGAAAGGAACATTAATATGTAAATGCATAAATTCTGCAACTCTTTGCAAAAACCTACAATGGTGTCATTCCTTATCAGCCTCCTTATTACCAATTTCCGGTGTACATTGGCATTTCTGAATTGGCTTTGAAATATAAATGGTAGTACCGATTTCATGTAAACAGTGACAATTTTAACTGTGCTTTGAAGTATGAATCTAGTCCTGAACACACAGTATATGTCAGATTAGATTTATAACTTATTTTCTGCGTGACGAAGTTCTTTTTTTTTTCGTCGAAAAAAAGACAAGATTTGAAGCATCGCGAATGTTGATAAAACTATGGCGTTTCACCTCTCTTCTCCCTTAAACAAGACAAATGCGCAATAACATAGCCATTCATTTGAGCCTCATAGCATATAAGAGAATGTCAAAGATACACAACGTAGCCAAATACCTTTTTATGTACACATAAAACTGAAAGCTGTCGACAATTAACAAAATAACAGCAAAAAATAGATAGGCTTGTCCCGACAGAAATCTGTGAAAGGCTAAGTGCATATCCATGTTTGAAAAAAAATGTCTTCAGATAGATGTCTACATGCAAGAATATCAGAATTAAGATTTATGGCTTGTTTGATATCTTCCCCGATTAGTTAAGTTGAGCTATACTCATTTTCAGAATACAATATTATCATCAAAACTGTAGTTGATCAATATTGTCAATTAGTCTGATAGACATTTCGATACAAAGGAACTCTTATCTCTTAACATAATTGAGAACTACAGAAGGCCAAGAAGGACAAGCAACAGTAACAAATGGAACTTTTCACTACGGTATCTCATACAGTCGTGATGCTGTAAAACATTTATTTTCTTTGTGTGACATTTCAAATATTATGTATATGGTGGTTCAGTGTAGGTCCTATCACCACAGATGCTAATGTAGTTATGTTTGTACACAGTACTCCTGGGACTTTTTCGCGCGTAGATATATCCTGTGATTGTAGGTTGTAAAAAAGCGATTTGGTCGCTCGTTAATGCTTTGTATGTTCTGGGGCCCTACACAAACTGGTGTTAATGGCCCATCAATATAATTGCCTTGTAAAATACACAGCTACTGGTAAGAAATTGGTCATTTTAACGTTGGACGGTCTATCTAGCGTAAATTCATTTTTGTGCGCCAGTGACTTTATTAGATACTGTTAATGAGTATTAATTTTGAGATCTCCGGTTACGTTGAAGTGCAAATACGCATAGACCACCGAGAATAATGGCTTTTTACTATGTATCCCCATCCCATACAAAACAACTGTGAATTGTGTAGGGCTTGTGGAGCATCGTTATGATGCCGTGCTGAATGTGGTTCACAGTGACACTTGACTGTATAGAACGTTTACAGACCAGGCTAAGTCGTATTATATGAAAAGAAGACGTACACCAATTCTCTAATACAAATTAAAACATAGATTAGAGAGAAATAGACATCGCAATTCCATTTGTTGAAATTCAAAATCTGACTTCTGGTGAAAAAAGCAATGATGGAAAATGGAATGAATAGAAAAGTCAGTAATTACTGTGGTAAGCTAATAAAACATTGATGAACTTAATTCAACACTGAGTTTGCAACATCGAAAGATTGATTATGCCGATCAATAACTCCGATTTATGAATTCAGATATGAAAATAAATGAATATATCCCACCATTTGTCACTGTTTATCAACTACGCTAATGCCTATACTACAGGGATATATTGTTTGATGTTTCATAACAGTCTCTGTGAATCTACATGGGACTAAATATCCTAGCAATAGTTGTCGTTCATACATGTATGTTTAATCAAGATGCGCTAATGCAGCTTTTTGAAATGTCTTAGATTAAAACATTATTTATAATCATCGTACATGTATCACCTTTGAAGAAAACACGTTGCTCGATCAGGTAAAAAATCCCTGAAGCCTAAACGAAAGGCGAATGTGTTACCACTGCACCATCTGACCACACATAATGTGTTTATAACAATCCCAAACGGACCCCTCATTTCGCTTCGGTGCTTGTTTTGCTTCCGCGTTAAATAATAGTCATATAATGTCTGATATATGTGATCATCTTCAAAAGTGTCCACAATATAGCGATCCCTTACATACAAACTGTATTTAAAGATTGATGTCATGCACAACAGACAAGAAGTTCGCTAGACAGAGAACTCCCGACAGTGAAGTCAACTGGAGATACTGCTAGATAATAGGTGGTCTCGTTGAGAATATCCGACATAATACAGACAGTTTGGATTACATCTTACATCTTACATTAATACAGAAGTTCGGAATATAATATATAGGCAATAACTAATAAAACACGACCCTGATTCCAAAAGTTCATAGGTAGCTAGATCACAATACCGTTTGAGTTGTGAGTAGCTAGATTTGCGTTGATCTTTAGTCTCCGTAAACGTATGCCAAGCTTAATTCATTTAACACCTTATTTATTTTATTCTGACTTAAATGTTGAAAATAATGTTGAAATTAATTGAATTATATAAATATTTCACTTCTCCATCCAGATTGTGTTATTTCTGTCTACCTTTTCTGAGCTCCTCAGTCGCTTCCTTGGCTACGTATCAACAACTTAGGTCGCTAGTATCACTGACATGTCCTAGGTAGACGAAACAGCGGTATGATATCCCTAATATCACTGACGTGTCCTAGGTGGATGAAACAACGGTATGATATCCCTAATATCACTGACGTGTCCTAGGTGGACGAAACAACGGCATGATATCCCTAATATCACTGACGTGTCCTAGGTGGACGAAACAACGGTATAATATCCCTAATATCACTGACATGTCCTAGGTGGATGAAACAACGGTATGATATCCCTAACATCACTGACGTGTCCTAGGTAGACGAAACAACGGTATGATATCCCTAATATCACTGACGTGTCCTAGGTGGACGAAACAACGGTATGATATCCCTAATAACACTGTCGTGTCCTAGATGGATGAAACAACGGTATGCTATCCCTAATATCACAGACGTGTCCTAGGTAGACGGAGCAGCTACATTGATATGTTGAGGTTTAATTAAATTTGGCTCGACGGTATCTGAACCTCAATTTCGGTTGAAAGGTACAGATTTGATATGAAAAAAGCAATCTTTATATTTTCTTTTCATACAATACCTCATAATTAGCAAGTGATATTGCTTTAACAGCAAAGTTTCCTTAAGGTTGCATCAATATACATGTATAGGGGACAAATCGTAACCTCTCAACACGTCATTGTCGCGTCCATTTGATGTCATTCTAAGTTGGCATACAAATATCATGGAAGACCAGCAATCGGAACAATATGCCTTGATTATAGAATCCATACTGACTCTTTGTACCACTATCACTGACAAAAAACCAATGATTAAATCCTCCAGCGGCACACAAATCCAAGCTCTATAATTACTAACTAGGTCACCACTTCCGGTGTATTACACATAAAAGACCCGTATTAGATGACGAGGAATGAATGCCACCTTTTGCACGTTTCCATGCATGTGATCAATATTAAGAGTAAGCTCAATCACTCACTTGATTTTCGGGTCATTTCAAAACTTAAGTCATTTAGCTAGTGCGACATATGTCACTCGTAATTAAATATCTTGACAACACCTTATAAATGAAAGAACACAAAGACATGCGGACAGGGGCCGTCTGTCTCTAAGTACATTGTACCGTATGGGAAGGTCACTGATCTGTTAGTGGCGACAAGCACACAAACATTGGTCATGAAGGCATTAGTATATTATAGGAGGGAAAGGTAGATTTTATGAAAGTTTAATTGATACGTGACTTTTTTTATATTGATGTCAGGGAACAGTGTCTAAATGTAGCTGTGCTATACATAAATCATACTGTCATGATATCATAGTAGCAAGAACAGTTAATATGAATCGATTCTATGAAATTGCGAATGATGGGATTAAATTTGTACTACCGTAATTATCGATTTTGCTTTTCAGTTCAATTTGCACGTACGACACCCAATCAAATTATCGTTCCTTGATAATGTTACATAGAAAAAATCTGCTATAAAATGAAATCACAGATCTTAATATTGATCGAAATGTCCCGTGTTATATTATAAATAATTTGACCCAACAATTAACATGAAATATACAGACATACACACACTATTTTACGCTTATTTTAATAAAACAATCACGTCAAAGACTGTTTTATTTGCGTATGAACATAGTATTTCCTCTTTTACCCATATCGGTTTTTTTTTACAATTGACCTTTACAATAATTGAGTTTAATCAAAATTCATATTTGTGTGTCGGTCTCATATTTACTCATGTTTATCAGGACTTTATTCGCAGAGTTGGTCACGTGATAATAACATGACGTCATCATTAATGCATAGCTAGAGTAAGACAACCAAATGAAGATAAGATATAATTTGTAATATAGTTATAACATTTATAACGCGGGACGTTTTGGGACAAAATTCCGTACGAAATGTGTTATATGCTCACTAGATGTCATTGGGAAATATGACGTTTTGGTATTTAGTAAGGCCACGATCGTTTCTAGCATGTATTAATTAGTTTTCACACATCGTGTAGAATTGTATGTATGCTATGATTTAAATGATATACACTTGATCAATACGTACTTTCTTAAAAAGATAAGGATAAAAGTAATGTTTTATGCTTCAATTTAAAATCATGCATTTAGGCATTTTCTAAAGTTTCGCTAACAATTAAAACAATCGTTGTCATATTATAGTGTATATTGCAAGACATTCATTGTCTTAAATTTCTCAGTATACACCATTTCGAAAACTGTGAACTATTGGCCAGTTTCTGTCATTTGAAAAGGTAATTACCAGAATCTACAAAGAAAGGCTCGTTTTGAAAGCGCAACTGATTTCCGTTGACATTGTTGCACTTTGACAATAAAACATATATATGTCCACGACACCTTCACACGAACATTAAGAAATCGACGAACACGTGTCTTTAAATAGCTGTGAGCACAGAATGGATTGTTAGAGCTTTTTACAGTCACCTCATCATGTGTGTAATTTGTACACGACTTTTCTTTCGAATATGGCTGTATTTAGATAGTACACCTTAAGAAATAGTCCCGTTAACTTCAATACGAAAGCAGCTCCCTGTTTCCTAATCTGTTTTCCACTCCCAGGATTCTAATCAATTTGTAGTGCTGTCACAGGCTGTAGAATCGAACACTGTATAATGATATTGGTCTCACCCACTAAGAAATCACAATTACCACTTGGGCATTATCCCTGTCCTAAATTGGGAAATTTTGGAGTAATTTTCAAGCCTCAATTTACACTAGTTATATCTAAATCTATAGGGTGCCATCAAATAATGCTTCCTGCTAATAATTGGTCCTCAATTAGGTTCACTTAAAGCAGTGTTAATTCCGTAAATATCAAAGTGTTAAAGAACGTTAAAAGGCACCATTCTAAAATTGTAATCACCGTGTCTAACACAGAATGCTAGTTTGTATGGTTGAATATGTTTTATGCATTGCATGACAATTGCAGCTTTCTTGGCAAAGGTAGGAAGACGGAAGATATTAATATACACGTGTGTAGTTACGTAGGCAAGGTTTTAAGTCCGGAGGTATAAATGGAGGAAATCAATAACGTCTATGTTACCACTGTCCCTATATGTCATGTATTTTAATCATGTGAGTGTACTTAATAATGATATATTTAGCATTTTACAAGCTACCTGGCAAATTACTCCAAACTATTTTAACCTGCCATTATTTTGTTGATGACGTGTTCCATGAGGTACAAATGGGTGCACAGAAGGCAAACAAAAGATGGAATGACACCTTTAAATGTCGAATACTGATAAGGAAATCAAAATGATTGTTATCAGGAAATTATTTTGAAGGTATTACTATTGGATATCTAAATACGAATATAAAAACTGATAACATAAATGATTATCATAAAGGAAATGATTTTGAAGGTATTATTATTGGATATCTAAATACGAATATAAAAACCGATAACATAAATGATTATTATAAAGAAATGATTTTGAAGGTATCATTATTGGATATCTAAATACGTGTATAAAAACTGATAACATACATGAACCTACTGCTAGACAGGAGGATAACTTAGGAAAATAGTGTCGTTAGATATGAAAGCAGTAACAGATACGTTATATCTCGAATGACGAAGAGGAATCTGCGCTACACAGCTGTTCCTGCTAAGACTCGGAAGTGATGTTTGGAAACCCAGAAAAGGAAGTCAGAGTAAAATAATTATCAGAGAAAGAAGATATGCATGCATGTATCATCTTCATTTTACCCGAAAAGAGTTGTTTGCACAACTACAATGAGCCCCGTAGATACTGACAGCTCTAAGACAATCTATGTACAATTTATAACACGCTTCATCCTTTCCATCTTTTATTCAAAAACATATATTGACATGTCTGCTTCAGGATTTTTAAGCCTTAAATCTTATCGAGTATACTTTTTATAACCCTCTTTATGGCTTTAAATATCTATCGTGAATCTCTGGACAGTCTTTCAATCGCCTTTCGAAGTATCGTATTTCTTTTTTTCTTGTCCCTTTACTGTTGAAGTTGGGTTCCTGGCTGTCGTTTTCATATGACCCTGGTTGTTATGGGAATGTTATTTGCTAATCCAGAAAACATATAATAATGATAACCTTAAAATAGAACGAATAAAAAAGCGTTTTCGTATTAGATTAAAAAAACATTCGAAGCACATTCTGAACACACATGCTGTATTATGTAATCCCCATGAGAGACGTTCACATTCATTTCTGCCTTAAGACGTAGACAACGACATTTCAAACTAAGCATCAAATTGACAGAGAATATTAATGTCACGTCACATACGCCACCTAATGTTGATTTTATCAGATGATTGCATCCAATGACCTTATGTACACATAACATCGGCAGTCATGAACAAACATCGCCATTACGCAACCCTTCTCCATATACGATTATAGATGATTAAATATAGGGATACATCCGGGCAGCTCTAGTCCCACAAATATCGTCATACAGGGACAGAGCTAACATGTTTTATTGGAAAAGGAAACAACGGGGAAAGTTGAAGGGTAGCGGGTATATACCAACAGCCAGAATACAAAATGAAACAGTTTGTTGGAACTTTACTACAAGCAATCTTTGAAAAAGAAAACAGGGAATACCACCATAATAACGACACCGATATTCTAACTCGAAATGAGAACACGAGTGTAAAATGTGCATGGAGACATTTGACAAGGTACAAGGATATTAAGAACAGGTATTCCGGGAGAGTGAGCGTCTTCTGCTACATCGAAGACTACCGCCATACAAAATAAGGGCGAACACATTTCTTGGTAATGAAACATTAATAAATGTGTATAATGCCTAACAAGACTTTCATGGCGTGTTTACATAAAGTTTCTTTCTTAGCGTCAAGATTGATTACGTATCTCAGGAATGAGCAACTAAAATTTCGCTTGATTTAAATCGATCGTATTCAATGATAAGTAGTTCCGGATAAAGAATTCCTGCATCTGAAAGCAAGTATTTTTGTTGACAATGGAAAAACTGATAATAATACCAAACCCGTGTTCTTAATCTGGGGGCTCTGTCAGGATACCATAACCTTCAACACAATTGTGATATATAGAGCTGTCGAATACAAAACCAAGTGTTCACATCAAGAATATCGGGAGAAACACCAAATAAACAAAAATGCTGACACAATAACGTATACGTCTATTCACTTATAAATCCATCCGAGACTGCTGTGGCGGTCTTCGCGTTAATTAACAAGCCATTTCGTTATGGGGGAGGATTTTGGAGTGTCTGATAAAGTTATGTCACTTCACAAGATGGTGTCTGAGTATACATGATACAAGAACGAAGAGCGTGGTTGATGCATAGTCTTTGGTTTTGCAATAGTGTTAACATGTAATCATCTCTAGAAACCGCCTCTGCAGGTATGGTTACAATGTTCCATTAAATTTTGATTGTAAATTAAAGGTCGCGTGTCCTTTTAAATAGCGTATTTCATGATAAAGTCCACAACATGCTAGAACGTAGACATCTATAGTGTCGTTATCATTTACATACCCTTTAAACAGCCATTGCTGTTTTAGATCAGTTCATCACCACATTAGTCTATATTGTCGCTGTGATAAGGTTATGGTACGTGTATATGTGGAAAAGGCCTGGTGTAAATGGTACACATATGTGTATGCGAACGACAACATTATTATTTGACGGGAGCCATATACTGTACCATGTATACATGTATGACATTGCATTTCTCTTCATCAACATTTTATGTAGTCTAATACGGAAAATGCAGGGAGCCCTCGGACTTCAATAATCTCACTATTGATTAAACAATAAACGGCCATGTTTACGAATTCGGCTTAAGTATGTACAATATTATCAGAGAATGACAACAAACACAGAATGACACATGTCAACATAATCTGAATCGATAAAACGAGTGCCAACTTTATATTAAAACAGAAACTATTGAAATAAATGTACAAGGATGACCAGAACTGGTGTTCAGGAGGTCAAGTGTCTTCTAATGTTTGCACCAACACGTAAGTGTATGCCGAGTACAGTTGATGTCTCATCCTCATAACGATGATGGGGTTGGTGAACAAATCTGTTGAGGCACATTAAGAACATAATTAATACATTTTGTGAACACTATTTTTCAAGTCTATCTCCTCCCTTAAAACCTCCACTTAACATCACACAGCAATAAACGTAGATGCTGTCGTTTTCTTTAACACAAGCGTTATCCGATTTGAATGACTTTACAAACACATGTATTTGAAGGACAGAGAAGAACATCTATTCAGATAGAATACTTTCCATTAGTAATTCAACCTATTGAGAGTTCTCTCCATGTCTGATATAAACCACTTTGATGAGAGAAGTATAGTGGCATCTTTAATAACTTCATTTAACAAACGTTTGTTTGTGATACATGTATCGATTAAAAATATTAAAGTTTGGTATGTCATTCCAAGACACTATTGAATACAGTTTTTGTTTCTGGTTTTATTATGTTTAAACATGTTCATTTCATTGAAAATAGTCAATGTTATCTTTAGGATATGGTATCTTGAAGAAAAAGGAAAGTGAAACTGGACTTTACCGACACTACATATGGCGGAGTAAATGTGTTGAATATGTCGGTAAAGTCAGTGTAGGTAATGACAATGTTCTGGCATCGTCAGTACCCACGTAATCTGTGTTCGCATTTTTCAAATCGATACCATGGGGGCACAGGCAAGAACGGAATCCAGTCATTTGATTGGTTCCGTAGGAGATGGAAAAGGAAAGTTTGACCAATAAGAAACATCGTATTATGTAACATGTCCATAGGTTTGTTTTGCAAGATGTCCGGCAACAAACCATACTGACACAAGGGTGCAGCCATTTTGGTATACAGTTTCTATTATCCAGACGAATAACAGCTTCAGTAATAAGAAACACTTTGGCTGGTCGATGGTCGATACAAATATGATGTTCTTGTCAAACCGAAGGTTTTGAAGAGAGTACTCCCACTGGTCAAACGAGAGAAGGTCCAGTTAAGGCCGACGGTGCCGTTCTGGTGGATATGGTCGGATGGTACGGGGGTCGTTAAAGTAAGTGGGCGGTAAGGTCAGGTTTCAATGTACATTATATAATCCCAAGGCCTTCTTAAGGAAACAGATGTCATTTACATTTAAAAGACAGACCAATGGTATATATGGATATGTTTTCAAAACTCATGTAATGCATTCCTAATGTCATTCTTTGTTGTCTCTTAAACTATGAGGACAATAGTTATAACCAGAAAATAATTCACATTCTCGCTCGATATCATAACAAAAACGGTGATATATGTAAATATACTTGTATACCTATAAATGGTATCATTTTGAGTTGCCTCTTTAAATGCGAACTCACATTGTCATTTTTTTTTCTCTTTTATATAATTGATATTTAAGGAGTATAACAGATGTCCACCATATACTTTAGTAAGACACGATAAACAGTTAGGAAAACATAAAAATGGCATTCGTGTCAGTTGTAAACCTGCCGGAAATATATTCATAACCTAAAATATAACGACTAGTTATAGTACGATTTGATATAAACGGAGCAGTCTGGTTTATGCAGACATATACATATATAGACTTTTTTCAAACAAACAAGCAATATTTCCATTACAAATCTACAATATATAACAACAATCATGGAAATGGCTACATGAAGGAACGCCTAATACAGTACAATACAATATAAATGGTTGATGTAAAGGCAATTCTTAAACTCAGATCTGTTCTACACTTGCAAGAATATTATCATCCTTCGAGAGTACCTGGCGTCATTTACCTCACTGACTTTTTTTAGTAGGGTGTTGTCAATCCATTTCAGCAATTTTGAATTCATTTTCTGTACATGTTTTTTTTGTCTTTTGAAAAACGAAATTTACATTTCATTTTTTTTCTTTTATTATTTAGTAATTTGATAATGTTTAAAATCAAAAACAAGAACTTTGATTTCTATATTCATTTCTAAAATGAACATTCTTCAATACTAATTTTGAGAATGGTCCTGATATATGCCCACACATTCTCATATGTCTTTTGATAATTGCGTCAGCTTTAATCATATCTGCATATCGATCAATATTAACGAATGGCACAGATTCTAATAAGAAAGAATTTTTAAAAAATACAAGAAGATTAGATGTCGATGTGCATATCAAATTTACTAATTCTTACTTCAAAATGTCGAGTGAAGACAAACAAAACAAAATGAAATAATGCAAAATGTGAGGGAAATAGTAAATCTAATTATTTAGAATAATGAGTATTTTCTGGTGCCCGTAAGCTACTTAAATGGTCTCTGCGACGAGCACTTCACCAGAAAATTATAAGCAATAAAGAGATGATCGCATGTTCGTCTCTTGTAGTACTCACCATGATAAGACACTGTGTACTTCAAAGCTTTGTTATCTTACTATGTGAGAGATAGTCTTTTATTAGTTTTGATCCTCCCTTGTTATTGCTAAAATGATTAATTTTCCCCAAAGGAGGATTCAGAACTCGCGGATCAAACGGTGGTAACTGTCAACTCGTTCTAATCATTTTCTTATCATTTAAACAAAAAGATTTTTGTTTTTCTGTATCGTCTTTGCAAAAGATCTGCCTTAAGTGCAATCTGAAATATGTTTAAACCGTTTCAGTTTTCTCTAAAACAAATGAAAAGAGTTGTGCAATTTTTAAGGTTTATATGTGTGGCTTACACGTCTGACAATCAAACGAAATATCGAAAAATTCCCTGCTTGTCACATATTTAAACTTCAATTTTTATGCATAACTTTTCAAAGATATCAGTCGATTAGATTGTAGATAATTTTATAATCATGCATAATGTTCAATAAAGTGGTTAATCTATCAAAAAAACATAAGATTCGCACGTCACAATATTACCCCTATTCGATGTGACGTTGTTTTACGTGCATGCGTCTAATATTCTAACATTACTCAAATTGCCTTCACGAACGTCGTTTTCAAATGATGTTCATGGTACAAATAAACGCGGTTTATTACAAAAAATTAGCTAATCAATAGATTGCGTAGAAAAGCTGAATATGTATTTGTTAAAACAAATATACAGACCTTCCTCCTTTATGCCTAAAAGTAACGTTTTCATTTATGAGCACATGCCTATGGTGAGATTTTCCCCAAATATACAATAAAAGGCTTTGGTTTGGAGTTATTATGAGAAAACATCAAAGGGGAATGTAATAAACTATAATGTGTAACATTTCAAAAATGGAAAAAACGCAGTCGTAATGAAAACATACTCATTGAAATTTAGGAAATGTTATGCCGGAAAAGAACAAAATGTAGATAAATATTGATGCACTATGACAATGGAATCCCATTGGTCTACAGTTGTCACATGGTAGGAGATCGACACTGACAAAACTATTAAAAAGATTGTATATAACACACGAGATATTAGACAAATAAGAAGTAGACATGCTGACTATCATGAAGGCATCATATAATTGATAGCGAAATAGTGAAAGTCAGAGTTTTTTGCTGTCAACACTGGCCTTCTGCAATTAAAAAAAATTGTCGATTGTTGATGTCTTCGCAACAACCAAGACTACATAAGGACGAGAGTCACCATTTGAAGAAAACAAAGTATAGCTGGACATTAATAAAGAGAAATGGAAGAAGGAAATGACAAGATAGATAGCCTAGATGTTACAAACCTGAGCTCTCCATTGCGCTAATGAGCAAAGTGGACGAACGATTCAAAAACAGTTCAACCCCCCCCCCTCCCCCTCCCCCGAGGTGTGTCCATGCTTCTGGTTTAACATGTACTTATATACCACAGGTCGATGTATGGAATAATGTTACCAAAGTCTGCTCTTAGATAAACAAAATAAGCACAATTATCAAAGACTGTGTGTGAGCTTTACGATAAGCTTCAACTGACACCGGAAGTTGTAGCCTCACCTTTCAGCATTTGTGGTGTTCAGATCTGATGAATATTCTATATTCATCGTCATTTTTGTTAGGAAAATCACTTTATGGCACATAGGTTTTTTCTTCTCTTGGAAAAAATGATTTTTTTTCAATATGTTTGCATGTAGGCTGATTCAGTATAAAAAAAAACCCCAAAAAAACAAAAACAAAAACAAAAAACATCCGCACTGATTCCAAAATTCTTTATTCTCTTTCCATTTTATAACATGGTATGGTTCTACATTTTGAGTTTGTTCATATGCATGTGTTCACGTGATGTATTGGTTGGTATCGGATTGTCTGATCACCTCACTGGACTGGAGCTAGGTATATTTGGAATGAAGCACCTACACGAACTTGACATGCTAATTGAAAGGCACGTGCAAAACATTGGCGCCGTGAAAGATTTGCTATAAACAAGCTCAATGAGCAGGCGATGGCTCATCACACATGGAGCTCACGGTCCAGAAAATTGGAAAATCGAAGTTGTCATTTCATTTCCATTCGTCAAAAATTCTGTCACTAGGAATAAGTTAAATTCTATACTGAAGAATATATGTTTACATTTGCTCCACATTTCCCCATTGACACAATGCTAAGAGGCAGTTGCCACCATACTCCTATAACACCCAGTGCCTCAGGCTATAACACCCAGTGGGTCATGTGACATTAAAAAAGGCAGGATTTTTTCTGTTGGTTCATTTTTTTTTCAAAGTTGACGGAAATGGTAAGACAATGTAAATATAAGTATTGAACAGTGGTTTTAATGTTGTTATAGTCGATATGACAGCACGATGTATGGTTGGCAAATGTAGCATGGAAATCCTAACCATACATCTTGCTGCCATATCGACAATAACAACATTAAAACCATTGTTCATTGCTTAAATAATTGCAACCCTTTATCAAAAGCAGGGTGAGAAATCGTTTAGCATTTAGCTTTAACGACGTGGGAATGCGCTATAATATCAGCCATGATAACTCTCTCTGTAATGATAACTAAACATAAACTAAACACATTCTAGTAAAATTATTGAATCAAAACGTACGTCGACAATGTAGCTGCAGAAAACCGAACATAGCGTTTAAAACAAAAACGTAGCTAGGCATGTGAACCGGAGGCGTAATGAACTTGAAACTTGGGTAAAACGAAAGGTTAAAGACATCTTTCCTGAGTCTGAGGTGAAACCATATTGACTAATTATATCACATGGGATACATATCTTTAAGTAATAATATTTGTCAATATCGGAAGAATGGTTCCACGCCCACCAAACAGTTTCCTCGGCATACATTGAGACTCCTAATGTCGAAATAAACCAAGACTGTGCTGTTTATTGATGAACAAGACTATGACACCTTTATCTAGAAAATTCCGAGTCTAAGAACAGGATCTGGAGTTGTAACTTTCAAATTAAGATCAAATCCGAATCAGTAAAACCCCTATTTTACCATTGATGGTGAAGTAAGTTAACAATAATGTAAGGCGGTTTTATGACAATGATGATACTACATATGTACTTCCGGTATGTACCAAGAACCGACAATGGTAGCCAAGCTTTGGTTGAGTTTTATGTCCGAACGACAACCTTTTTGGAAAACATTTGGTGATATAGGTGTATAAATATTAATTACTCTGAATAGAAATAAAATAAGAAATAACGGGACACAACTCTGAAATAACAGGGAAATTACGACATTTGTAAGTCTCGTATTACTTAAAATTAAATAATCATTGACCTTAATCAGGGCCAATTACGGAATTGGTCAATCAAAACGTAACGACCACAAATCATAAAACATATTTACTACATTATCACAATTAGATTATTCACTGCCGCCATACACATAACATATTCAGCGTGCCAGATCAGCATGCATATACTTCAAAATACCTAACATTGACAAATGTATGCTAATACTTGTACCCACATTTTAACTATGCTTTAACAGAACAAATAGCAACTTAATTTCAGAATCAATTCAATTATGATCGTCACTTCTCCCACTCAAAATATCTATTACAAATTGGCACCACTGAAATGTCCATATTTTGTAGTTTTCGCGGTTTACCGTATTACACTGTATTAAATGTTTATGAATATAGTCACCTAATCCGAATATACACAATTATATGGAATTCATTAAAAAAGTTATGAAGTATATAACTGTATATTTAACTGTACGATCTATTGGGTAAGTACATACCCAATAGATCGTACAGTTAAATATACAGATGAACCAATTTCAAAGTCGTTGTTTGTATTATTGAGTCCTTCCGTCGCATACAGAGTTGTCGTTCTTTGATTTTAGGCCATTTTTGTTGTTTTATTGATAAGAAAGATCTTACGCTAAGGACACTAAACACGAACATTGTTCTTTTCAGGAGAAAAAAGTTCCTTCCATAGTTATATACAATGCGATAAAATACACGATATGCCATTAGAGCGAACATTACTATATGTGTAAATGAAATGCTGTGATGCATTATCATTCAAAACAAAATTTGACTTTCAAAAATTGATAATTTCACAAGTATTTTGGACGATTCCGCGACAGATCTGTCTGTAAACATCACATGTGAACACCAGTCATGTAGAATGACGGTATATTTGAAATCAATTTGATATGGCCTGAGTATGCGGGGTTGTTATTTTGTTCGGGAGTATCGTATGCATAAGAGATGTAAGATGACTACAGAGTCCGTTAACAAACATGTGCATTAATTCAACACACTGCACACGCACGAGAACAGGTCATAGTTGTAGTAGGGTACAGCGATGAAGACAACAGTCCTTGTGGTATTTTGCATTACAATAGAAATCATTGTGAATAGAGCTATCAATAAAGTGTGTTGGAATGAAAACCATATGCTCTCGTCGGTTGAATTATTAAACAAACGCTGAGCAGACAGTGACTAGCGTTATACAATGAGAGCTGTTGATACACCAAAATCCCCACAGAACGACAAAGCTTTATCAGGTTTGAAGATGTTTATCAAAAAATTCATGTCATTGCTATTACCAGAATAAATGTCGTATCACTGAGCTTACCTACATATATCTTAATCCCTACAGCGTAATTAGCTAAAACACGGTATAGCGGATAAGTACAGGATATGGAAACAAGGACAGACCGATGTTCTCATTAACGAGAAAGGACAGAATACCATTATTTTATTGAATGATGAAGATTATGTATACCGATAAAACATGTAGGCAACTTCTCAATATTTTTTTTATCTAAATTTGTTTCTCTTTTCAAAATCGATAAGAATACCGGTGATTACTGAACACCTCGATTCGTTTCATTGATTGCAATATAACATTAAGTAGCGTTGTGGTAGTACAAGTACGCGCTGTAAATAATTGAAACAAATCTGGATAACAACAAACCTATCACTTTGTCATGAAACAATTGTAATACAATAAAACTAATAGATACATTTAAAGGAAGAAACAATTTGGTAAACTTACCAGCCAAAGAATATTCCGCGAAATAGAGGAGAATCGTCAGTAGAATCAAGGTAAATGAAGCTTCGCCCATAGTAACAAATGTTGAGACATGTCACCGGGAACTGGTAAAGGAGATCTCCTTCCCTCTGCCTTCAAAGGCTTGGTCGGACGTTTGCTTCATACCTACAAATCAATCAGCCTATGGAGTAATCGTAGACATATATGAACATATAAATACCGCTCCGTGCCTATGGTAGGCTGGGGCTTGTACGGATGTACGGTCTAAGCATTATACAGTCAGTGATACTATGGACCCCTTCCGTTCAACAGTGCTGTTCTCCGGTATATGTCCTCATCCACCACAGCGGAGACACAGACGTAACAATCACAGCCAGAGGTATATGTTAAATAAAACTGGGTAACTACTATAATGTGTCCTGTTATACACAGTTTTATATGTCCACTGTGCTATCAAGTGGCGATGGTTATAAGCAAATTAGATCCTTGTGTACATGGTACTAGCCAGGAATCGATCGACAAAAAACACACTCATTAGAAACACTGAGCTCAAAAGTAACACTACAACTAGCCCATTATTGAACATGAAAAACCTTTGTGTACTTAAAAATTCATTGTTCTTGTTTTAATTAGCGCATGATCTAGAACAAATGACAGGCTTTCATTATGTTTCCGATGCTGTTTTTCATTTATCATGTTTTCTGAACTCCAATGCTCTATTCACAAACAATGTATTTTTTTCTCACCAGACTTAAACAAGTTATAACATAGTGGAAGTGCATCTCCATTAAAAATATCATAAACTATAGTCCAAAATGTAATCGATATTTGTAAAACAAAACATTAAGAATTCAACTTTATCGTTAATGGTCTCACCCTTTCACAGAGTGAGCAAATGAATAGCAATTGAAACATGGACTTTCCTCTTGACGAATGTATGCCGATTGCGAAAGTGCCCATCGTTAAGTTTAGTCACATTCTGTAGTCCGGCGTTAGATTTCCCTAGACATCAGACGTCGTTAGGGTCCATCAGCACAACAGGTTGTTTTTGTTCCTTAGGTTCCCTGCCTTACCCAATGGCATAGCACATTACCTGATGAATGGAAAGAGCCGTTGGCGTGCCGAGGCACCATCTATTATTCTCAAGGTCAAATGAACTTTGTTAAATCCGTTAAAAGACAGTGCTTCCCTATTTCAAATGCTTTATCGAATTTCCCGAATCTGCAGTCAAGTTAAGTTCAATGATTTGGTCATTTCTCGTTCAAGTCATTATTATGCTCTGTTGTTTGAATTGAAAATAGGTCATCACTTGAAGCAAAAAATAAACACCTGACAACATTTCATAGTATTGTTCTGCTTATTTCCAGATGATTCATGTGTATTCCTCCAATGAAAAGTATGGCAGAAGTTTTTTGATAACGTCTCTGGGAATTCAATTGAAAATTCAAGATTTATGCTATATTTCAAATATACTCAACAAAGTATTTAAGTAACAAGACGTATCGTGCAATAAAAGTAAACACCACGATTTGTCGTCTGTAATATCCTGTTCTTCGGATATATTGAAATTAAGAGTATCCATATATTCGAAGACTGCATACACTAAATGAGTTACCATGGTGATATATTCACAAACACACAATGACAATAGCTCGCAGAACATATACAAAAACTAACGCGCGGTCATAAATCACAGAACTTACAACAGAATGACCGTTCATAATGTTTGAGAGAGTTCGTCCTGTCTGACGCTGTAACGTGCAGACCGGCCGATGATTTGGAGGTGATCAGCACGTGGTGACACCACCAGGCGGTTGTGTCGCGTGCTCCTCTATGCACGCACATGATTTGACTCTGGATCGTGTTTACCTTTGGGAATCATAGAAAATTACGCATGATCAAACCAAAACTTGATTTGCGCATCGTAACAACTGTAAATCAGACGTTTGTGTATCTACAGACAGACAGAAATTACACATACAAACCTACAACCAATAGCTTAACGACAAGAATTACAAATTATTACCTCACAAATTACATTAGAACACCGTAAAACAGAGATAGCGGGAACATTGATCTTGTCGAACCCACCCTGGGCATGGTAACTGTTGTAAATAGTCCTATATAAAGATTTACATTCGATTCTAGTTTCGCTCGCTCTACATGTTAACAGAGCATGGAACTAAGCCCTTTATCACTGTACTGTGAAGAATCACGCGGGATGAAATAAGACTTACTGTCTCCAATGATATTTCTGTCATACCTACAAAAGTGTACTACCCTAGAATACAGATAGTAAATATTTCTATTGAGATGATACAACTACATGCACCTAGAATGAAATGTGTATTAGTGAATGACGATTAAGTGAAATACCGATTTATGATGTTTTCTTTTTATTTTGAATTATCGATGTTTTTGTGACAACCCAGAAGGTATTGTTATATTAGTTAAGTCTTTGCTGATATCCGAGTCTTCTTTCATCCCGGGCCTGTATTTCTAGATACATTGTATAACACAGTAATAAAATATATATGTTTCTCATCCTCTGTATAAGGTACATTGATTCCTTGTCCACTTCTAAATGGCCGACTGTTAGACCAAACAGAAAACAATGTCGGATAAGCTATGGATGATAAAGCACGTGCGGTTAATTCAGTTGCTTTTACCATGCTGAATAGACCGGAGTGGCCATCTGGAACACAGAGGACTATACCCGTCATAAATCACCGCCGTGATCCCGTGCCACATGTATCTAACATTGGATGAAATTTGTTACGCGGATATTGCTTACATGCGTTCTACACTTCAGATTGTTATCAATTTGATGATTTCGTATCTGTTTTATAGAGACTATAGAGGATTCAAAACATCGAATGCTAACATAGTATTACATTCATTTACCGCACTTATCAATGTCATACGGAATGAGTCTTTGGACGGTTTGATTTAAAATAAATTTACGAGTTCAAATGCAGTACTACCCTAAAAGAAACAGAAGACATTAGCACCTTTCAACACCAATTGAAAGTCAGATACAGTAGAGTCAAAATGTATTAAACTCTATCAAACATCTGTTTCCACCGTCAGCGGTGTTAAAGGCTTATAGTGTTGAAACCTAGGAAACGACCATAAAAATCCCGCAAAACGGGTCGTAATCAATGCCAAAATAAATTGTTATATTGTATTTATGTATTACTCTAGTTCTAGTCTTATGTAATACATCTGTGTTTCCAATGATTTCCCCTATATAGTGAGGGTTGTCAGTAGAAAGAGATTTCCCTACCGGGACAATGACGTTGACTGTTGGTGTAAATATAGTGAGGGTTGTCAGTAGAAAGAGATTTCACAACCGGGACAATGGCGTCGACTGTTGGTGTAAATACAGTGAGGGTTGTCAGTAGAAAGAGATTTCACTACCGGGACAATGACGTTGACTGTTGGTGTAAATATAGTGAGGGTTGTCAGTAGAAAGAGATTCACTACCGGGACAATGACGTTGACTGTTGGTGTAAATATAGTGAGGGTTGTCAGTAGAAAGAGATTTCACAACCGGGACAATGACGTTGACTGTTGGTGTAAATACAGTGAGGGTTGTCAGTAGAAAGATATTTCACTACCGGGACAATGACGTTGACTGTGGGAGTAATACAGTGAGTGTTGTCAGTAGAAAGAGATTTCCCTACCGGGACAATGGCGTTGACTGGTTATAGTAAATAAGCAGGTTCCCCTTCGCCTGTCTGTCTATACAGAGAACATTTAAGATAATTGTAACAGTTGGGTTATTTCTCTTTTCTTCTCTTGTTGGTGGTTTCCTAAATAGAACCCCCTTACTGTCATGGGTTCTTTATATCCATAGACATACAAAATGTATATCGCATGGATTGTATTTCAATTGTTTGACTTGCATTACTGGTGTACAGGTACATTGTCGTTAATAAACTATGGTCTTTCCTACGGAAGGTAAGGTTATGAAGGATTGCTATCTCCCGTAAATGAATATGCTAATCCTGCTAACATACTGCCCGATTTTTCTTTATTCAACATCATTGTATCAATAGTTGCTCATCGTGTGTATTGTTGGTATTTTTGGTTTCTATGACGCGTAATAATATATGATATTTACGAGTTCGGCTATCATCATTGATGTTTGGGACAGGAAAGGGAATATATAAAGCAAAATGTCATGTCTCTTGCTATGTTGATGGTTTTGAAAATATAAAAGAAAGGATTCAGAGAAAATCACTAACTTCATGAGGAAGTTAAACAGGATTTATCATAAATGTGTATTCTCACTAAACATCAACGATGGCTTTTGGAACAGCACATATTCGTCGCCATACCTTTGGCCCTTAACACCCTGTGATATTCTATATTTAAAATAAAAAAATAAACCGCAAACAGGAAAAAATGTTGTATGCACATGGCGTGCCTGGTAAAGAGCCCCGTGTGTGAGTTTGTTATACGTCAGTGTTCAATATACGGCATGTACAATACGATCGATGATTGTGAAACTAATACGTTTGATGAGTCTTGACCGGATCTATAAAATACGTAACGGTAAGTATAAGGGGTTTGAATGGATTTCTTTTCATTTCCCGTGGCTTCATAAATCATATTGGTCTATATGTCCCATGTTACTTAACTTCAAAGACTACGGTTTGTTTTAACACATCACGCCTTCGCATTTCCGCTGTATATAGCTGTGTTTAGTATGGTCAGCTGTTTATGATGCCGCCGGAAAACTAATCTGCTAAAGCATTTTAATGTTTAGTGACCTTGACATTTTGAAAAAAATAACATTATGGATAGTAACCTTCGCAAAGGTTTAAATGATCGTTAAAATTCTGCATTTTGTTCAAAGAATTTCGTTTACAGTACTAGTATGGCGTTACTAGCGGATACAGTATATCTACCGTGATGTTTTCAAACATCTTTTATAGATAAGGATTCATGTAAAAAATAGACAATAACAATGCCTTTGGCTTATATTTGATATTTGTAAAAACATGAACAACTTTCAGCATGCATCAAAGTGATAACGATATCGTAACGGAGTAGTTTCATTCCAATTACAGTCGGATAGATACCGCTGTAGGGACGAATGGTCCTCATTCCTTTCATGTATCCACATTAAGCCATTATCTTTCACTTAACATACAAATCACAACAACTATCACCAGAATCGGGAACTTGCTGTTTCGAATTAGCTCCAATTTAAATGATGCCTGATGTTATAGCCTGTGTGATGCAGTGCACTGCCAGTATTATGTGGCCCTGTACTGTATCACCGACAATGATAGACCAATATAACAATACACGCGTGCTTATGTCACAATGTGTGTGGTTAAAAAAATCGTCCCAAGGCAGTCCGAAAAACACATACTCGTCCAATTTATTTCAAAATGTCTAGATTAACAACCAAGTTCCTTCATCAGATGCCTACACTGTAAAGACTACCAGTGTATGATACGTACTCTAGCGGTACGTGCTGTTTTCGTTTGACATAGCAGATAATACAGAGATCAAAGCAAAAGACCAATTCGAACTCAAAGTGGATAAAACGAAGGCAGATGCAGACAAAATATATAGATTAACATGGAAACTCATGAAAACGTACAATACATATATGACCAGGTGATCCGTATGTGTGTGTTTTCTGTTGTATCGACGAAGCCCGATATGGTAACAAAGGGCAAATGGAGCTTCAATATGCAGATCTTTTGGTAATTTTTCCTAATTCAGAGAATTTCTGATAAAAAATAATCCACTTGATGATTATCTATTAAGAAACACTTGGTGACTTGGTGGTAACACCGTAACATCGAAAGAAATTTAAATTAATCAAAACACAACAAACAAACAAAAAACTAAATAAAAACAAAAACCGTGACAAATCTCCTTGCTCAGCAGAACCAAAGTTAACAGGAGAGGAAGTAAAACCCAAATCTGAAAACAGTTGGTGGACAGTCCAGAATTGAGCAGGGGTTTAGAATGGAGATGAATGCTGTTAAAAGCGAAAATAATAAAAAGTGCTTCTTGACATGTACTGAAATGTAACGTGTTACTCCGTTACACATAAGGGGTATGTTATGTGGGGGAAAATAGAGGTTACACAACGAGTGGTTGTTTGATATGGTTATCATTTCACACGAGTTGGCTAGCTCCTGTTTTGTAACGTTTCAGAATTAACTAACCTGAGGGGAATATATACCATATCTAACAGCCACTAGTCATATGACAGGTTTCTATCACAATAATCGGGAGTGATGTGATTCAGACCTGGTTTGAAACACGTGTGTGTGTGTGTGTGCTGACATACATGTATGCAAATAAGGAGAAGCGTTATCCTATATAATATGTCCCTAGTTGATGTCAGAAAATAAGATCTTGATAAATAGTTTATCATTTTCAAATGCATTCAGTCAGGAACAGCACTACGACAAACCTATGGTAAGGTATACGCCTTTCAGACTTTAATGCATGAGGTTCTGTAGTTCTTAAACTAAACAACGTAACAATTTTCGTTACCGCAACAGATTTGTATTCCTGATGTCGTCACAAAAGACCACGTGACATACAGCACACAACAAAAGAGTAGTTCGGGTCAAAGTCCAAAAGCTCAACTAATCAAATTACCAGAATGTAATATATCACTAGTGGTATATCGATGTAGTCAATGGCCCAAGAGTGGAATAACACAGCGTATTGTGGTAGAAGTGTTAGACTAAGCTTATACATTATTGTAGTACAACATCCATGCCTCGTCTCTATAATCTTACAATAATACGTTTTCTTTGCCACGAACTTGTAGTTTACCTGATATTCACTACGATTCTCTGACGCAGCAGTCGTTAGTTAGTTGTCTCGTAAACATGCTGGCATGTCAGTGTATTCTCTGACGCGGCAGTCGTTAGTTAGTTGTCTCGTAAACATGCTGGCATGTCAGTGTATTTTTAGTATTTCGACCTCTCACTGAAATATGTAAAGGATTTTCTGATTTCGGTTCGGCAACGCTCGAAAATGTAGTCATGTTTCTAATTGTAGATTTGATATGTTGTTATATCAACACTAACGCATGGTATCGTTACAGTAGTTAATTGTAACTATATCTATATAGTTAATTTTCCATTGTTTGTACGCAGAATGCGGCTTTCTGATTGGTTGAGATTTTTTTTCATACCACGATGAAAAAAATTCCGAGAATGGCGCGAAAAATGTGACGTCACAATACGACAATTGACGTTGCGTATTGATTTGAGAAAAAGAATCCCATATAAAACCAGTAAAATTGTACATAAAACATGTTTTAAAATAGAAAATTATTTTCAAAAATGAATTATAAGCGTTGATATAAATTATATTTTAGTTTATTAGGGGTATGAAAAAAATTGTGTTTGCAAACTTCTGTAAGAATCCGCTACACGGATTCATACAGTTTGCAAACAATTTTTTTCATACCCCAATGAAAGTAAAAAAAATGACATCAATGCTTAAATAAAAAGACTATTTCAATTATCATTGATTGTTTAAAGAAATTCGGGTATATTGGGGCTTTAAGTCAAATTCTTAAAATGAGAACTTAGGTGATGACAATGGAACTACCAGGCATGCCAAGAATATCAGACACGCCTGACTTCATATCGCACAAGACAATAGGAAATTTCCCAATGAGACTATGACGTCATGATCTAGGAATGGGAATTTAAGAACATTAACATCAGTTTCTCTGTTGGTGAGTCTTTGATTTAATTGATTTCAAGATCTATAGAGTATGTATGGTTGACATGGTCAATATTGTTTTTGTTATATAAAGGTAACATATTTGTGAATATATAGGTAACAAACTAAAGAACTTTGCAAAGTCACTATTTTCTGTTCAGGTAAGTTCTTTATTAATCAGATTCGTAAGAAAACAGAAACAAATCGGCCAACAGAAGGGACACTCGGTTATCATTGGTATGTAAATTGTTTGTGTAAGGATTTTTGTCACCAAAATCAACTAAGAGGTTGTCGACCAGAAATTCAATAAATTCAGTTTTCAAGAATGATCATCTCGATAAGTTGTCCTCTCCTCCACACCCACAATCCAATATCATCTGTGTACGTGTTACATCATAGGGACCGTAGGCATAAGTGTCGAAATACGGGGACCATAAAGAAACAACTGGCATTTGGGAGTCAGAAAATAAAAAAAGGAAAACGGCAAACAATTCGCTAACAAACCCATGTGTTCCTGAAGGATCAAAACACTTACACATATAAGATATTTTTTTTTTATAATTCATTTTTTATTTTGAAATCATGGTGTATAATACATATACATGTATAATCACATACACATAACAACCAGCGACATATAAGATTTAGATAACCAACGATGTTTAGTTCTCTTGACGGCACCAGGTATTTTAGTCAGAGGGAGTTGAGTTATCTAGACGGCGCCAGGTATATATCGTCTGATGTTTGATTTGGTGCTCAGCCCATTTTAGGGCAAAACTATCTATCAAATATTAGTGTTCTCTGAAAAAAGATATAGAAAACATTAGTGATGTTTTATAATCACTCAGACATATTTTTCTTCTCTTCTTAATTAATAATCTATTGATAATTACCACATTCCTACGTGAGGTTCTCCTTAAATCATTAATGCATCATTAATTAAAATCTTTGCATTGTTTTCTTTCCTTTCAGAATTGTTATCTCTGTACACTACCGGACCGATTAATGGCAAGTATAGAGTGGCTTGTTTTCATTCCATAACTCTCTCAACAAGCTTATTTTTGGACTAGGTGTATCAAATACTTAAGTGTTTCATTTTCACTTTCGGATATATCGATATGTTGTATTTTTATAATATGACCACATCGGGGATACAGTTTTATAATGAAGCATACCTCTAATCGAACTTTGAAATGGAATAAAAAACAAGGATACTCACTTATTTCAGCCGTTCTTTGTTATTTTACTTGAAAAAACTTACCCCCCCCCCCAAAAAAAACCCCCCACCAGACGAAGCGCAACTAAGCTTAATGAAAAGTGCCAGTGTCAATGTCCACACCAATGGTCTGCACTTATTGTTATTATCACTATTTCGGTTGTAGGTGTCAACATGGAAAGCTTAATGACTATCACGTTCCATTGGTTAATTTAGTGGATAGTGATAACGAATATATCTGACGAGTGTGTGTGATATTTGGTACCAATATATTGCCCACACAAATAAAATATTAATGTTCTTAACGAAGCAATTATCAGCACCTTTTGACACTATCGATTTTTCGATGTCACTGATTTTGAAAAATGTAATCAAATGAAAATCACTCGTATGACAGAATATTTTTTTTTTTGTTTTTTTGTTTTTTCAAGGTAAATAGCTTTACTTGAAGGATACGTATACGACAAAACACTTTTTGATGACGTCATATCACGTAAAATACCGATCTGAGAGAAAAAATCCGGATGCTATGACCAAGTATGTTCCGTCATCACATTTTGTACACCCTAACTGTTTCGTCACTGAATCAAGTAAACATGAGCAGCACACAAGATAAACTGTTTAAATATCTAAAAATGTCTAAATTTTATACACCCAGTAAATAATACATGTAAATGGATCATATCTCCGTATGATACAGGGCCAGTCGGACACGGTCAGCGTGTTAATAAAGACACCTTCTGAACATCCAGGTAATCAATATCAAAACAATATCTCATTATCAATTACAGACGAAAGAAAACTGTCACGCACACTCTTACCGGACACTCTTTTTTTTTTTTTTTTTTTCAAACAAACATTTTATTCACTCAGATTTATAGCAATATATTTCAATATTTTTCACTTGTGCTTTGCACTCGTGAAAATATCGATATTCTGTCATACTCGTGAAATATAGATGATATGGAACGGGAAACCATTCAATATCCTCTATATAATTATAAGAACAATGTCACGATTAGAATATTCAAATTATGTACTATTCTGATTTACAAGTACACGTGGTCCTAATTAAATGTTTTTTCTTAACATTCACGTGGCGTCAAGATTTGTTAGAAAGTCGTCTGCTGCTAGGCTTGTTTTTTAAGAATAAAAACTGAAGGTGAGGCATCCTTAAGTGAAAGTTTCATTGACAATTTGAGAATACACGACGCATAAAAGCACAAATCTGTCTGAGCTGTGAAATTGCCATTGGCATCCACAAAGGACTTTTTCTTATTTTAGGTACATACCGGTATTTTCCTGAAGTAGAGTGGTGTCATTTCGCTTCTCGGTATTAAATATCATGACATTTTCAATTTAACCTCTTCAAATATCATACTATGCAAGCTCGTATATGATATATAAAAAACACCATATTTTATAGGAAGATTATTTTGAAACTTTTGGTACTTAAATATTCTAAAAGATTGTTCGTACACGAATTCTATTTTATGACGTTGCTGTGATAATATCGCCTGAAGGATTCATATTATTTACTGTAAAGCATCAATCACAGTCGTGTAAATAGACTACCATATGGTCATAACGCAATGACAACACATTTGCATCTTGGGCTTGAATCTGTATTTCCACATTCAAATCACGACGCATTCGCTGTGAATACCGGGGATAAAATACAGTTAGACAAACATTGACAACTCCTACTTAAATAAGAAAGCAATAAATACAATTTGACAGAAATGTTAAGAACATTAGATGTTAAGAAAGAGTATCTAGATGATTTTCTGGTACCACTAGTGTCTCTACAGATAAGGTTTGGCATGCAATGATTACATAAGCAGAATGCTGAATAACATGGTTTTGTTTTGAAAATATCAATAGTGTACTCTTGTTTTTCTCCCAAAGATATTAGGCGTGTGTCCTACAAGGATTCTACACAGATTTGTGAATATATACATTTTGTCGGTTACTGGTCTACTGAAGATTACAACACCAATAACCACCTTATCAGTGGCTATAGAAACACATGCGTGGCCATACACAATTTATAGTTTTCCGAAAGGCTTCTTAACTGCCAGTGTGCCGAACGTTATTCGCGTCTAAAAGGATTAATTGGTGTTTTTATAGTAAAAAGCATGGGAAATTCAAAAAATATATACTGAAGATAGAATTATTTCCCTGACGAAGGGAAACTTAAACTTAATCCTATGAATTTTAATTGGCAATTATGAGATAGTAGAATACCACGACTTGGCTGTTTGGTTTTTAGACTTTGTATTGTGTGATTATAACGCAACAACTGTAATTTCAGTGACGATAATAAGATATTGGAGAACAGCCTAACATTGGGAGGACGCTTTCTAGGCGAAACACCAGAGCGAGTATCCTGTATAATGTAGACATGTACGAAATGATAAAACATATATCATGTACATGTATGATGCAGATCATATTATAACAATGAAGAAATATGAAATATACTGTAAGTCAATTTACATTTAATTGAGTTTGAGAGTACTACTACGACATTGGTGACGAAATTCCGACCTAACAAGTATCACTGTGGTTTTATACAATAAAGAAACCTTAAGACGTACAGTAAATGGCCTGTATAAAACAGCACACACCTTGCACGATGTCCGAACATCATCAGTACCATCGGCTCGATACTGAACGGTGGCACACTTACTTGGTTGGTCACGATTACTGATAAAATATAAACGAACGGCCATGAGACAATGATTGCGCGGAAAAAAGTATTACAGATACAAAATCAAACATGTCATGAAACCTGCTTATATTATTCTTTAAAATTTGTGTAGGACCTTCTCGAATCACATTCGAATTCAGCCGTTAAAATGTTTCATGATAAAACACAGAGGTCAGGAGTCCCAGTGCACAATAACATACAGATAAACAGACGTATTCGTTTCAATATCTCATGATTTTTCCTGTCAAATTTTTGATGATAATTATAAACTTTATTGTTGTTAAGTTATATGCGGCTAATATTTTGCGTTTGTCCAATGAAGTTTATATTTCAACATTTATGAGGTCATAACAACATAGGCTTTCTGGAGATATTTACAATAAATCGAGTTGACATCGTGAATGTTGAAAAAATAAATGTCATTTCTTACATTTTGTATATTTACGTCATGGTTATAAAGTGTCAGACAGATCTTGACAAGGTCACAACCACTGACACAACAACAACACAAACAAAATGTAGTACATTTACAACACTTGTTCTGTTAGATATTTGGAAATCACTTTTATGTTATGAACATTAAGAAGACCGTCACAACATTGGTCCCTGACATTACTACACACTGTGATGAGACTAATGTTGTTATAAGAAATGAATACAATACTGTTTTCAAGCATACTAGATGCTGATATTCTACATCCGCTGGGAACTTGTCTTCTCGCGGACTTCACAGGGTTCTCCAGCGGTTGCTAGGGAACTGATAAATCAATCTCATACTGTGGGGTAAAGACATCTGACACGCGCTATATGACGCTGCTCACAATAACGTAACGTCATCATTTCTCGTTGAGTAACCATGTCTTAAATGATGACGTCATTAATTTTGCGGCACATTCCAAGGAGGATTGCAGATGGCGCGCTGAAAAACTTTCATAAAAGCTTACATTTGCTTGCAAGTACATTATATATGAGAAAAATAATCAAACATAGGTCTGTTCCGCGAACAAGGATATCTCAAGGTTTCACACAACTAATTCAGCCAATCAGCTGGTGTTTCACTTGAACCAAGTCCCTGAAGAAAATGTATTTCTTCGGTTTGTAGCTACAATGTATTTCCTGAGTAAATAACACACGCAATGGGTACTTTATATATACGAGAATAAAGAGTGGGGTCTTGAGATTTTAAAAATCAAAAATAGACTCCTGGTATAAATAGAAACGTGTAGGATTTCAGGTGTAAAAAAGCGGGAATTCCCCAGGTGGGGATTCCCCTGCCCGTTTTAAATATCAGGGTTACTGTTTTCCAAGTACTGGTGAGCTCTTATATGCTATTAAACCTATCCAATAACATAATTTTTCTGGTAGGGAAATCTTCAATCTTTAATTTGATATCAATTTCAAAATATTTGAACTTCAAAAGAGCGATTGAGGGGATGAAGTCATTGGTCATAACATATAGTGAAATAATTAGTTGTGTGATACCTTATATCAACCCTCGTGTAAGAGTTTGGCTGCCCAGCACTCGGCAATCCTCGTGCGGACTGGCCAAACTCTTCCACTCGGGTTGAGATATCCTTGTCCACTGAACAGACACATGCTAGATTAAATCATTCTCGCTATATTTAATGACCACAAATAAAGTGAAAGTAAGCTGCCCACGAATATTAAGAAAATGGATCAAACAACAGGCATAGCCTATGTTCTCTCTTAGAGGTAACAACTAGTATATGAATAATATAAATATATACATACATGTATAATATAATGGGATGTAATTAGAAATTTAAGCATAAAGCATAAACCGAACAGACATAAAATAAGTTTGAATATATGAACAATATCTGAAAATTTCAATTATATATTTTATCTAAACTTATATTTTTAATCAATGTTTTTCAAAACTATTAAATGTTTTAGCTTCGAATCCAGCATCCAAGAAATGATTCCCTCCACCCAGGGGATACAGACCAAAAATGTCCATACTGGCTTAACAGCCACTGGTCATTCACCCATGAGCTTTTGGGCCAGCCATGGATATTGCATTCTGCATTTTTGTGAAGTTAGTTAAACAAAAATGAAATAATTTGGGCAAGATTGATGTTTTTGGTGAGTTCAATACAAAATGTAACTAAGTATATTTCTATCAAGGATTTTACATTATTTTAGAAGGAGAAATACTATAAAGATGATGTCAACATAAAATAAAAAAATGGTCCACCATGCATAATAATGTTGTTTATATTCATAAATCATTCTTATTGATTGTTTTACATGTAGTTATTACCTTAACATCATAATATGATATTTAGTATGTACAAATAAGCAACATACACCGCACAAAGCATATGTCCATCAGATCTGATGGATAGCCATTTTTGGATTAATGGGTAATTATGATAGTTATAAATTATTGTCAGTTTGGAATATAAGATATATTTATAGTTCTGACAAACTCAATTGTACATTCAAAAATATTTATATTGGTTTGTACATAGTATTTGATGTTATAGGGAAGTCCATCAGCATTTACTGAAAAGGTGTTTAATCAAAATATTTGGAAACAACATTCATATACCACGTCAATATGCCACCACTTATGAACTAGGAATGAATTGTGTAAAATAAAAAAAAAAAACAAACAAAAAAACAAAACAAAAAAAACAACAACACTTAGTTTTGTTATTAAGCGATATTTTGAGATTAAGCCATGTTTTTATTCCTACATCCACTGGGTGTTATAGTCTAAGGCACTGGGTGTTATACGTGGCAACTGCCTCTAAGCATTGTGTCAATGGTAAAATGGCAAATGTAAATATTAAATTATGAATGACACATCTCTAATGATTATTGGTTTTGGTATGTAAAAATCAAAATTGATCAATAAAAAAAAAACAAAACAAAAAAAAAAAAAACGAAAATTGCAGTAATTAATAATTATTAGGAAGCTCTGTAAGAATTTCAGAGCATATCTCCTTCTGATAATCAAGAACACCATTGATGAGCAAATCTTAGACAGCTTTTCATAATCGAGAACTCTATTGACATTCGTTAGCTGCATCTGTTCACATCTGATAAAATCAGCAGTGTGTTGTTGAAATCACGTAAATGAACTTTTATCCATGGTTTGATAATACACATTAAATCTACATGATGATAAAAAAAGCTGAAGGTGTATATTCCTAGGGCATTCGAGGATAATAAACTCTAATGCTATACAGTGAACCAACCGGGATCAATTGAGATATATTTTTTAAAAACGTTTTCTGCTACTGACTAGACATCGAGTTGAAAGTTAGAATCTCAATGTCCACTGCGAATATGGTAATGAAGGTTATGTGCCTCTAAGAATGTATACCGTTGTCCTTCTGCATTGGTGATAAATTTGTGTCGTCGGTATGATAAGTAGAATACAGACATATCATATAATGTTACCTATATCTAAAAAAACAATAATTACAAGATATAATACAATTATTGACATTGTTAAGATGAGAAAGATGATATTCCCCGTTGCCGAATATTAACAATTCCCTGTGTTAAACTAAACAAAGTCAATGGCTGTTTTGTTATATGAAACGATACATTATATACATGTATGTAATACCGTATTTTTTGCAATATAATTTCAGAATTCAAGAATTACTAAGAATTTACAATATTCATATTTGTAGAAAATACACTTCTAATAAATATCTATATTCAGTATGCTTGAAAGCACTGGCAAAAATTGTATTCATGTTTACAACATTTAACGCGATTGATGGACTATGTCCAGAAGCCAATGTTGTTATGACCTCATGAATGTTGAAAACAAAAATTTCATTCCTTAAAATAATACCAACCACAAGAGAATATCATGTAGTGAACGGCATTAAATTGAAACTTTTCATTTACCATTACAGGAATGACTACTGTCATAACACATGTATCAGTTATCACATTAAATGAAAAGACTTTTGCATTAACTATTTTGATTTTCAAAGTTAACGTCATCACCTTTTTTTGGGAAATAATCCCGGAATACCTTCACAGAAACTCCTTGCCTATGTATGTTTACTGTAATATTTTGTAGATCGGTATCCGAAATACAATCAAGATGTTTTATGTCACGCCCCAAAGCAGTTTCGCCTGCCCTGTTGTTTTCAATGGTCAGAGCATGATGTTCGTGTGTGATTGGCACAAATACTGAAGACTCGGGGAATTTCATGTCGCTATTCCAGTCCAGTTTATCAATTTACGGTGATTACCTCTCTTACTGGAATTCGCCGGTTTCAGGTTAACATTGCATTTTGTCAAGACCTATCGGAGGTGTTCGACCATGCAGAAAACGGCAAAAATTACAGTTATATAATAAAATCGGTTGATGCACTTCCATTCTACATTTTATGAAAACGTGGCATTTGTTTGTGGCCAATTTTCAAACTTCTCCTCAGCCTATGCACAATGTTGACCAATAGTGCCACAGACACTGTGTAGCAGGTGTAGTTACATACTCATCATTCGGTGTTTTATGTATATGTTATCCCAGTGGACACAAAACGTTCGGAAAACGTTCGGAAAACGTCCTATTCAGGTCACAACGTCCGGGACCTTCCTACAACGTTGTGAGAACGTTTTATGTCAAACGTTAGTGCAACGTTAGCTTTTGACGTTGTAACAACGTTGTAACAAGGTTTTAATGCAAACTTTGTGTATTTGTTGTTAATTTTAAACGGCTTGCAAGTTTACACAAATGCCAAAGACATACGGAACGAAAACATCAAATTTCATGATAAAGATAAATTTAATTATCTAATTTGCTCGAAATTTTATTTGTCAATAATGAATATGTTTAGATTGGTTTAAAAGCAACCTACGTCGCCTATAATGTGCCCTAATGATATAATATCGATCATTGATCCTTTCCTGATCCAATTTTGCTGTAAGACCTCCTTTTATACAAATAAATGTGATCAAACGAACTTACAAGGTTACGATAACAAATCGGTGTTACCTCCCTTTATGTTGCAATATATATCCGCCAGGGGGCAATACAAACATTCACATTCATTTCAAAAACATTTTTTTTAAACGACTTTAATTTCAGTTTTAACTGCATGAAAATATCATGTTTTGGTTGAAATCGTTGCAATTTTTTTCGGGAAAAGAAATAGATTGAGAGAAGAAAAAAGAGTATTGATATTTGCGCGGTAATTTTAACTTCCGGTTCTTTGTTCTGCAAACACACGTGGGCCGTACACACACACATTTCAATCGGACTGTTGACTTGCTATACTGGATTATGTATTTGCTTTCAAAATAACATAAGGAATCAGCTTTCTTCCCGAATACAGATCAGTAATTCAAGGTAAGTTCTATATGATTCGTATTTTGTTTATTACACTGCGTTTGATTTTGACTTGTGTTTATTTACGAACAGATCGGGCATGTTATGATTTATCTTCATGTACGTACGTACAACGGATGTACGTTTTTGGTATCACCGGGCATAAGTTTAGTTTCACGCATATTTGTTAACCGAGCACGTTATGATATATTGCCGAAAAGTTTACGGTATATCAATAATAATTGTTTTGATTGTTTTTCTATTTACAGATTAAATGGTGATAACTGGATGCACCGAGATAATCAGAGACATCAGATAGGAGTGATGGGAGGAGTGCAAGCACATGGACACATGGAAATAAAGACATTAAAATAATGTTTAAAAAAAATTGAGTTTTTGTTGTACATAATAGGTAACAATAGTAGAAAATAAAATAATACAACGTTGTGACAACGTCTATACAACGTAAATAAAACGTTGCCACATCGTAACTCAGTAACGTTGTGGGAACGTTGTATGAAAACGATCCCCAAACTTTCATTTGCAACCTTACTACAACCTAAATGCAACGTTGCATCCTGACGTAACTGCAACGTTCTCCAGACGTTGTGTGCCCACTGGGATTAATCACGTATTGGAAAGCGCCAATGACTTTTGTGTCATTTGTACAACTCTTTGGGATTTTTCCAGCGTCAATTTGAGGTTACACAAGCATAATCTGCTTTCGCATAGACATTTATACCGCCGGGTACAAAGTCCTGCTGGTACAGTAATACTACATGTTGACAAGGACATGTTAAAACTAGCGTGTGAACAACCAGAGCCAATTAGTTATCCCGTCTGCTGATCAGGCATGAACACATGACAGGCCTGACAGTTCATTGACACCCTGGTGGCGGCTAACCGAACAGTAATCTACTGAAATCCTACAGACCCTTCCAGCGTAATTCTATTTCCATACTTCTGAGGCTGTGAACGACATAACACGGTGATTTTACACTATTTACATACAACCTACTCTACTACACAATCTGCACTTCCAAAGACGTATAATGATAATTCAAGATATATTTTACTTATTCAGACTATTTGTTAGTGTATTTCTTTTAACAATCCTTCTTTTGTTTGTCTTTTACCTTTGTATTGTCCTAAAAAGTAAATAATTGAATATAACGTGTTATTCTGAATTAAGTGTTCTAGTTCGACATATTGATCATTAACACTACATGACACTCAGTACATAGCAGCTTGTTAAATGATGTCCGAATAGGATTTTATTGCACAAATATTTGCATTATCACCACTACAAGTAATTATGATATATTGGTCTACATACACAATCAATCAATTATTAAGGACAAGTGAATTATATCACTTAGTAAGCTAGTTGTATATTTTAGATGTCATATCGATGTAAACCCACTATCAACAGGTTATCAATGGGTAACTATTATTTCTATTCAAGATATTTCAATTGGTTGAAATGTAAAAAAATTATATCTGTGTCAGTAACGAGGTAAATAAAATGCATCGTTATGGATATCGTTAAAAGCAAAGGCGCAGCAACAGAACGACTTGTTCTAATCCAAGTTGAAATCCAGGACAATCTGAATGGAAAAAAACCTCCTCTGTTTGGTAAACATACTAAATGTTATATCATCACTTGGTGCAGTAATAATATGATTTTAACATAAAAGTTATACCTGCTATTTCATTGCTGAATGTAGCAAATAGAATGAAAATAGTTCCTATACTGCAGAATGAAGAATTCTTTCCTATCTGTATATATGAGGACTTAAATGCCTCTTTCAGATATTTCTATTTTGCATCATTAGATATAAGTTTTAAGAATAAATCTTGAATATCCATCATAATGTCTAAACTGCAACGACCTAAATACACATTAGCATTGTATCCTAAAAAGATTAATAGGATTCTACTTAAAAATCACAAACCTGCTTCATAGGACGTTAACTATATAATGGTGTTAATAAGACTAGGATTATTAGAACAAGAGTAACTAGGACTTGGGTCATAATGAATAGCGTTATTAGGACTAGGGCTATTAGGACTAGCGTTATTAGGACTAGTGTTATTAGGACTAGAGTTATTAGGACAAGCGTAATTGGGACTAATGTTATTAGGACAAGCGTTATTAGGACTAGGGTAATTTGGACAAGCGTTTTGAGGACTAGGGTTATTGGGACTAGAGTTATTAAGACTAGCGTTATTAGGACTTGGGTTATTAGGCAATTTATTAGGATAGGGTTATTTGGACTAGGTATATTTTGAAGGAAAATAAAATACATCACTTAATAACTTTCAAATTCCCAATGTGTTGCAGTTGATCATATGGTGTGTTCTAATGAAAAGTTTTCTTTTTCAAACTCACCATTATTATTCACCAGACCACACTATGATGGGAAAGTCACACGGGGTACTACATTTGTATATCTTGTTGGTATCGTAATGTAACTAAAAATACAATGGAAATAACCGTAATGAAAACTGATTTACAAAAACACATATCGTCTTGATCGCTTTGTCTGTTATTCGTGATTTACAGCATCACAGCTAGTATTGGCATTCGATAACCACGCAACTACCCTGTGAAAGTTCCTAGGTCACAGATGTCATGGATTTACGCCCTTCCCTACTCCGAGTCGTCAGCTAATGTAAAATAATGCTATGGTCTTAGATTGAAAGGTTTCTCCCTTGCTCTGTATCAAATGGCAACTTTGCCCTTTATTCGGCTTCCTCGAGAGTGTCAAATGTCAACACATCATACCGGTATTGGCGCGGTAATGCCTGTGGATTGACAGTCGATATTTGAACGCCTCATATTTGTCGAGTGATGCTTGCCCATACGTTGTACCTAATCTCTTTAATTGGTACATTGTTAATACAAGGAGGATTTATACTAATTGGGTTAGAATAAAAAAAAATACGAGTTGCATCCGACGCCTTGTATTCTGAAATCAAGCTTTTAAGCTTTTATCCGGAGGCGTCTTGACTAGCAACAAAAGGAGTATTTAGATAATCGAAGGCAGAACGGTAGCTCTGTCCATTGGGGGATTATTACGCAATATCGCCTGACTTTTCGTCTTGAGACATCTATTAAATGACAATCAGTACTGTGCTTTGCCAGCCGTACAAATCGGTACATATTCGTTGGACAAGATGGCGAAATAATGAAGGGTGGAAAGTTTCGTCAATGAAGGGGAAAATCGTATCGGAAATATGTCTATCATTTCTCGCGCCTCTCTTAAGAAAAGTCCCTAAGTTTACGTGCAATATTGTCGATCACTTTTCCACACTTCCTTCCTAGAAAACGTCAATACAAGCCAGAAGAGATTTTCTGATAAAAACTGATGGCACGCAGTCGCTTGACATAATCTCAACGACGGATCAGACTTAGCGGTAAACGTTGTAGAGATCATATGGTTTAATTAAACTCACTCGCAATGTGGAGCCATCTGATATCAAGTACATACTGTGCATATGAGTTTCTTTACCAATTCATCAAGTCCCAAAATATGTATATTTAATAAATTGGCAACCTGCGTGGATCAGATTTGATATATAGACATTGACTGCAATTGCATCTCAAACCACCACTACAAGCAATGTCCAGTAAATCCACGGAAAATATTACTAAAATAACCTTTGGGAAAAAATCAGTAGTAATCAGAAGTTATTGTTAAGAAACATACATTTGTATATAGATATGACTTACTAAACAAGGTAGTTCACCAACGGATTTATTGCACAGTATGAAGTCGTAAGCTCGATGGTCATTGCCATACTTTGCAGTTCCGTTTTTACTACCCAGGATCTAGAACCTTACATAACCTGGTTTTGACTTTCATGTCCGTAGTCTTCTATGAAGCATAATGCGCCTACCATGCAGGAACATGCAAGGTCTTATTCTCCTTGTACATTTCAATGGCGCCCGTGTAAATGTATATCTAATAATCTTGTTCATATTGATGTCTCAATTTATCGGTTGTCTCGTTTCTTAATCAAACAATTAGCAAAGGATAGTAAAAAGTTCAAATATTGTCTCAATCCTCAAGAATTTCAAATAAAAAAAAATATTTCAGTGGATAAATTAGCTTTAGTGGATTCGAGGTACTTATTCATTATTTTACTTTTGCATTTAAAGCGAGATTCTATAGATTACAAACCACAATAATTAATTTTTCTTTGTTTTCATGGTAGATATTCAAATCTGATTGGTCGAAAAATTCTTTTCATTCTTCTATGAAAGAAAATCCGAAAATGGCGCGAAAAATGTGACGTCACAATACGACAATTGACGTTGCGTATTGATTTGAGAAAATAATCCCATTTAAAACCAGTAAAATTGTACATAAAACATGTTTTAAATTAGAAAATAATTTTCAAAAATTAATTATAAGCGTTGATGTCAATTATTTTTTAGTTTCATCGGGGTATGAAACAAATTTTGTTTGCAAACTTCTGTTAGAATCCGCTACGCGGATTCATACAGTTTGCAAACAAAATTTGTTTCATACCCCGATGAAACTGAAAAAAAAATGACATCAATGCTTAATTAAGGAGCACAAAATCTGCAGGATTTAATCACGCCTACTGCACAACATGACTTCTTCTTATAACTTAAAAAAAAAAAATCTTTATAACTTTTTATAACTTTTTAAGATCGCAAATGAACCCATTTGAAATTCATTTAAAAGATAAATATTACCTCTTAGATTAAACCTGCACATTTTGAGTGTCCCAGTGAAGATTAGATTTATAGTCTGTATTAAGGCAATGCGATCGAACTAATGTCCTTTGTACATCTTATCGGCGTAAACACGTCCATGATAAATGTCTATACATGGAGGCACGTATGAGTATTCGATTAATCATCACCGGTAATTAGATATCTACGATTTCTATGGTCTGATATTGATCACGTGACATTAGAATATGACATATTAAATAACCTTATTACAAGTTGATTAAAACAGATTGCGAGCAATATATTTCCTTAAACGTTTTCAATATAGGAAGTCATCAGGGTATTTTGATCAATCAAACAAGTATTCAATAGAAGAGCTTTTTCTGAAAGAGTGTGGTTGTTGCCACATAAATAACAAAATTAATGAAATGCCTGAATGGCAAAGAAACAAGTTCTATTAAGATTTTTAAAACTATGTAAATGAAATTTTTCGTTCAGAATAAAAATAGACACATTTGTGATAAAAATTACTACATGAATGTTCACTGACGTCAGCCATACGATATATATTCCAATGTGAGGATAATAACCTTTTATTTAAGTTATATTGTTTAATCGGGGTTTTAATCTGTGGCACGAGTTTTCGTGAAGTTAAACACATTTTTGTATTGACGTCATAGGACAAAACGACGTCATGAACATTGTTCTCCATATCACGACACCAATGGGAATTATGTGAGAATTATGATCTGACAATGCAGAGCGGAAAAAAAATCATCTCGTGGATAAGATTGATTCTTGCTTGGCAAACCTGAGGATTGACATTAAGATTCTCACCCTGAGGATTGAAATATCTTTATCACGCCCTTAGGAATAGAATGGTTCTTTTTCGCCAATCTATTTCTTTCATGTTCCCAAGCAATTCTACTGATGGTTTCTCTCCGTTTGTAAATGAGCCAATCACATTGCGCAGGATAATTTTCATAAATATGTCATTGCATTTCTCAAATTCTATACTTTTCGGTTGAAATTTTATATTGTAATAGAAACAGTATGAGTTTAAATCAGATTGGATATCGCCGTATCCACTTGTCAGAACATCTATCCTCAGATTGGATATCGCCGTATCCATTTGTCAGAACATCTATCCTCAGATTGGGTATCGCCGTATCCATTTGTCAGAACATCTATCCTCAGATTGGATATCGCCGTATCCAGTTGTCAGAAGATCTATCCTCAGATTGGATATCGCCGTATCCAGTTGTCAGAAGATATATCCTCAGATTGGATATCGCCGTATCCAGTTGTCAGAAGATCTATCCTCAGATTGGATATCGGCGTATCCATATTTGTCAGAACATGTATCCTCAGATTGGGTATCGCCGTATCCAGTTGTCAGAACATCTATCCTCAGATTGGATATCGTCGTATTTACTTGTCCGAACATCTATCCTCCGATTGGATATCGTCGTCTCTTCTGGTCAAAACATCTATCATCAGATTGGGTATCGGCGTGTCCACATGTTTGCTAAATGGAACATTTACCTTCGGGTTGTGCGTTTTATACCCTCCTTTTAACTGCATGAAACATTCATGTTCAGTTTTGATTGTCAAAGTATCCATACATTAACCCAAATTGATGTGTTTCTTAGTTCGTGTTTTTAATCCTAATTTGTCGAACATCTAAGTGGATACTGGACCATAATGTGAAGTTCTTATATATCACTAAATTACATCAATATAGCCGTGTCAAAGTGGTTCACTAATTATTACCTGTGGTTAAAGGGCCTTTAACAGGCAGCTAATAGATTTCATTAATACGATTTGTTTATTCTTGATGACATATTGAGTCAACGACTCGTCTTACATATGGTCAAGTAAAAGTGTACATTATTTACAACATCATTACAATATTGATCTCAATAGTTAAATACAAATACAACAGGTTAAGTTAAAATATTAATTGGATACATAAATATGTAATACATGTAGCTGTAAATAGTTCAGTAGTAATATAAGGATGGACAAATATCACAGTTATATAATTTGAGATTGGCATATGGCACTAATGTTCCAGTTTCCTTGTAGCCTGATCAATCATGCAGAGGGCTCTGCTTCTTAACTCCTTGAAGAACATAGAGCCAAAGCTGCTTACAAACAACATTCCTTGCACTGTCATACCATCCACTCCTGGACAGTTCAGGTGACTGGAACACAACGGAATAAAGTATCTTGTTTAAGGTACAGCACAGTGCCCGTGCCGGAATTACGTTACAGGGATACCTAATACCAACAGTAAGCTTCGGCTTTAGTTAAAAACTGCTAAATGCAATATCAGCAATTAATAAGTAAACATTGCAGAAAATATTCCACGTGACACCATTCGTAACGTGCAATACAGCTGATGACTATCGGATAAAAAATTAACATTTAAGAACATGAGCTCTGAACCATTGAACAATCTTATGAAATTTGATCAAATAAATCCGATCCGTGACGGAATCGACCCAGATTTTGCTATTTAGGTTATATGCAAATCTAGATGTTCTTACTCGATATGCAAGCACTGTTTATTGGTATTTTAAGTAAAATCCGTGCTAGGATATACTTATTCCCTAAAATTGTTTCTTAAATATACGTTCAATCGTATTGTTTGTCAAGGTAATAAACAGTTGAATATTGTTTGTTCCGGTAATAAATCAGGTCAATACTTTGCTGAATGTTTTGTTTTATAGCAGCATGTTTTAGTCACACTGATATTGCACGTTGCGACCAAGCAATTTCATATCAAGAAAATCATAACTTAGATTATTGATTATATCCTCACCATAAAATAAAAATGAGATCATAGTTTCAATTATTTTGGAATCGTTGAAGACATGACTAAATTGATTCGCCCGCCGTTACCTTAATTACTATCACAAATATGACTGAGAGCATTCCTCAAACTATTAATGAGATGGAACGTTGAAATGATTTATTGGTATTTTAAACGAAATGGGATCAATCTAGGACCTGATACAACCATCCTGAGGATTGATAGCATTGGAGATATCATTTAGCGAATATCACGTTTCCATTGCGGAGTGACATGTTTTAATCGTGTTAAATTTTATATGGTAAACTAAATAAAAAACAAATATATACATAATTACCAATTTATAAATGACGTTTGTAAAATATACAGGTATTCCTCCTTAACCAAGAGGATGCCATACTTACTGTTTAAAGGACGAAAATGAATAAATAAATAACTAATTAGATAGATAAGTTAAATGAAATATATATATATATATTGGTCCTGACCTGGTAGATCCTTGTCTTTTAAAAGAATCGGTAAATATCGTTTGTGTCCACTTAAATAATCTCTTTAACAAGTAAATGAGTACTGGGATACTCCCATTCATAGTGAAATCTGCTAACGTTACCCATGTTGGCAACATGGATAAAAAGATAACAGGTCTATATTAACTTACTACAGACCAACATGTATACCACTGATTTTGGTAATTGGAAAATCAATGGAAAGGTGTGTCTTGAAATATGTCTATGATTTTTTGCAAACTTACTCCCTCCTATCCCCGTTTCAATCTGGATTTAGTCGCGGTGATTCACCAACCAATCGATTACTTGCTATCATTCATGATATATAATGGTAAGGAAATACGAATGACCTTTTGTGATATTAGTAAAGCGTTAGATCGTGGTTGGTTAAAAAGGTTTTCCATGTAAATAAAACAGCTTTGAAAATTGAAATTCGTTTTAGTTTGGTTTGAAAATTATCTTTCCAATCGCACACAAAGAGTTGCCACCAATGGTAAAAATTCAAATCTGTTAAATGTTAATGCTGGTGTTCCACAGGGCTCGATTATTTGTCCTCTTTTATTATTGATATACATTAAAATGTTTAATCCTTAAAACAGTAACCCTACTCATTAGTAGAAAAAACATAAAATGTTCCCCCTTCCTTGAAATATTAACAAAACTTATCTCTGAAGTTATTTCTCATACATATTTTGATATATTTCTCTCTGAAAATGGTCAACAGAACGAGCGCATCAACTACGTGTATTCAATATCTCAGATTTCGCCGAAAATAAATATGTTAAAGAAATTAAAATGTTCTCTGTATAGTCTCCAAACTATGTACTTCACTCTCATTTGACAAATATTTGACTACGGCGATATCATTTGGGACTGTCTTACTAAAGCTCAATCACAGTAATTGGAAAAGTCTTCAATTAGAAGCAGCACGCATTATCACTGGTGGTGCTACACTAACCAGTAGAGTTAAACAATATACCTAAACAGGTTGGCTTCCCTTCGAGGAAAAACATAATCAACACAAACTTATTCTTTTCTGCAAAATGGTTCATGGTCTTTAACATCATCTCAATATTCTTCCTCCGCGGAATAGAAATTATCACAACCATGATACTCGCATGGGTAGTAATTTCCGTCCTCCAGTGTGTCACACGAGTCTGTGTGATATATTTTATCTGTAATCAGTATCTGGAACTCCATGCCAAATGACCCTTCAATTCCAAAACTTAAAACCTTTCTACGCACGGCAACTAAAAAAATTCTAATATTTTACTTTATTGACACCAGACTGGTTCAAATTCACCACGCAAGTGTAGTTCCCTAAAGATTTATCTATTCCAAAGAAACTTTATTGATAGTCCTCTTTGTGCATGCCTGCAAGCAATTGAAACAAACAAACATTATCAATTACATTTTTGTCTATTTTCTCAACTACGTACTCGCACATTAAACGAAATTAACTTTCAATAGATTTACTCTTGTTGAGGAAGGAGGAGCTTTCAAATGATGTAAATGTTTGAATGTTTTTCAGTTTTATAGAATTTCATTATTCTCTGCAACAGATTTGAATACGCACTTTTAATCTAACAAATGATCCTCTATTTTCATATCATTTATTCTTATGAGCACGGGCAACTTCTCTCCTGAACACACATATTGAATATTATCTTTTTCTTGTGTGTAGATTTTAATGCCATCATTTTAAAAAGGAACTCTAAATGAGAACATCTAAATACATAAAGAAAATCATCTTGAATCCCAGAACAATATTAAAGGCGACTATTGGTATTGGGACTCGTACTTCACATATTGGACGCGTCTAAGACCTTAGTCACTTTTCCATTAGCCCTTATATTGGCTGTCGTCTCGTTTCCAATTGATTACAGCAGTTGCTCGACAGACCTATTCACTGAGCAATACAGAGATACGAGTTTGCTTCGTTGGTCAGCACGGAGAGACTGACACACCACTAAGCAGAATGCAAAACGACTTAACAAAACCTTCAAATCCATTGGGAAGTCTTAGCTGGTTTCATGAGTTTATATTTCTTACTAAATATCGACGAGTTGTAAAATAGAAACACAAAATACTGACACAGCTCAGCTGTCTCTCCTCCTAGGACCTGTTGATGATATTAATTTCCTGAAGTATTGATAAGTGTCTGTGTGCGAAGGAAACAAAAAGTATGCCGCAAGAATTCGTTAGGTCAGAATACGCCAATTAGTCCATACCTTTTATAACTTTTGTTTTACATGTACAACGATTTATTGGTGTTTTTCTATTGGATAAAATGATAAGCATCATTATCTGAAATTTTTTTTAATTTTTGAAAAAGCATTGTTTAACAACTGTTACTGTAAGTTCAAATCATTCTTTGCTACGACATTTTCGGCTTATACTAATGACTATGAATCGTAATACTTTAGAAAATATAAGTTCACGTTTTTTCCTCCTTATCCCTTTACCCTTTTGCTTTAATTCTCTTTGAACCCCCTTCTCGCTTTCCCCCTTCCTTTGTTTTTTTTTCTCAATATCTTTCAAAACGCATTGAAACAAACTAAAAATCATATTAAGGATTTTGACCGGTATAGATTTTTGTTGTATATGTCTACGTGTTATAAAAATACATACAGCCATATCTTACGATGATACTCAAGTATATTATCTCCATATGTCCCGACCCGTGTTGTACAGCAGCGTGTGATAAATTAGGGGGCGGGTAACGCATGGCATATACGATCTTTATCTGTCAAATGAATTAGTTGATATGTTTCATTTCCCCATCCTTGCCCATAAATTAGTCATCCACTTCAACCAAATTGGCGATCATCTCCATTCAACAGCAACAGGTTTCTCATCAACACTTTATGCCCCTTATTTGAATAAACTGAAGTATTGATTTGGATCATTGAATCTCCACTGGTATCGTTTCCTACTTTGATAATGTTTGTATGACACAATCGATCCCCTTGAGTCTCTTCTTAACTAGAGCCACACTACAAACCCGCACGCTGGGAAGAGAACTCTTTTGTATTGGAGGTCAAGTCCAACAAGTTGGATAGTGTTTATTCGGAGGCCCTCTCTATGCATTCACAACAGAGCATTACAAGTGGCAATCGTAGTCCCCAGTTAGAGGGAGAGCGCCGATAGATTCCGTAATCACTAATATTCTAACTTATGGATCCTTAATTAAATCAATAAGGCTGTGCTGTTCTGTCCGACTCACGGACGGCCGTTAGAATTGATCGCTATGCCATGAGACTAGTTGACAGGTTGGTATCACAAGCTGTTCATTTTGGTGTAACTGTAATGAACTTTCCCTACAGAACGTGTAATAAAACTAATTTGGATGAGTGGACCGCGTGATTGGCTGTGACATTCTGGGTCAAACTTTCTAGGAAATAAAAGTAGGGAATTAAGTACAAATGAATCCTTAATTTGACATGAAACCACTGAAAAATCTCCCGGGAAACCTATTAAGCAAATTATGAAAATATTTGAAACAGAATGGCCAGTTTCAAGGGATAACAATAGCGGGGATACACTCTTTGATAGGCTGTAAGTAAGTGGTCATAATGTCTAGCATGAACATGAGTGGTAGTTCAGGAGTTATAAATGATTGTAACAGAAGATTGCTTTGACACATAAAAGTTGTTACATACAACAGTACAATGCTAGACTATCCGCCCGAGACCTATGCACTTTTGGTTAAGTATTTGACCCGCCGTAACCTTACTCTGAAGCCATATGTCTTTTTTATTCATTTGGTATTGGACTGGTGACCTTTCAAACAAAATAATTCAAGTGTTGACTCTCTCTGAACGATCAATGCCTACATACACAGGCATATTTTCCTCGAAATGAAGCGAATTGATTACAAAGATAGAGTTGATCATTGTCTTTGTTTAAATGTATTCTGGCATTACCAATACTTTCCTTCATCACACAGAGCCATCTGAATTCCTATTATATGTGTTCTCATATTTTGAACATTCTCTTCACGATGGATTCATAAATATCAGACTTTATTTGAGTACCGTAACATCTTTCCTGTTATCGTTATGGAATCCTGATAATGAAGTAGACTTCATCAAGGAAAAGACACAGAGAAAACTAGTATAAAATATCAGCACAAAAATGATTTACACTGACAGTCTTTAAAAGATAATATACCAAGAGTTCCGGAATGGTAAGCGTCGTTTTCGGCTTTATCACCGGCACTGGCACGTAAACACTGTGTAAAGTATGATATCTTTTAAACTATAAAATCATTACATGTATGGTATCCTATATTATTTCAAAGTGGGGCATGTATAGATCACAGTTTATTCTCAGGTTTCCCAAAGTTTCTGTTGTACTATTTGCTATTTGTACAGCTATATTTACACTCTGTGTTTATATCTTGCTAGTAAACCAAATTCATGAGAGTGTACAGTATATATACTACAACTTACATTGATTCGGTCAATGGAGGAATAAAGCTCAAGGTGTTAAACAATATAGGTTATATAGGTTAAAACAATAACCGCCAGTTATTTTCGGCTCCGAGAGCTTTCGAATGCTAGCATTTAATTGCATAAGTTACCACAAAAAATAAAGCTACTTCACAATCTATGAAAGTAAAATTCTATAATAAAAAACTGTCAACACAAAATTATTATAAGCACTAGAAATGCAAGACGCGACAACATTAAAAGTCCAGCATTCATAGATAAATCTCATGTGAAAAATCGACATGGTTTCCGGTTATGTATGTATACTGGACTTTAGTTGTGACGTCATTCATTGATGTCAAAGGCCTACCTTGCTCCAAAATCGAACCCCTGTGAAGTTAGCGACATTGATGTGACCGGCTAGACTGGAATCTGTTTCGAACGAAATATCCTTGGAATCGTTTTCACCTACTGCCAAGACGACTTTCATTTAGAATATAAAAGCTTGTATTTCTCTGAAATTAACGTAAATTCAGTCGATAGAAGCATAAGTGCTTCCGAGGAATCGAGTACAATACCCGTTCAACGCCGCATCATTTCTAAATGATAACCGTATATCATTGCGCAGAAAAACGATATCTACAAACGTATATAAACGTATATAAAATTTAAGATAAAGCCAAATTTGTGCAAAAATGTGTTTGCTATTAATAACGACAAAAGGGACTATATCATTCCTTCTGGAATTTTCGGCTGTCCGGTATCTGAACGTGATGACGTCAATGATAGGTAAGCGGCAAATTTAAACGCGTCAAAAGGTACCGTAAAAACAAATTAAAAAAAAAAAGAATAATAATATAAGCATTAAACATGTTACCAAATGGTAGTGTACAGTTGATATCAGTTCAGTTTTGGTGACAGACAAATATTTCATGTCATCCGTTAGGGCAACATTCTATTTATCTTATTCAGTTCAATGCTTAAATAAAGAAAAAATGACAAGTTCATTATCTAGGATATGAAACCATATATATGTATAAGCATACCACTACATGTTCAAAATGGGTATTATGTAGATACTTTACATATGATAACGTTCTCAGTTATGACTCCCGGCACACTGACATGGCGAATATCGGATCGGTAATCAGTGTGACGAACGTCAGAAGTTAATTGACCTATGTACTTGAATATATTGTCTGTGGGATAGTCTTGGTTAATTATTATTAAACAGGAATTGCCTAGGTTTGTGTTATAATTAAAGACATGATGATTTGTTTGCTGCTACAGTCAGTTAACCAAGAATCCTACACAATACAAGACTTTATCTGATGTTCGGTCGTAGCGCCTCAGAGTTAATTAAGTGAGTACTGTAATTTTACTGTGAGACAGCTATTCCATGCCAGTGTCGTCAGAATATCAGACAGACGGCTGTTTATTACTGTATCTTAATTAACGATTTCACATCCGCGTATTTTCAATTAAATTCTTGGAAAGTCTACGAGGGAGCTTAATATAGCCCCTGGGAAGGGCACTAAATGGCAGTGTCTCTGACGTGTACATAAGTTCACGTCGCTGTGCGACCAGTAGGATAAACCTTACTCAGCAATTGCACACTTGTTTCACATCATCAGGTAAATCTAGGTGATTTTGTTAGTTACACAATTACCAGTTGTATACGAGAATGATAAATTTGGTTGAAAATTATATATCCTCACCGGTAACATCAATACCAGCGATGAAGCTACCTTTGATATTGACCAATCAGAGCGATGATTCGTATTAACTGTGTTATTGGCCAATCAGAGCGATGATTTGTATTAACTGTGTTATTGACCAATCAGAGCGATGATTTGCTTTATCTGTATTATTAGAATCTGACAACAGTTAAGTTAAAAAGCTGATGATAATTACAAAAGTTGTTTGAACTGTTGATTTAGTTTTTATAAAGTTGATATCTTTAACAAAGGTAAAACTACAGCTTATTCTATTTACTTACGTTTATCAAAAACATATCTCCTCTTAAAACGTCAAGACTTCAACGACAGTTTAAACTTTTAAAACTGATCCGGAAAAGATAAAAAAACTCTCTAGTTTTCTTTTTCTTTCTTTTAATATTTTCCTGAAGTTTAGTGATTTTGACATATAAATAATAAAACAATGTCATGCATAAGAATCAATGAAATTTGTGAATCGATAGTTTGATTTTATTGAATCATCTATTTGACACGATTGCCCAGAGCGCACATTTCTAATAGAATTCTCAGGAGATGTAAATTATAAGGCATTCCAAAAAAGGATGAAAGATCAAGTAAACCATCATGCAAATATGCGCAATATTCAGTTTCAGTTGCCATGTTATCGATAGTATCCCGGCATTGTTAGAGGTTTTTGGTTTGCCCCTACAATCACATTTTTAGTTTTATTTAGGTAAGACAAAGTTGAAATCCTTTGTCATATGTTTTCATCATCATACTCTCTGTTATATTTAGATTACGATCCAGTTTGATGTCTTTCATACATGTATATTTAATTCATTTGAATCTTCGATCAGTAGTCCGTCCAGTAGTCCACAGTTTTGTTGTTTGTCTTTTACGAGGAATCATCTTTGTACTATATTAATGCTGAAGGTATTTTGAATAATAATTTATATATATACTGAACAACAACAGAAACTTAAGCATTAAACCATGGTTCACAAATAAATTTATTAGTTGGCAATCGAACAATACATTCCCTAGCTAACAATAATATCCGATTAGTTGTTTGTAGGTTTACTACATGATTAATCGTGTTTTCAAAAGGTACATTAAATCAGTGCGGTTTAACGATTTATAATTGGTTTCAGCCATTCATCTACTGTGTATTGGTATTTGGGTTTTGACGAAGTCTATTTGCCAATCACTTAGGCAAAAGATCGAGTGGTTAAGATGTCCCGGAACATTCTCACTAGCCCTCCGCATATGGATGGGACCAATCATCGTGTATTTATTTGGGTGTGAAATAAAACAATTCGTCCCCTTCCTATGTTATCACAATTCCACCCAGTATATATGTAGGTGTAAGCACTTTATTGGTCTTAAGAAATAGAAACAGACATTACAGACAGTAAAATATGGTTCCCGATTATTCAATCAACAGAGACACCTATACCATGGCATTAGAGGTTGGCCGGTACTAGTATGCTAATATATTTGAAAAATAACGTTATTGTTGGAATAGATCAGATCCTTGAAGAGTCGACTTTATCGATTAATGTAATATATAAGTCGAGACCAAAATGGGTACAAACCGACTTTGGAAGACACCAAAAACAAAGTTGGTACAAACAGACTTTAGATGTCACCAAAAACAAAATGGGTACAAACAGACTTTAAATGTCACCAAAAACAAAGTGGGTACAAACAGACTTTAAATGTCACCAAAAACAAAATGGGTACAAACAGACTTTAGATGTCACCAAAACAAATGGCGGAAAACTATATCATTCCTTCTGGAATTTTCGGCTGTCCGGTATCTGAACGTGATGACGTCAATGATAGGTAAGCGGCAAATTTAAACGCGTCAAAAGGTACCGTAAAAACAAATTAAAAAAAAAAAGAATAATAATATAAGCATTAAACATGTTACCAAATGGTAGTGTACAGTTGATATCAGTTCAGTTTTGGTGACAGACAAATATTTCATGTCATCCGTTAGGGCAACATTCTATTTATCTTATTCAGTTCAATGCTTAAATAAAGTAAAAAAATGACAAGATCATTATTTAGGATATGAAACCATATACTGTATAAGCATACCACTACATGTTCAAAATGGGTATTATCCATCGCTGTGTAAATACTTTACATATGATAACGTTCTCAGTTATGACTTCCGGTACACTGACATGGCGAATATCGGATCGGTAATCAGTGTGACGAACGTCAGAAGTTAATTGACCTATGTACTTGAATATATTGTCTGTGGAATATTCTTGGTTAATTATTATTAAACAGGAATTGCCAAGGTTTGTGTTATAATTAAAGACATGGTGATTTGTTTGCTGCTACAGTCAGTTAACCAAGAATCCTACACAATACAAGACTTTATCTGATGTTCGACCGTAGCGTCTCAGAGTTAATTAAGTGAGTACTGTAATTTTACTGTGAGACTGCTATTCTATGCCCGTGTCGTCAGAATATCAGACAGACGGCTGTTTATTACTGTATCTTAATTAACGATTTCACATCCGCGTATTTTCAATTAAATTCTTGGAAAGTCTACGAGGGAGCTTAATATAGCCCTTGGGAAGGGCACTAAATGGCAGTGTCTCTGACGTGTACATAGGTTCACGTCGCTGTGCGAGCAGTAGGATAAACCTTACTCAGCAATTGCACACTTGTTTCACACCATCAGGTAAATCTAGGTGATTTGTTTTAGTTACACAATTACCGGTTGTATACGAGAATGATAAATTTGGTTGAAAATTATATATCCTCACCGGTAACATCAACACCAGTGATGAAGCTACCTTTGATATTGACCAATCAGAGCGATGATTCGTATTATTTGTGTTATTGGCCAATCAGAGCGAGGATTTGTATTAACTGTGTTATTGACCAATCAGAGCGATGATTTGCATTGTCTGTGTTATTGGAATCCGACAACAGTTAAGTTAAAAAGCTGATGATAATTACAAAAGTTGTTTGAACTGTTGATTTAGTTTTTATAAAGTTGATATCTTTAACAAAGGTAAAACTACAGCTTATTCTATTTACTTACGTTTATCAAAAACATATCTCCTCTTAAAACGTCAAGACTGCAACGACAGTTTAAACTTTTAAAACTGATCCGGAAAAGATAAAAACCTCTCTAGTTTTCTTTTTTTTCCTTTTAATATTTTCCTGAAGTTTAGTGATTTAGTTTAATGAAATTTGTGAATCGATAGTTTGATTTTATTGAATCGTCTATTTGACACGATTGCCCAGAGCGCACATTTCTAATAGAATTCTCAGGAGATATAAATTATAAGGCATTCCAAAAAAGGATGAAACATCAAGTAAACTATCATGCAAATATGCATAATATTCAGTTTCAGTTGTCATGTTATCGATAGTATCCCGGCATTGTTATATTTAGATTAAGATCCAGTTTGATGTCTTTCATATATCTAATTCATTTGAATCTTCGATCACTAGTGCGTCCAGTAGTCCACAGTTTTGCTATTTGCCTTTTACGAGGATTCATCTTTGTACTATATTAATGCTGAAGGTATTTTGAATAATAATTGATATACATCTGTATATACTGAACAACAACAGAAACATAAGCATTAAACCATGGTTCACAAATAAATGTATTAGATGGCAATCGAACAATACATTTCCTAGCTAACAATAATATCCGATTAGTTGTGTGTAGGTTTACTACAGTACATGATTAATCGTGTTATCAAAAGGTACATTAAATCAGTGCGGTTTAACGATTTATAATTGGTTTCAGCCATTGATCTACTGTGTATTGGTATTTGGGTTTTGACGAAGTCTATTTGTCAATCACTTAGGCAAAAGATGGAGTGGTTAAGGTGTCCCGGAACCTCCTCACGAGCCCTCCGTGTATGGATGTGACCAATCATCGTGTATTTACTTGGGTGTGAAATAAAACAATTCCTCTCCTTCCTATGTTATCACAATTCCACCCAGTATACATGTAGGTGTAGCACTTTATTGGTCTTAAGAAATAGAAACAGACATTACAGACAGTAAAATATGGTTCTCGATTATTCAATCAACAGAGACACCTATACCATGGCATTAGAGGTTGGCCTGTACTAGTATGCTAATATGCTAAACCGACTTTGGAAGAAAGCAAAAACAAAATGGGTACAAACAGACTATAGATGTCACCGAAAACTAATTACGAAAACATTAACGACACCACAAAAACGGAGGCAGATTCAAAGAAAAAAACAAGGCATTGCAATTAAGGATAACATCGTACATCGGCGAGAGTCGCGAATAGTTATGGATGATTGTCCGTCAGTGAATAATAAACTATGAATTATTGATATGAAAAAAACATTGATTAACGGGACATTTGATTGTAACACCGGCATCAACTAACTAACAAAATTAAATTCAAGATATTTTTCCATAATGTAGACTGATTTTTTTTATCAAATTTTCTCTGAAGAACTATTACCTTTGATCTACATAAGCAATAACAGATACGAAATAAAGATGAATTATGTCGCTCTCTACACGATGGGCTACCCCAATAAAAAGAACACCTAATATTCAATACGGAACAAGCAAGTGCACGACATTTGCATGGTGCTGGTTTATATTCTTGCTTTTTCTAAATTCAAATGCACTATCAACACACTATTCACCGTTATGTATTTTGTACCTTGTGAATTAGTACCCTTGGATATTGTGTACCCATGTATATTTTGTACCCCTGAATATTGTGTACCCTTATGTATTTGTACCCTTGCATATTTTGTACCCTTGTGTATTTGTACCCTTGTGTATTGTGTATCTTGGTGTATTTTGTTCATTTTAGTGATGTGCTACTTTTGGAATGCAATATGTTATGAAGTCCTTTATTGAACACTATAAATTCATTGAACTCTTTGAAATTATTTAATTACTGTATGGCTATTTCGTATCTCTGCATCCTGATTTTGGCATCTCCTTTGATCTATACCATAATTTTGTTTTAGTTGCCTCCTCATCAACACTCCAGACTCTTAGTATCAATAACGAGTCTTAGAAGGACGATACAACCGTATAGTGTACGATAATGTTTTCTCTGTTGTATTTAAAGCTGAAATTGTGTCTAAAGGTGTTGATATCTTGTGTGTCTATGAGAATGTTATTTAAACTCCTTTGAAATGTTACAGTTTATTCTGAGTTCCTTCTTACATGTCTTTGATTTGTTTTGTTATATCTCATTTCTCAGTTTAATTTGATAAATGTTAACTTTCCTTAGAACTTTGCAGCAATGTACACGTCGTGTTTTCTTCCATATACAATGAAATATGTTCTTTGTGCCAAGTGAGGTATATGAAAAATGTCTATGTAAAACATTCCTTAAAAAATAGGAGTTATACATGTAATTTTGTAAAATATACGTGCTAGTTCACAAATACTGGGTTAATTAACAAACAATATCAGTTTTATAGTACATTCGATAACAAAATATTTCTTTTATGATGTTTCCTTGGCACGACACTCCTGAAAATACGAAAATGATAACGTATATCGATCTGGATTAATAAATATAAATGTCTGTTAACAACTATTAGATTTAGACTTGAAAGAACATTTGAACAACAACGGGGACATGGCTATAAGAATACTTTATCACTTCAACACTGATCTGTTTAAGTAGTTTAAACAGGTACGTGATGTGTAGTTGTCACGGAATGGTACACGCCAGTAAGACATTTATCCTGGACTTAAAAAGACTGAGTGTTGATATATTCTAACCCCAATATCTGTAAAAAAAAAAGACAATCGTAAAGGAAACTTTCATCTTAAATAAGATAGATCATGTAAGAGAAATTATACAAAATTTCATAGGTCTCGTTTCCCAGCGTTCTTATTAATGGAATCTTGGACAAAACTCAATCGTGCAATATATTCATCCAATTGATACAATTGACATGCAAAAGTATATCAATCATAAAGATATCATGTTGATGGCGGCGGCGACGGCGATGATGATGATACTCTATGTATCAGTAAAATTTCAAAAATAAATAAATAAATAAAGATATCATGTATTGAGATGCGACACTCTATTTCATGAGAGTTATATATTAACATCCTCTATCGGGGAGTGATATGTTAACATCCTCTATCGTAGAGTTATATATTAACATCCTCTATCGTAGAGTTATATATTAACGTCCTCTATCAGAGAGTTATATGTTAACATCCTCTATCGTAGAGTTATATATTAACATCCTCTATCGGGGAGTTATATGTTAACATCCTCTATCGTAGAGTTATATGTTAACATCCTCTTTCGGGGAGTTATATGTTAACATCCTCTATCGTAGAGTTAGATGTTAACATCCTCTATCGTAGAGTTATATATTAACATCCTCTATCGTAGAGTTATATATTAACATCCTCTATCGTAGAGTTATATGTTTACATCCTCCATCATAGAGTTCTATGTTAACATCCTCTATCGTAGAGTTATATATTAACATCCTCTATCGGGGAGTTATATGTTAACATCCTCTATCGTAGAGTTATATATTAACATCCTCTATCATAGAGTTATATGTTAACATCCTCTATCGTAGAGTTATATGTTAACATCCTCTATCGTAGAGTTATATGTTAACATCCTCTATCGGGGAGTTATATATTAACATCCTCTATCGGGGAGTTATATGTTAACATCCTCTATCGTAGAGTTATATGTTAACATCCTCTATCGTAGAGTTATATGTTAACATCCTCTATCGGGGAGGTATATGTTAACATCCTCTATCGTAGAGTTATATGTTAACATCCTCTATCGTAGAGTTATATGTTAACATCCTCTATCGTAGAGTTATATGTTAACATCCTCTATCGTAGAGTTATATGTTAACATCCCCTATCGTAGAGTTATATATTAACATCCTCTATCGTAGAGTTATATGTTAACATCCTCTATCGGGGAGTTATATATTAACATCCTCTATCGTATAGTTATATATTAACATCCTCTATCGTAGAGTTATATGTTAACATCCTCTATCGTAGAGTTATATGTTAACATCCTCTATCGTAGAGTTACATGTTAACATCCTCTATCGGGGAGTTATATGTTAACATCCTCTATCGTATAGTTATATGTTAACATCCTCTATCGTAGAGTTATATGTTAACATCCTCTATCGTAGAGTTATAGCTTAACATCCTCTATCGGAGAGTTATATGTTAACATCCTCTATCGTAGAGTTATATGTTAACATCCTCTATCGTAGAGTTATATGTTAACATCCTCTATCGGAGAGTTATATGTTAACATCCTCTATCGTAGAGTTATATGTTAACATCCTCTATCGGGTAGTTATATATTAACATCCTCTATCGTAGTTATATATTAACATCCTCTATCGTAGAGTTATATGTTAACATCCTCTATCGGATAGTATATATTTAACATGATTCCTTGAAGATGACCCCATGGTGTGGATTTCCGTTTATTTATCATTACTGAATACATTTTGATGCTTTTGTTGTCATATCACAGACGATGAGTATGTGAATACTGTTAAAACAAGGGTACCCACTGTTGTTTCCTGATCCAAATCAGTAGCGTGTGAGTCCACCCCTGGCATCAGTCACTGCTCTTACTCTCCTACCCCATCAAGGTGTTTATTGCCCTTTGAGGGATATTATCCCACTCCTATAAGGGCCTGCACGAGTTGAGCGATGTTATATGAGACATTGACGTGTTTCCTAACCCTCCTGTCTAGCTCGTCCCACAAATGCTCGATGGGGGACATATCTGGACTGTATGGTGGCAATTAAGAACACTAACATAGTTTTGTGCCAGAAAGTCACAACAAACCGTGGTAACATGGGGCCTCGCGCTGTCCTACTGTAACGTAAGGTTACGTTGATGGATAAGAGGAAGAACGTGCGGTCTCAAGACCTGATCCCGATATCTTGCTGCTGCGATACATCCCTGCCCATACCATAACAGACCCTCCCCCGAATATATCGCTTTCCGTTACGAAAACGTCAGAATATCGCTCAATACGACGTCAATAAACACGTTGTTGTCCATCTTACATGTAAAACATAAATCAAGATTCGTCAGTAAACAATACGCGTCCCCAATGGGCCACACGAAACCGATTAGGTGCTTGTGCAAGCAACCATTGCATTTGACGTTGGCGTCACCTCTGCATAAGTGACAGATCAACATTGGGACGTTGTGGCCTATGAAACTCCCGCAACCAATTTATAACTGTTCTTTAACACAATTGACGACCATGAGTGCCGACGATTTGACGTGCTGTCTCCGTCGTCGTCTGAAATCGTTTATGGAGATGCGAGAGACGTAAATCTCCACTTGACGTTGCGATGTAATGCGCAGGCGTCCACTCACTGGACGGTCATCAAATATCCATATGACTGTGACGCTCCCAACTATACGGGTATTGTTGTCTCATGTACACCATATTGCTGGGCTAGATGACGTTGCGAATGTCCCTGTATTATCAGAGCAATGGCCCTACCCCCTATCGACTTCACTCAGTCGCAGCATTTCGCTGTACAATCGCTTCGGACAGAAATGTCGTGTTCTAATGTTCGATTTGTAGTGCTTTGCCATCAAATATGGTGTAAAAGTCCCCCGTATGCACGCTTTCCTAAAATATCTGTTTAAAGCATACAGCGTCGAGCATGGTCATGGTCGACTGAATTTTAACTGAAGAGCATTTTTACAGTGCACGGAGGTAGCTCAGTGTGAAATTTAATTGAATTTAGACCACGTGTCTAAAGATTATATTGGAAAAACCGAACTTGCGTTTCTTTTTTCCGCTAGTATTTATGTAGTAATCAAGACTAGAGGCAATAACAACACTAACACTGTAGACATATAACTTCATATCCCATAAGTAAATATAAAACTTTCCGATACAATATAACGTTGACCAAAATTTCCAGTAAACTTCATTAACTTGAATCCCTGGTAGCCTTGTGCTGTGTTTTCTGTCAGCGATCCATATCTGTCACGAAAGTCGTAGTTTTTTTAACAACCCAATAATTATCGAATCGCCTGTTACATGCAAAAGTTACAGGCAAGGGATGACTACTTAGAAATGTCTAGAAAAAGATTATCAAGAAAGTCGATGACTTTCATTAATGAAGGGAAATACTGAGGCCGCCAAGAGAGAATCAAAGTTTGTTCCTATATTTCAAGATTAAATCTGGTCACATTTATCCAAATATTACAATTCGAATTATCAATTGAACTTTGTATTGAAATGAAATAAAACAAGAAATGAATATTTTACATGGGGACTTCCAAAAGAATAAGACCATGCGTTCCGGGAGCGAGGGCGTCGTACAAGGATACTAAGACCAGGCAATATATTCATATAACCATTCTCAGACTCGAGCTCAAAATAATTCGCTTACAAAACTTTTTCTTTAAGCTCGCTTTAATCATGAAAGAGCACATTAAAAGAAAGTCTTAAACATGAAAATAATATCCGCCTCATTTTGTTTTCGAAATTCCTTGAAATCATTTAAAAATTAGTTCGGATTTGGAATTTATCACCGTATCCTAGATTCAGCACAAAATGTAATTTTGAATTTGAGCATGAGTATTATTATATTATCCACTACTTCATCGCAGCCAACTATACTCTACTAGGTAAGGTAATGAAATGTGCTCAAATTGAGAACAATGGCAATGGGAGCTTGCCAACGAATCAACAAGCTCAACACACAATACCACACAAGACGAATATAAATATTAAACCTCATTTGTTCATTTTACTGCCTTTGTTTGCTGTGTACAATAGTGTGCTTAAATAAGAAAATTGTCTTTCCATAATATCTGTTGATAACCCGGTAACTATAGAATGGATATAATTAAGAAAGTTCTTCATACAATCCCAATGAGATGTAGTGTAAAAGGACAACAGTTCAGATTAGTTATGGAATCTACAAAGTCACTTTGGAAGGAAGCTGTCGGAAACGGACAACATCTATACATCATGCACGAGGGTGTCAGACACAGAGGAAGGTCATGGGGTCGATATCGCCACGGTCTACTGCCTCATCCATGGCGCGTGATCCCAGTGCTGAGTCTTATCTGAGGCGTAGACATGTTCAGGGCGCTAATTAAGAGCCTTCTATCAGATTAGTAGGCCGATGCCGAGCCATAAATCACTGTAAATAGAGGTAGACCATTGAGAGTTGGAATGAAAGACACATCGACCCTAAACACATAGAGTAACTCTTTGACCTTTATGCAATTCTTATCAAAGCACTACCCTCTTCATAAACGACAGTACTGGTTATGTGAAGGTACCTTTTATGTCACCAATAAATTCTATGGTGTACTTCTGGATAATACTTGTGTATCTATACCTTGTCTTTGTGTTTGAATGCATGTGTGAGCATTGACGTGGCGACATTCCGAACCCAAAGAACCGTTGCTTTAACACTCCCTGCGCCCACTCTCCGACAGATGACTGGCAGGTATACATTATTCATGTCGTTTATCTAAACGTAGCATGAGTGTCCTTAATAATGTGTCAGGAGGGAGGAAAAGGTTGAACAACTAGTTGTGAAGTTTATTTTTTCAACTAAAAAATGTCCGCCAATTTAACACAAACGACATACAATAATCGCAATGAAGGGATGAATTTGGAAACTGTCGAATTTAGAGAAATACATTTTTAATTCAAGCTTTTAAAACAAAATCTTTTAACCGTCTGTTTTAAACGGAATATAATACACCATGCCGGTTGGTGTAAGTACCATCACTACCTATAACCACAGTATATCACGTGACTGAAGAAATGACGTCATACTTCCTTTTCTATCAAGCTGATGACTAGACAGACAGCCGTGTCCAAACAGGAAGGTAATGTTTGTTAATGCCAAGATCATGCCAAGAGGGCAAATGTCAAGAGGACAATGGCCACCAGGTTCTTTCTGGTCAAGAGGACCTTATGTTTTATCCCAGTTCGATGTGTTGAGGTCAGCTGGCAGTCGATGAGCCAATCTCGTGGATGACAAGAGTCTATGCTGTCATTTCGAAGTTGCCAGGGTGCTTTTAAAGCTGATTTTATACCAAGCATTTGTTGAATTAGAGGAAACCATCGGCTATTGTGCATAGTGATAGTAGGTTAATATTTTTTTGAATCCTGCAGTAAACTTCCATAGAGTATATAATTTGATTTGGTTTTATTTGTTTAACATCCTATCAACAGGTAAGGTCATTTAAGGACGGCCTCCCGTGCTACCTATATGCATGTGTGTGGTGAGTGTGTATGTGTGTTTTGGGAGGTTGCGTTATGTTCGTGTTAAGTCTCCTTGTGAAAGTCCGGACCTTTTGCCGATTTATAGTGCTACTTCACTGAAGCACACTACCGAAGACACCCAGCAGGACAGCCCACCTGGTCACATTATACTGACAACGGGCAAACCAGTCGTCACAATCCCTAAAATGCTGAGCGCTAAGCAAGAGTAGTGACTACCATTTTTCAAGACTCTGTATGTCTTGGCCAGGGGACAGAACCGAAAGCCTTCCTCACAGGGGCGAGCGCTCAACTAAAGGCTGATACTATAAAGTTCTAGTAAGATGTCAAATATATTAAATCCATTGACAATGCCATGAAAACTCTATTTACTGGTTCAATTGTACCCCACAAAAAAATTGACATGTTTTCCTGAACTCGATTCTGTGTACATTAATTCCAACTTCCAAACATCGACTTGTACTTCTGATACATGTGGGAGGACCGTGGAGAATTGTATCTTCAGCTGATAGATTCGTATTTGTCAATAATTCAAAGCCATCCCGTTCGCATGCCATTGTTTCGTTTTATTATCTAGTCGAAAACACGAATTATAGGCTTACAATGCAAGGTCGTCTGCTATTCACGGGTTGGTGGCAAGTGTCTATCGGCCCTGCTCTGTATGATAGTGGACACGAGAATCCATAGCCAGCCGATCATTTTACCCTGGTATTATATACCACATTACCTCCAATCAATAGACTTACCAGAATTACATTGTACAAAAAGCAACAAGATAACAATTTTAACCCTTTTAGTGACAATACCAGTGCGTTTGGTTGTATCTATTAGGAATGATTTCAAACAACTGGAGGTCAAAAATGGAAAACATTTCTATAATGTAAACATCGTTCATCTTTATTGTAGCTTCCTTTATCAACAAAATTATAAATCAATGCCATATATAAAATCGTTGTATCTTTGCATGCCGACTCCTCGTGCGGTCGAAGACAAAGTACTGTAAATAAATAACGGCATTGAGGTCAATTACTGGGTTCTCTCTGTATTGAATTGTGTCCGATATGTTGTAAAACATTAGTAGACATTTGTATACAATGTCTCCCTATCGTGACCATGGATGGTCTCTTTTCTTGTTTGTTAACCATCAACTACTCACTTACAATGTCCTTTCCCGCGCCAATAAACAATCTTCATCTATTTGCGTGTTAGTGATACCGCCCCGGGGGGCCGGACTGAATGGCTAAATGACGTGATGGGTATTGTTCGCTGGACCCTCGGTCAGAAGTGATCTTAGCATGTCATATGGCTCCCTTTGACCACCCATCACTTGTGGGTCATTTCATGTTTCATGGGCACCTATTGGAATCATTCTGCCCTTTCATGAGGAACTTTACATATAATTGGACAATTATTACAAACCGAACTAACTTAATTAGCGCGTGTGTATATAGGCGGAAATACGGAAAGACGGTGATATACGCCAATTTAGCGTATAGCCCGCCGCGTCACGCCCCGCAAAGGAACGACTGCGCGTGCTTCCATAGGGATATGTTGGAGAGTCTATTCACTCTACTGATGGAATAAATGCAGCATACTATATCCCGGACTAACGTGCAGTCCAGCGAAACATTGGAGGCTCCACAGCACTCATGCGATTACGCACACATGGGTTTTAGTAATGGAGAGTATAGGCTCCCGGAGACTAACAATGTGTAACGCTGTAATTCTATAAGTAATAGTTACGTACTGTACCAGTCGAACATATCATACAGAAATTCGTGATTTTGGTTAATGCTTGGTTTATAACGCAATGTGACCCATATAGGATTGCGTATGTTTTTACTGTTAGCCGTTCCAGATGATGGGTGAATGAATAAAAAATTGATATTAAAGTCAGATCCTGGGACAATTGTAGTTTTACCAATATATCACCATGAATCATAAGACCATAGAGTTAAATTTAATTCATGGTTCTAATAATCCAGGATACGTAACTAAATATTATCATAGTTGAAAAATGCATATCAGCTATAATGGTAACATAATAATAGTTACACTGAAATACATAACATGTATCATAGTAACACCAAAATACATATCATGTATCATAGTAACAACAAAATACATATCATGAATCATAGTAACAACAAAATACATAGCATGTATCATAGTAACAACAAAATACATAGCATGTATCATAGTAACACCAAAATACATATCATGTATCATAGTAACAACAAAATACATATCATGTATCATAGTAACACCAAAATACATATCATGTATCATAGTAACAACAAAATACATATCATGTATCATAGTAACAACAAAATACATAGCATGTATCATAACAACAAAATGCATAACATGTATCATAGTAACACCAAAATACATATCATGTATCATAGTAACAACAAAATACATATCATGTATCATAGTAACAACAAAATACATAGCACGTATCATGGTAACAACAAAATACATAGCATGTATCATAGTAACACCAAAATACATATCATGTATCATAGTAACAACAAAATACATAGCACGTATCATAATAACAACAAAATACATACCATGTATCATAGTAACAACAAAATGCATAACATGTATCATAGTAACACCAAAATACATAGCACGTATCATAGTAACAACAAAATACAGATCATGTATCATAACAACAAAATACATACCATGTATCATAGTAACAACAAAATACATAACATGTATCATAATAACAACAAAATACATATCATGTATCATAGTAACAACAAAATACATAGCATGTATCATAACAACAAAATGCATAACATGTATCATAGTAACAGCAAAATACATAGCATGTATCATAGTAACAACAAAATACATAGCATGTATCATAGTAACACCAAAATACATAGCACGTATCATAGTAACAAAAAAATACAGATCATGTATCATAACAACAAAATACATACCATGTATCATAGTAACAACAAAATACATAACATATATCATAATAACAACAAAATACATATCATGTATCATAGTAACAACAAAATACATAGCATGTATCATAACAACAAAATGCATAACATGTATCATAGTAACACCAAAATACATAGCACGTATCATAGTAGCAACAAAATACATAGCATGTATCAAGAACACAAAATACATACATGTATCATAGTAACAAAATACATAGCATATCATATAACAAAACAATGATCATACATGTATCATAGTAACAACAAAATACATACATGTATCATAGTAACAACAAAATACATATCATGTATCATAGTAAACAACAATACATACATTATCAGTAACAAAAACAACTATCAATACACAAATACATAGCATGTATCATAGTAACAACAAAATACATAGCACATGTATCATAGTAACAACAAAATACATACATGTATAGTAAAAAACACTACATACAAATACATATCATGTATCATAGTAACAACAAAATACATATCATGTATCATAGTAACAACAAAATACATAGCATGTATCATAATAACAACAAAATACATACCATGTATCATAGTAACAACAAAATACATATCATGTATCATAGTAACAACAAAATACATAACATGTATCATAGTAACACCAAAATACATATCATGAATCATAGTAACAACAAAATACATAGCATGTATCATAGTAACAACAAAATACATATCATGTATCATATTAACAACAAAATACATATCATGTATCATAGTAACACCAAAATACATAGCACGCATCATAGTAACAACAAAATACATATCATGTATCATATTAACAACAAAATACATAGCACGTATCATAGTAACAACAAAATACATAACATGTATCATAGTAACAACAAACTACATAATTAGTAAGTCAAAGTGTGATTCGCACCACCTTTCCTGTAAATAAATTTAAACGGTGAATGATATTTGATAAGGTACGGTTTTGATATTCTGATACGAGTTAAGTTAATTACTGACACACTGCGTATACTTTACACTCTATATACCAAATACTGCCTCTTTAAGTTAGACGGCGTCTTGTAGCCAGACTGTACTGATCAAAATTCAAAGAAACGCATGATGAACACAAATTTACTCTAATGCCTTGTCAGCATCTAGTGCCAATATATATAAACAGATTCATCGATGATCACACGCGAATGTGCATGCTCTAACTTAAATCACTATTAGATTCTGTGGGGATCTATCAAGATATCCAGGGTCTCTTAATGAGAGTTTCAAAGGCGAAATATTTCTTCCTAGTTTGATCACTTTTATCCCCTATACTTTAAATTCAAAACGAAAATTAGCATATTTTCAATTACTTGGCCCCTAGATTGGTTTATTATAAGGTGAGGTTTCTCTAAGTGGATGAAGGTATTCGCTGATTGGTTATCTCATTGTATACCTCCTGAGACAAAGAGCATCTCACTTCCTGGTTAGAACAATTGCATTACGTGTGCTCGGGTCCTGACAACATAAACATTCTTTTGTTCTCGACATATTAGGTTACCTTTCAAATCAGATTTAAATTGAGACAGGTTAAGTAGTGATATATTGTAATTTATTTAATAATGATCATGATATAAACCCAAAATATACCTATTGTCTATTTAGCTTCCATGAACAGTAAAGCATATACAAATGTATTTCAAATTAACACTATAATTGTCAAAATCAAGTTAACAATGCTAGCAACATCAGTATCCTACTCCCCAGTAACAGCCCGACTGTCAGGGAGTCTCACGTGACAGTATCACAGTATTGTTGTATGTCCTATCATTATACCATTGTTGTATACCCTATCATTATATCATTGTTGTATACCCTATCATTATATCATTGTTGTATGTCCTATCATTATATCATTGTTGTATGTCCTATCATTATATCATTGTTGTATGTCCTATCATTATATTATTGTTGTATGTCCTATCATTATATCTTTGTTGTATGTCCTATCATTATATCATTGTTGTATGTCCTATCATTATATCATTGTTGTATGTCCTATCATTATATCATTGTTGTATGTCCTATCATTATATCATTGTTGTATACCCTATCATTATATCATTGTTGTATACCCTATCATTATATCATTGTTGTATACCCTATCATTATATCATTGTTGTATACCCTATCATTATATCATTGTTGTATGTCCTATCATTATGTTATTGTTGTATACCCTATCATTATATCATTGTTGTATACCCTATCATTATATCATTGTTGTATGTCCTATCATTATATCATTGTTGTATGCCCTATCATTATATCATTGTTGTATGTCCTATCATTATATTATTGTTGTATGTCCTATCATTATATCATTGTTGTATACCCTATCATTATATCATTGTTGTATGTCCTATCATTATATCATTGTTGTATGCCCTATCATTATATCATTGTTGTATGTCCTATCATTATATTATTGTTGTATGTCCTATCATTATATCATTGTTGTATACCCTATCATTATATCATTGTTGTATACCCTATCATTATATCATTGTTGTATGTCCTATCATTATATCATTGTTGTATACCCTATCATTATATCATTGTTGTATACCCTATCATTATATCATTGTTGTATGTCCTATCATTATATCATTGTTGTATGTCCTATCATTATATCATTGTTGTATGTCCTATCATTATATCATTGTTGTATACCCTATCATTATATCATTGTTGTATGTCCTATCATTATATCATTGTTGTATACCCTATCATTATATCATTGTTGTATACCCTATCATTATATCATTGTTGTATACCCTATCATTATATCATTGTTGTATGTCCAATCATTATATCATTGTTGTATACCCTATCATTATATCATTGTTGTATACCTTATCATTATATTATTGTTGTATACCCTATCATTATATCATTGTTGTATGTCCTATCATTATATTATTGTTGTATACCCTATCATTATATCATTGTTGTATACCCTATCATTATATCATTGTTGTATACCCTATCATTATATCATTGTTGTATGTCCTATCATTATATCATTGTTGTATGTCCTATCATTATATCATTGTTGTATGTCCTATCAGTATATTAATGTTGTATGCCCTATCATTATATCATTGTTGTATGTCCTATCATTATGTTATTGTTGTATGCCCTATCATTATATCATTGTTGTATGTCCTATCATTATATCATTGTTGTATGTCCTATCATTATATCATTGTTGTATGTCCTATCATTATATCATTGTTGTATGCCCTATCATTATATCATTGTTGTATGTCCTATCATTATATCATTGTTGTATGTCCTATCATTATATTATTGTTGTATGTCCTATCATTATATCATTGTTGTATGTCCTATCATTATATCATTGTTGTATGTCCTATCATTATATCATTGTTGTATGCCCAATCATTATATTATTGTTGTATGCCTTATCATTATATCATTGTTGTATGCCTTATCATTATATCATTGTTGTATGGGTTAACGACGTAAGTCTGTACCCACCGAATCATTTGAAAGCTCAAAACCATGAACGAAAGTATAGACGACCATGTCATGTTGTACAGTATATGGATCATAGTACCGTTGCTCATCCTTCTAGAACACCTGGTCTAACATGTAATAGCCATAACAATACATGTGTTCAATGCTGCCTTCGTTTTATCGATTTTCTGTCAGAATAACGAGTCCATTAACATATCGGTAGGTACATGTGTGACATTAGCATTATATTGACTTAATCAGAATTAATTAATTAATCAAAAGTCATAAATATAAATGTGACGCATTTGCAGAACATAACAAAGTAGAGAATCAAAACAAAGACAATCTTGAAACCAAATAAAGAAATGAAACACAGACAGAAAACCCTGATTGTGTTTGGTATCCGTGAACAGTATACCACCCGGATGGTAAGAAAAGAAATAAAGCCGACAGACAATAAAACGGATGTCTTTATACATAGAGTCCGTGGACCATCCTGGGACAGAACAGTCGTACGGTCGCTAGTCTTATGAATTTTTTAACTATTTGTTGAACATTCTGTGGTCTTTATATCCGATCACACGATATCGAGCCTTTATTTCTGACATTTACTGTACATGGTGACGATTTGATTTGAGATAAATTTCATGTGTATGTTAAGATATGGATATAGAGACAGTAATCTTCCCGCGTGCATCAATCAACTTAACCTAATATGTGTTCTATGTTGGTGTTTTTGGTAACACCTCCGCTGGTTTTATTGTATTTGATTTGTTGTATGTTGCAACGTGACGCCAATATTCGGTAACCGTAAGTGTCCTACATTATATTCCCCCATCGGTTCACATCACCGCCAGCCATTATTTGGCGAATAATGTTGTCATTCTTTAACGCCATTGTTTTGGGTTTTATGTTACAAAGTTCAAACTAAAAACAAAAAATTAGAGCTTTTCATGTATTCGAGAACAACTCACGCGCATCCAAATCTGACCGGAAGTCACTTATCAGCGGGCAATGCACGTCCACACAGTAACGATTTTTCTGACAATTCCTAATGACTGAAAGTTGCATGTAATTCCGTTGACCCTTGGTCACAGATTTTTCTGCGTCCCCTTATGATTGATACATGTGTCCTTGTGTAGAGTCTAAGTTATAGCAACGCAATGCCAGCGCGTTTCAAGTCCAATCAGCTATTCGGGATCGATCGGGATTTATCATTCCGGAAGAGGAACCTGTTAGATTGATGGAAGGTTAATGAAAACCGAATCCATTATATAGCATACAAATTTTGTTTGATAGCTGAAAATTGTACAGATTCTATATGTAATCTGCCGACACTGGAGCGCGCTCGGCGAGACGTTCACAAAGTGGTATATAGTTAGAGAAAAATCCTCTAAGCTGTCTGTCAGTAATGTCTGGTTATCAGAGCGATACATGACAAATATCTGAAACATACGTCAGTGCTTTTATATGATATATAGAGGTTACACAACGAGTAATATATGATATTTCGTTTTAACGTACAAGAAGCTCCGAACAAACTGCTGATTTTGAGAAAATATACAATAATGGAATATTGAAATCGAAATTTGATCTGAAAATTATTAAACATTATAAAAGAATGAAAGAAAAATAAAAGATTTTTGCTTCATCAACGAGATCAGCCATGCAAACGTAATGCCAAGCATCGGGGATGTCATATTCTCAAATTGAAATACTAATTTGCGACCAATTACCTTAAATATGTGCCACATTATGAGCATAGCCAAAACACCCTTCCAACAGGGAAAAGGTTGAAAGAACATTTCAAATGAAACCATGTTGACTGTCTTAAGTATGATCTACAACCTACACCTCCTTTAATTGTTCTGTTCACTTGTCCTTTACAAATCTAATACATAGATCATAAAAAACGGGTTTTACATATAAGTATGTAAAAGTCGGAAAACTGGATACTATATAACATCAAACGTTCCGTATGTATAAACTGTCGCTGTGGTTGTTATTGAACCACTAATATAAATGCAACGAATATATCTATTTATTACTGTTATGTTATTATTGGGCGGACCAGCCACGAAGGTCTGTCCCCACGAAATAATTTGAAAGCTCTAAACCACGAAAAAAAATACACACGAACATTACGTATAGTATCACTATCAAGAAGCGAAAAGTCACTTCGTCATGGTATTCAGAATAGCAGAATAAGAATGAATAATTTTAAAATGAGTTCTTCGTTCTTCAGTTTCAAATGAATTCTGCTTTTTGCGTGTGGCACACAATGAGTGTTAATAATAACAATATATTATGACATTTAAATGTTTTGATGAAGTGTTCATGATACTGATTTCCACAAAATGATTATTTATAAAGATTTCTATAATATCAAATTAGAGGTATTTTATAAAAATCTGGTACTCTAATTAATTGTAATACAGAAAGACTAGTAGACACTAATAGATTAGTAGACACTAATAGGTTAGTATATACTAATAAACTAATAGACACTAATATAATACTAATATACACTAATAGATTAGTAGACACTAATAGACTAATAATATACACTAATAGGCTAGTAGACACAAATAAACTAATAATATACACTAATAGGCTAGTAGACACTAATAGACTAATAATATACACTAATAAACTAATAGACACTAATATAATAATAATATACACTAATAGGCTAGTAGACACTAATAGACTAATAATATACACTAATAGGCTAGTAGACACAAATAAACTAATAATATACACTAATAGGCTAGTAGACACTAATAGACTAATGATATACACTAATAGACTAGTAGACACTAGTATACTAATAATATACACTAATAGACTAGTAGACACTAATAGACTAATAATATACACTAATAGGCTAGTAGACACTAATAGACTAATAGACACTAATATAATAATAATATACACTAATAGGCTAGTAGACACTAATAGGCTAGTATACACTAATAGACTAGTAGACACTAATAGGCTAGTAGACACTAATAGGCTAGTAGACACTAATAGGCTAGTAGACACTAATAGGCTAGTAGACACTAATAGGCTAGTAGACACTAATAGGCTAGTAGACACTAATAGACTAATAATATACACTAATAGACTAGTAGACACTAACAGACTAATAATATACACTAATAGGCTAGTAGACACTAATAGACTAATAATATACACTAATAGGCTAGTAGACACTAATAGATTAATAATATACACTAATAGACTAGTAGACACTAATAAACTAATAATATACACTAATAGACTAGTAGACACTAATAGACTAATAATATACACTAATAGGCTAGTAGACACTAATAGACTAATAGACACTAATATAATAATAAAATACACTAATAGGCTAGTAGACACTAATAGACTAATAATATACACTAATAGACTAGTAGACACTAATAGACTAATAATATACACTAATAGGCTAGTAGACACTAATAGACTAATAATAGACACTAATAGGCTAGTAGACACTAATAGACTAATAATATACACTAATAGACTAGTAGACACTAATAAACTAATAATATACACTAATAGACTAGTAGACACTAATAAACTAATAGACACAAATATAATAATAATATACACTAATAGGCTAGTAGACACTAATAGACTAATAATATACACTAATAGACTAGTAGACACTAATAGACTAATAATATACACTAATAGGCTAGTAGACACTAATAGACTAATAATATACACTAATAGGCTAGTAGACACAAATAAACTAATAATATACACTAATAGACTAGTAGACACTAATAGGCTAGTAGACATTAATATACTAATATACACTGATATACTAAGAGACTAGTAGACACTAATAGACTGATATAGACTTATCGACTAAGAGCCTAGTAGACAATAATAGACAAGTAGATATTAAAAGACTAGTAGACTAGTAGACACTAATATTCTGGTAGACACTAATATATTAGTAGATACTAACAGACTGGTAGACACTAATAGAAAAGTATACACTAATAGACTAGTAGACACTAATAGACTGGTAGACACTAATAGAAAAGTATACACTAATAAACTAATAGACACTAATATACTAGTAGACACTAATAGACTAGTAGACACTAATATGCTAGTTGACACTAATAGAAAAGTATACACTAATAGACTAGTAGACACTAATAGACTAGTAGATACTAATATACACTAGTAGACACCTGTAGACACTAATAGACCCTAATAGACACTAGTAGGCACTTGTAGACACTAGTAGACACTTGTAGACACTCGTAGACTAATAGACAGTAGTATATACTAGTAGGCACTTGTAGACACTCGTAGACTAATAGACAGTAATATATACTTGTAGGCTCTTGTAGACACTCGTAGACTAATAGACAGTAATATATACTTGTAGGCTCTTGTAGACACTAGTAGACTAATAGACAGTAATATATACTTGTAGGCTCTTGTAGACACTAGTATACTAGTATACACTAGTAGACACTTGTAGACACTAGTAGACTAATAGACAGTAATATATACTAGTAGACACTTGTAGACACTCGTAGACTAATAGACAGTAGTATATACTTGTAGGCTCTTGTAGACACTAGTAGACTAATAGACAGTAGTATATACTTGTAGGCTCTTGTAGACACTCGTAGACTAATAGACAGTAGTATATACTTGTAGGCTCTTGTAGACACTAGTAGACTAATAGACAGTAATATATACTAGTAGACACTTGTAGACACTCGTAGACTAATAGACAGTAATATATACTTGTAGGCTCTTGTAGACACTCGTAGACTAACAGACAGTAGTATATACTAGTAGACACTTGTAGACACTCGTAGACTAATAGACAGTAGTATATACTAGTAGGCTCTTGTAGACACTCGTAGACTAATAGACAGTAGTATATACTTGTAGGCTCTTGTAGACACTAGTAGACTAACAGACAGTAGTATATACTAGTAGGCTCTTGTAGACACTCGTAGACTAATAGACAGTAGTATATACTAGTAGGCTCTTGTAGACACTAGTAGACTAACAGACAGTAGTATATACTAGTAGGCTCTTGTAGACACTAGTATACTAGTATACACTAGTAGACACTTGTAGACACCAGTAGACTAATAGACAGTAGTATATACTTGTAGGCTCTTGTAGACAATTGTAGACTCTAGTAGAAATTAATTCATTCTAATGGCAGACTAAACCTGTCAACATATCTCATAACAGTGTAAAGAAATGTGTCAGGTGAGAACAAAGCGATATACTCGACATATACACAACATCATTACCAGTATATATTGATGCATTGTCAATGGATTGAGTTACGCAAATAGTTTTATAAACCCAGATTTATTTTGGCTTGCTTAATATCCGCGCCCTATTTCAATGTTTCTACACGAAACAATGCTGAGCATGCTTTCATTGCAAGTGCGCCATACCAATAATATTATACTGTAATATGATAAATCTAGATAAGTAATGTGGTGATATATCAAATTTTACTTCAAACATTACGTTTTTTTGTGTATTGTCACTCTGAAATAACACTGATAATTTTGATACTAATGTATCAGTTCTATCACAGTAAGGAAAATATCGAATATTCTCACAGAAATTACCAACAAAATTAATAAGATAGATTCACTGGACTGCAAACTTTATATATAACGGTATCAAAATGTAAGGAAAATCTATCTTAAGGTCAGCCCTTATGTACCTTTGTGAATGTGTGTAGTTGCATGATGTGATGGGCCTTTGTCTCTAACATTGTGTGACAGTGTTGGTAGACCTAGGTACTAGAGGAGTATGGATTGCTTCCCCTGACATGTTATTTCATCAGTTATTCAAATATCCACATATAACTTGGTTATGAGGATGGTAGCTTCACTGTATTTAACTGTTCACACACCTGTAGTGAACATTGGAGTAGCCTATGACTTCCAGCTTCCCCCTCAAGTATAACGTATCAACAATGATATTGTTAGTACCTAGCTTTAGTGTTCATGACAATTGGCATCAAGATGAATTATTGACAGAACTGTGGTATTCAACATGAGCAATTCGAAACAAATAATTGGATCAATATCTAGAAATGTGCTTGACGATCATGATTTTTCACCTCATTAAGATTTATCAAGCCGATTTTGACAACAGCTATTTTTCATCACACACACGAGTTCATGTTATGAAAATTGCAGTGATAGAGTTCCATAGCTCGATATCATGGAATATATGTGAATAACAGAGAACTCAGTTCCATACGCGTTTAACAAAATCATTTAAAAGTAAATCATATGTTGATTCCACGCTGTGTATACTTTCAATATCATTCGAAAAGCGAATCGCGTTTAATGGTAGGTGGTTAAAGACTTGTACACGGTTTGACCTCCATGAAATTCATAACGTTACATAGCCGCCATGCCCGAAAGGAATTATATTAGGTTTCAAAGAAGTGCCTTCAGAGGCAAAATGATACTTCCATGCGGGGTGATGATGTAATTCCGTGATCGACACGGGAGTTTGAAACCAAACACACAATCCAGAAGAGGGAAACCACTTGAACAGTCTGGGTTTCGTAAACGTTTCAATACTTATATGTGAATATTTAAATGAACTAAAGTGCAAGGACTTGGAAAATTTGTCTTTAAATTTCATGTCCATTATTCAGAAATAGAAATGCAATTTGATGATCTAATTTTGTTCGAATGAATACTGGATATGATATTATTGCCCTGTCATTTGTCTCTATCTTAAACGAGAATATTAAAATAATAATTTCATAATCGTTTCATAATATACAGGCATGCAGGCACTCTTTAGTGCTTTGAAAGCCCTTATATCGCTATACGGAAAACTTATCTATTATTCTACCATGTTTGCTATGTAACGCCGGTTTTGATTGGTTTAAAACCATGTATTGTTTTCCAATAACCCACGCTCGTGCCAATAATACACGGTCGTGAGTCACGGCTATCACAATTTTAAATATCTAATATTCACCCGTTTCTTAAAAGGTTACTATAGCCAAGTGGGCTAATGGGTTAGTCTTTACCCCTGAGGCCCAATGTATGGGATATTAAAATTTTATTTTTAAGATAAAAAAAAAAAAAAATGGGTTAGTCTTTCAATAAATGTTAATCACGACGCGAGTTCGAATCCTACGGAGGCCCCCCCCCCCCCCCCCCCCCCCCCCCCTTTTTTTTTTTATCTTTTTTTTTAAATTTTCAAAATCAATGCCATATGATAGATGCTCTTGATCGTAGTACTGTATTGCCTGTATATTTCATCAACAAATAATGCAATACTCAAGAAATAAGGTTTTCCCGGGTTTTCTTTGCTGTTTTTCTATTAGAAAGAGGTCGATCTCAGTACTAAACAGTACATGGTAGAATAGAAATAATCAACTTTGACTCGTGTATTGTTGCAGGATATACAACTCGGACGTTATTAATTTAATTGCAAAATATCCTCGTCCTCGTTGTATATCCTGAAATAATACACGAATCATCGTTAATTATTTCTTAAGTATGCATTGATATCCAACATTTTTTCCTTTATATAAGTAAGAAATGCAACTTTATTGGATATGTATATATAAATAGAGTAACACAAATAACGAAGGAAGATTGACAACTTTGTGACTCGGAGTTCTGACCGGGCGTGGAACTCACTATCTACGGCTCCAAATCACCTATAACTATCCAGAACTACCCGCAGCTTATATATGTATATAATAAAATTGTTAAGTATGATCCCAACGGACGAATACATAAAGGAAAATTAAAACTCGACAAGAAGTCTAAAGCGCTTTCGTCGCATCTTGGCAATTTTTCAGAGAAGAAAACAAGGATATTTAATTGTGTCTTCAGCAATACCAAATATATTTCACGAGTGGGGCTAATTTTTTTTTAAATATTTTTCACGAATGCGCATTACATTAGCCGCACGAGTGAAATATATTTGGTATCACTGAAGATAATGGTAGATATTCTGTTTAATACATTTTTTTAAGCAAACTTCACCGAGGCAGCTTTGTTGGTTGTACGCAATAGTTGATGCATTAGTAGCTAAGTATGTAAGGTGAGGATACTGTTATATAAGCAAGCAGAGAACCGTATATGTGTTTATCAATATCAAATGAGAACAATAACAGGTTTAGTATTATGGAATATGTATACGTAAAATATCGGCACACTAAAATATGTTCATGCTAAAACGAAAAAGTGGAGCCTTAAACAGAAAGATGTGATGGCGATCAAAACGTAAATCGTCCAATATGTAAGTAATATGTTATCAGTCTTAATACAATTATATGTGTGTTATTAATCTTAATACAAGTATATGTGTGTTATTAATCTTAATACAATTATATATGTTGAGAACAGGTATTTTCACGTTTGTATAAGCAAAATATCCGTAAGGACAGTAAGATGATGGGAGTCGGGGATATATTGTGCAATTGCTGTTTTATTTCATCAAATCAGTAGATTTTTATGTGACGGAACCATCAGCTCAATAATAATTATTCACATTTATTGAAGATATTTTGAAAAAAATAGGAGGCGGATTTCAACCCGAAAATCGAAATCTGTTGCTATAACTATGATATGAAAACGCAAGTGGTCTCAGACACTTTACTTAAGTCATTATGTATCCTATAAATGGTACTGACAGAACTGACAAGTGCGTGTGGGTATTCCCTGCTTGATTCTGATTAATTATATAAATTAGAGGAGAGGGTAATGAAGATATAAATCCCTCATTGTACGCGTTTGTAGAGGAATGTCTTTATTTCCAGAACATGATTGATCTGCCTACCTGGATATTAACTAATCTATTAAGATTGTTTTACCACGCGGTAATCAGTAATGTAAGTGTTGAAGTTCATATTAAGTTATCGCATGTTACAATGCGTTTCCGCTCCGAAGAACAAAACACACCACTGACTTTCCTGCCCCCCAAAAGAGAGCCAAGGCCATACTCTAACTTAAGTTCCCTGTTGACGTGTTTCCTTGAATTTAAATTCGTAATATCCGCGTGATGGTACGATATTCCAATACACTAATTGCGTTACATGTTTTGTTTTTTAAGCTGTTATAATAACATTGCAGTAATTAAATTCATTATATGCTGCCTCTTTATTTCGAATCGATAACAAGCAATCTGCATTAGCACTATATTATGTGGGAGGAACAATCAAATAATGGTTAAAAACTGATGACTCTAATGTTACTACATTGTAATATCAAAATAGCTGGAAGGTTGTCTTGCATTTCGCAGATTACACTGACATATGATAAAACATGATATTTACCTTTTTTCATCAAGTGGGACAGTCCTGAAGCTTCCCTACGATACGTTGGACTGTCCCATAGATTAGTATTTTACCTGTCAATACTAAGTCGTTCCGATCATTCACATGGTGTCTTTGTTTGACATCAATCAATGATATGGTCAATTCGTAAACCACAGCGACATCAATCATTTGTCAGATCGAACTTTTACCCTGGTACAGTACCAACAATTACATCACAAAACAAATGTTAATAAATGGTAATGTTATCCTTACAAGTGTGTAACAAGACAAGCTTGTAAAGTTTCCCTTAAATTAACTCAAATTAACTCGTCCAAGATCAATCTTAGTATAGAATTCATCCAGGAAGATATATTTGCGATAAGGTCTTGACAAACAGTAACCTTTAATTAAACTTTTATCGTTTTAAAGTACCCTTATAAATAATCAAGGTCAGGCAGGTGGCCTAGTGATATTTGGTTTAAGATAATCATTCTCCAATACACTTAATACGTCCCAGATGTATTAGCTATGGCAGAGTTTTTTTTTAAAACCTGTCGCATGCACTAAGATTCTTAGAAACACACATGGCGGGTTTATACAATTTTACGGACTTAATGCATCTAATACTAATACTAATTTGTATCCTGCCATATTGATGGCTACTTACTGTTTGTATTAAATGGATTGGTGTTTAAAAAATTGACCTGAGTTCCTATGTACTGGGTAGGACTGCCGCAATCTAATACAAATGGTAGACAAACCATTGAACTAGATATGACATCCGGTCCAATCATGTTGTTGACGTCTAGATATTTACAGAAGAGTAATATTTGAGTGAAAATAGAACAAGGAGGCGTTCAATTACCTCAGTTTTCTCTTTGAGGCTGTGACATTCAATTAGGATGTATTTACGTTGCGAGTACAGTTGAATAAAGCATACGATAACTACCGTTAAGTGTTTTTAATGAACCCTATTTCCTAATATAGACTTCATACGTTTTTCTTTTTCAATCACAGCGTGTCATTTCACTGGTCTAACAGTGGTTTTGGTGACTTATGTAACTTATTATCTTTAGCAACTTACAGAAAATACCCACCCCACCCTCGTCGATTCTGTTATCGGTAATTGAGCCAACATTAACTCTTTTATATCACTGATCCAGTTTTCCCACGATCAAACCAGTGTTCTGGAAGACGGAAACCAGTGTTCTGGAAGACGGATTTCCTTTTCCTATTCAGACGTGTCCCTGTTTTACAGTTAACCAGTCGTTTTCCAGCCCGTTTAGCAGCTGGATTAGCGATGCTGACTTGCTTTAACTTATTTCAGTCGGTATAGCACTCCCCTATTCAAGACTCGAAGTATTTCGACGAAGATAGTGGTCGATTATAGATACGTCACACAGAGCGATATATTTGATAAACGGTTTTTAAAGTAACGTTTCCTTGGTTAGAAGAGCTGCGTAGCAATTTCAAAATTCCGCCATATTATTGTCGATTTTGATATAAGAATTAGCTTGATTTTTTACGTTATGGAATCATGACGGATAAATGTTTTCTTCTTTCTTCGTGAATAGTTTATTAAGATACTTTTCTATCGTCATTAACGTATCTTGCAAAAGAAATTAGATAACGTCAGAGTTCAAAATTATAGTAAACATTCAGAATATATCTGTGGCGTGTGAAAGTTTTCACAAACCTGGTAATTCAAGTTCCTTTATACAATAATGACAAGCAAAATTATAAAATTATAGATAATCGAATATCAGAATAGTATTTAGAATCAGTTTTAGTTTTCAATAATTGCTTAACTCTTTATATAGTAGTGTTATAAAAATTAGTATCTTAAAACAGTCTTAAATGAAAAAAGGACTGATATTATCCCTAATACGCATATTGTTTTTATCTTTGCATGTGAATATTATATTACTAAATTCACGGCAAACCCTATACCATCTTCGTAAGGGGGTTGTTGAGCCTTGCATAAGTATATTATTATGAAAATACCTGTACTTTCGTAATACTGATATGTATGATTATGTATGTTTTGAATTTTAGCTCCGACATTGACGTTCGAAGTAGTTTATATAGATATTGAGATGACGACGAAATGACTCGAGCATACAGTATTCGTCATCAACATACATTATGGGCATTTAATTGTATATAGTGTGTGAATTTCACAATAATAACTCGTAAAGATAAATGTTTTGTACTTTTTATTGATATCAGTCATAAGCATGTTTCGTTTGTTAGTTTCAACTCTTCAAACTGTTGCGTATACATCAACATTGTCAATCCTGGTGATCACATAACTCATCTCCAACGTGAATGTCAAAAGAAATCATGACAATTTGTTGCCACGAATGTGAAGTATTTATTTATTAATATTATATTATGTGCTAGTCAATGAGCATAGAATACTTATATTTCCAAAACATCCAACTTCTGTTTAAGGCAAACTTACCTGCTATGTCATTGGGTTCACTTTCAGTTTCCATATCAAATATGTAAGTTGAATTTTTGAGTTCATCATGATTCATTTATACGTAATAAAATAACTGCAGAGCCACTGCCTTACCGTAGTTAATGGTACAAGTAGTTTTTATTGATCAATGCTGATATCTTGTACATCAACATGGTTAAATTCCCGCTGGAACACCCCTTCAGTTTCGACCCTTCACTGCTCTATTTATAACAAACATCCACTGTCGTAACATTGTCATTTCGTAGTTCAAGACGTCTACATATCAATATAGAATGAAATGTTTTCTTGCAAGACCAAAGCACTGCAAAATATGACAAAAAGCACAGCGTTGTGAACGTCATGATATTTGTCAAGATACTCTCTTCTCTTATATTCGTGCCCAGCTAACAGTCTAATCCTATTGACAGGCTATGGTCAGTAAATCTAACATGCGATATATTCATATTTCAGCATTACCTAATTAACGGGTTTTCACATGTTTTGTTATCAGGTCATGGAGCATCATACAATGACTTTACATGCTTCCGAGTTTGTTTTGGCGTCAACATGGAAGAACGTTATTAATTTTCACAATATTCTTAAAATAAATAGATATATATATATAAAAAAAAAAAAAAAAAAAAAAAAGGTCACGCGCCCAAAAGGATTGTTGTTAATGTGTAGATATGATATATTGATGCAATCTCATACATTTACATCATAGGTATTGTATGCTCTATCTGCGCTGTAGAATATTTCATATCCCAAAGAGAATATATTTGGTATTCAAGGCGAGTATGCCTTGCAAATAACTAACATAGAACATGCATTTAATCAGTATATCATATACGATCATTATTTGAAAACCAGATACTTTCCCTGTGCTATCTTAATAAATAAAAAAGACAGAGGTTAGTTTATGAAATCATTTCATATCGATGTCGGGATCATTCGCCACAAGAATTGTTTTTTTTTTCATAATAAGTCGAAAAATAGTTTTACAATAATGATAAACATTGAAACAATTAAAGGAAAATTCCTTCGTTCGGATATCAGAAACGTGCAAAATTTCAGTTGATAAAATCTATGTCCGATTGAGGACTATATGAGCTTTTGTGCCTTACAGTAATGAAAGTGACGCAGAATGTAGAAAAATAAAGTTTCGTACACAAATACCGTCTGTTTTTGTGGTAATTAGAGATACTTCGGGTCGAATTGAGAATTTTAGGATTTAATACTTGAAGCTCTTTGGTTTCCCTTAAGAGCAAAAATGTCGTATTAATACAAAGATGATAACTTTTACAACTTGGGAAAAATACACATTTCCCATTACGTTTCATTTTGGCAACCTACACTTTATTCAAACAAAGTAAATGGGACAAAGGTGACGTTTTTAACACCCGAAACAAATATCTGCATACTCAATAGCAGAAAATGAGCTCAACTTACAACAACAAAAAGATAAAGTGACATTTCACTTATCATTGTTCTGTGTCATTTTCTAGAATTTTTATCTGCACATGATTAATAACCCATTCATTTTCAATTGGTATACATGTAGTATACCTGCTCTATGCTTCTATGCATAAGTTGTACGTATGCATCGACTTATTAATTAACAATATAAATCACAATTACTAATAACTACATAACTACTAGTTTCTCATTTAAAAAAACAAAACATTGATGAGACTTATTAATTAACAATACAAATCACAATAACTAATAACAACTAATTTCTCCTTAACAACAACAAAACATTGATGTGATGCTCGACTTAGGAAATAATTAAATTCTGATGAAATATAAATAAACTATCGATTATGAGTGATGAATGTTGTATCAGTTATGATGTAATGAGTGATGAATATTGTATCAGTTATGATATAGGCCTAATAAGTGATGGAATGTTGTATCAGTTATGATGTAGTGAGTGATGAATGTTGTATCAGTTATGATGAAATGAGTGATGAATGTTGTATCAGTTATGATGTAATGAGTGATGAATGTTGTATCAGTTATGATGTAACGAGTGATGAATGTTGTATCAGTTATGATGTAATGAGTGATGAATGTTGTATCAGTTATGATGTAATGAGTGATGAATGTTGTATCAGTTATGGTGTAATGAGTGATGAATGTTGTATCAGTTATGATGTAATGAGTGATGAATGTTGTATCAGTTATGATGTAATGAGTGATGAATGTTGTATCAGTTATGGTGTAATGAGTGATGAATGTTGTATCAGTTATGATGTAATGAGTCACGAATGTTGTATCAGTTATGATGTAATGAGTGATGAATGTTGTATCAGTTATGATGAAATGAGTGATGCATGTTGTATCAGTTATGATGTAGTGAGTGATGAATGTTGTATCAGTTATGATGAAATGAGTGATGAATATTGTATCAGTTATGATGTAATGAGTGATGAATGTTGTATCAGTTATGATGTAATGAGTGATGAATGTTGTATCAGTTATGATGAAATGAGTGATGCATGTTGTATCAGTTATGATGTAGTGAGTGGTGAATGTTGTATCAGTTATGATGAAATGAGTGATGCATGTTGTATCAGTTATGATGTAATGAGTGATGAATGTTGTATCAGTTATGATGAAATGAGTGATGCATGTTGTATCAGTTATGGTACAGTGAGTGATGAATGTTGTATCAGTTATGGTACAGTGAGTGATGAATGTTGTATCAGTTATGATGAAATGAGTGATGAATGTTGTATCAGTTATGGTACAGTGAGTGATGAATGTTGTATCAGTTATGGTACAGTGAGTGATGAATGTTGTATCAGTTATGATGTAATGAGTGATGAATGTTGTATCAGTTATGATGTAATGAGTGATGAATGTTGTATCAGTTATGGTACAATGAGTGATGAATGTTGTATCAGTTATGGTACAATGAGTGATGAATGTTGTATCAGTTATGATGAAATGAGTCATGAATGTTGTATCAGTTATGATGTAATGAGTGATGAATGTTGTATCAGTTATGGTACAATGAGTGATGAATGTTGTATCAGTTATGATGTAATGAGTGATGAATGTTGTATCAGTTATGGTACAATGAGTGATGAATGTTGTATCAGTTATGATGAAATGAGTCATGAATGTTGTATCAGTTATGGTATAAAATATATGTATCACGAATAACCATATTTTTTTATATAAAAACTGCTATACTAAAAATGTGGTGTGTGACACAATGTTGAAATGAAGCAAACGGATTTTGAATAGGAACACAATACTTAACACTACCATAGAGCGGAATAAGCATACTGTGAATAAGACATGGTAATTCCAAAAAAGATCTAAATAATAAAAAAGGCATACAACAAAATGCAGTCTGTGGAGTATTTGCAGATATTCATCATACATGTATACCGTTTTCACAATTTATTCCATTTTGCAAATAAATTAAAACATATCCATATTTCCAAATTTGCGGCTTTGGCGAGTTGAAGAAAATGTTCCATTTGGAAATGTTATGTTCATTCAGAACATTTTTGGTGACAAACTCCATTTTAGTTACCAGTGTCCTATTGCGTGCTGATGTAAGTGATACAATCATTTTGATATCACGGGATGCATATTGAATCGCAAATATTAAGTTCATTGAAAGCATTTTGAATTATAACGACATTATAAAATGTATTTTTCACAGACATACAATACCTTTTCACAGTAAGGATGGAAACGCTGATTTCTATCTGGATGTCAGGTTCGCTTATAGTAAATGAACGATGATTAAATCATTATGATCAAGGATAGATTATAAATCAATTTCTAAACTGTTTTTGTTCGGATCTGACATTAAAGAAACTATCGATATATCCTAATTAAAATATACATACTATTCTAAATAGCAGGTGTTAATGTACCTAACTAAGACATTAGAGGTGTGAAATACAAATATATGGATACCTTCGTTCTACGTCTGTATGGTAATGTTACATGTAACACGAGTGGGCGGAGTATGTTGTGACGGTAAGCAAGACATGAAAAGACTGATCACTTAAAATATAGATATCTAAAACACAAACTGATGTTTTCATTCAAACACTCACATTCTGTTTCTGGTTTCAACTAGTATAGGAATCACTCACATCCGTACTGTTTTTGGTTTTTAACTAGTAATGAAATCGTTTTCATCTGTACTGTTTCTGGTTTTAACCAGAATAGGTATTTTTCACATCCGTACTGTATTTAGTCTTAACTCTTATTTAGATCTATCTCTTTAGTCATGGGACTAATGACAAGTATAATGAATGAAGAGATGAATGTGATGCTTAGAAAAACCCAAAAGAAGAATTTGTCCATCACTCTGGCAACCTCTTGCCAGTCGTGTATCGTTCTCCGTTCTGAAATCGTCTGCTCGTATGTTGACATAACATGTTTAAAGTATGTGACCACCTCTCGATCAAAATTAGTCCTATTTGACGTTGATGATGACATGTTGATATTTTGATTCATAACGTCATTAAGAGTGTCATCACTTACGTCACCCAGGTCCCCGTGGATCTTCTCGTGTTTATTGTTAAGTAAAAGGGACTCGTTGTCTCTCGCCTTGAAAGCCGCGTAGGCCGAATTCGACGTATAACTTCCGGTATGAGAGGCGTATGAATTTTCGTCGTGAAATTGAACCTTTAAACAAAGCACCTTGGCTAAGATAAGGACTATTCCCTTCAGAATCCTTGGTGGTCCCTTGGACAAAGATCCTTTATGGTGGATGTTTAACACAAACACGGAAAACACTACAGAAAGACCACTCATAGCCATGATCACTGTTAGATAAATACCTGAAACAAACAGAAAATGAAAAGAAATAAAACAAACGCAATTTCAATTTTCATTTCCAATAATATTCACTTACTGAATATATGATTTTTGTTTAATTAAGACATTTTGGGGAATATAAGATCCTGTTAATGGAATTAACATTTATTTATTTATTGCAGATATGAAGATTAAACATGCATTTCGAAGATAACATCCTCGTCATCTTGGCCAGTTAGCCGTTGCCTCAATTGCGACATAATGATGTAAACTTGTTTCGTAATCAAGATAATCAATATGCAGTGTATAATCAATATATGTTTTACAATAAAATTTTGTTTAGAGAGGAATAATAACACTTTATATTCACCGAACGAAGGAAAATATTCTTTTTTTACAATAAACAAAACACCTCCGCTTAAAGGAAGGACCTTTGGGATTATGGCAGTTTTACGTAAAAAAATAATGGAGGATTTACTTTATTACTATCACTAATTAGGATCCAGTCCTTTTATGCTATGTCAACGCTACATAACTTGATGGTTCACTCATTTTACTAAGTAATGTCGTTACAGGAATGGTGTTAGTTGTCTTTCCCTTGGCACAGGCAGGTTTCTCTATTTCACTAGCAAAAACAGATTGTGCCTTTAAACTGTGGATGCTATTGGAAACTTGATATTCCTCAGACAAGACAATAGCCACTTACTTATTTTCTTAAGTGAATCAACGCAATGACAAGCAATTCTCATTTTAAATGAAGATCAAAACAAATTACTTTGCCCGTATCACGGTGTTCAACCACTACGTAATGACGCCAGAGTAGGCATGGATCAGTATTTGTTGCCATGCTGTTCGTCATCCTGACAGAGCCCATGTGTACATATTGTTTTACAGACAAAGGGCAGGAGTAACACACCTTTACCTCGTGACCCACTTTCATGACGAAGGTATATGAAAGAGATTCGCACATGTACTTTAATCGTTAATTCTAATTACGAAGAGTGGGTTATGGATGGGGTATTGTGATTGAGAGTACACGTGTCTTAATAGCGTACGGGCCGCTCGGCAATCAGCCAATAAACAATACTAAAAATCTCCTCCGGGACAACTCCACCAATATGACATACAACCTGAAAGCAACGGTGACTCGTCCACACACAATACTGATTCAGTTTAAGGAGGTAAAACAACGTGCTCATATCCAGCATCAGGTTATACAACCCTGAGTGAAAGACCTCTATCTAACAATGGAAGTATTGCAAGGATGCTATGGCATTTGATATTTTATTCTTAATTCAAAGATTTTGATAACTTTTATTTCATCCCTATACCATCCATACCAAAACTTAATGGATTTTGAATACTACTCTAATTTTCTGCAAAGTGAATACGTTCACGGAGTGATTATTCTTTTCAAACTATGACGCCTGGAATTTTAAGGCTCTCTGTTCAGAACCTAGCACTACTTGGATTTGAAAAAGATTTACATTGCGGGTTCCTGGATGGGACACGAGACATTCGCTCTACCGGAAAATCCGTATCAATTATTCTGTCATCAAATGTATCCTTTTTATTGCTTTTACGGTTTGAATTACACGTTGTTCTGATTGTATGTGGTCACTTGACAATCATTATATAATGATTATAAAATATTTGTTGCAGTCAGACTTGCGCTTCTACATTGAACTTTTACTACATTGTTTTGGAAAATACTCTTGGGATGATGAAGACAATTGAAGAATTTTATGGTCGCCATAGTGATATCAGTTGGGAATATTCTATTTCCTTGTGCATTATGAAGTTTTACTTATCTTTTCCCGTCGGTTTAAGGATTTTGAGTTAGAATCATGATTGTTTAATATATTTGTCTTCTCTGTTGTTTCAGCTGATCAAGAACATTAAGAAATCATTCTACATATGTTATGACAACAGGTAACCACTATATACAGTTTACCTCAGTTTAATCTTCTTACATTCAGAAATAGGTTAATGACACTGATATTACAAACATTAATACGGATCATCAAATACGCCATGCTTTATTTCATAGACACATAATGTATCCCAGTAAAATCGTGATGACGACTACAACCGTTCCAATAGTCTCCATCAAACCTACGTTTCCTGAAGTCCTGTGTTGGTTTTCGTCAACACTCGTCATGTTTACGGAAATAATGATATTGTGTGAGTTTATAGTGAATGTTGTCCCTACAGCCCAGGTGATCTAACCATTCGGCATGGCCAATAAACCCTTCGTTATACACCATCGATTGATCTGAAGAGAAACTGAAGGGCATTGTTAGCTGTCAAGATAAGCTCTTCAGTAAATTGAACATCGTATGGTAAGAAGCATTAATTGGCCAAGAAAAGGGTACGGCTATTTCCATTACGCAAAATGACTATTTGAAATTGAAAACCAGAAATTCAATCATTCGCCGATTTTAACATTTTCGCTTTCGTTTTCATCTTTCAAAAAGGGAAACATTCGCTATATGAAAAAAGAAATGAAACCCAGCAAAAAGAGTGTCTTTCTTAACTTGTCAAATATGAACAAATGATTGCTAGATTTATTTCCAATGATAAAGTGATCTACCTTGTAATAAATACGAGTAGAATGATATTTCACCAGGTATGTCATAAAGATATCAAAACTTATTTCGGCATCAATGTATTGCAAGACTATTATTTCACCGCCTGGCTGTGTATTAGAATTGATACTGATATGTTATCCCGTAACACGTAGTAATTACTGGTTTGTTTATGGCATATAAACGTATAATGACGCCTTCTTATATCGTGTTTGGAATGATCAATTATATGTACGTAACATAAAACATATAATTTATGCACATGTATATTGATATTATATTGTTTGAATAAATTGCATTTGAAATAATATCAATCTTCTTTTTCAACCGAAATACATTTGCAATTCTCAAACCAATTTATATTCGATTTGAAAACACATAAACATTATAACAAAATTGTCAAATGTGATTAAGATTTGTATAAGAATTGTTTAATCAGTACAGGAGTTTCAGCAGAAATACAATTACGTTGGGAATAGAAATTTTATATTCGTAATAAATTACTGAATATGCAGATGGAACCTTGTAAAGTCTGTTTGCCTCCAATTGCTATGCCTATAGATGGAATGATGAATTACGAAAAACAGTAAATTATTTCTGACAAATTAAAAACTCATACAACAGCAACGCATAGCATAAACCCTTGCTAAAATCAACTCGCGAGAATTCCAATTTTGAAACCACGCTTATAACTAATATCGCTAATGTGACATATAAAATAACACAAAGTCTTAAAATAGATTTCAAACAATCTGAACAATTCGAATTATTCGGTTCTGTGAAAATCTTCCCTGATCTTGACAAAGACGCCATTCATATTATGATATTTCGTTTAGAATTAAGAGAAGCGTATGTTCTTGCGTTTAAACGATAGCATGCAGTCGTCTATTTGATGACGCTTCAGCAAATTATGACAATGCCTTCCTGCAGGAATATCTTGGACAATGATTTACACGACTAGGTGAAGAAGTGTTCAGATTAGGAGATCTGAATAGTTTCCAACGACCTCATTAACAAGTATAATAGGGGATAGTATAAGGGGCCCATTCATTGAGATCATGAAGGTTCTGTTTTCGTGATGTTCTATTGGTTTACCAGACAATCTTTGATTGGTTTTATGATGTTTGTTTTTGTTAACCTGAAGTTTTCAGCCGAAAAAGATATCCAGCACGTCCAACATATTGTTGATGGACATGTCACAATTGTTTGAACAGTTCGTATAAGCGTACAAGGTTACAGAAATTAACATTTCGCGTCTTATTAAGTATTGTTTTCGAGAAAAATAGTTAAATATGATCAAAATCATAGCTTGATCTACGCTCCCGTTCCGATATTATTACATATTCCTATCGAATTTGGTTATGTAGATCCTGTATACCTATTGCGATTTTATACATGGCTATCTGGAAAAAAATGACTAAGCAAAGTTAGAAAAAATATGTTACTGTAAAACCATCCTCAATACAATACCGTTCACATACCATTCAAGACTATTAGTGCATTTTATGTAAATCGTAAGAAACTTTAAGGACAATGATGTTTGTTGTCAGACATATATCGTTCACTTGCATCTGATAGGCTGAAGGTGGTTTAGTATGTTAAGCTTAACACGAGTTCTGTATGGCAATGCTTTGTTTAAATATAACAATGGTATAATTCTGATCGTTTTCAGACTGGAACACATTATGGACCCCTTCTTAATAGACAGACAGCATCTCATAGTGAAAAAAAATCAGAAAACGTTTAAACGTTTAAAAAAAGAGCATTCATATTTTATTAGCAAATCCATATTTCAAAACAAAGATCAGAGACTGAATACAGATTGCGATGGCAGCAGAAAGAAACCGGAGCCCTGCTGACTTGTGAAATCAATATCTAACGTTAAAATAAAAATAAGAATTTAATGCTTGTCTTTTCCTGTCAGATTTCTAATAAATAATTGATAGCACTGTTCTCCCGATGGACATGAGCGAGTTATAATATGATTAATGATTCTACAGAACGCTGTAAATTAATTTTAATTCACAGAAAACACTAGGAGTACCAAACGTATATCCACACTATGTAAGAGACGATAGTTCTTGTAAAATCTGGACACGTATTAGCAGAATTAACGTTAATAAATATATATATAAAAGAGTAGTTTAAACATATGATTTCTCGTGAATAAACCAATTCAGTACCTCAACGGAAGATGATCAACATCTGTTTAATAGCCCTTTCAAATATACTGTATAACATGAAATATTCATGGGTTTTTTCTTTCGCGGTTTCCAGCTATTTAGTTTTTGATTCGCTTTCGTGGGTATCCCATATAGATAAGTAACAGTCTAGTATTTTAACTCAATTGTTTCTATTGAATGTCCTTATTACTTGTTAAACACCAATATCGTGAATTTGAGTTCACACCATACATTAGATGCTATACCGTAGACAACTTTCTACTTTATTTCAGTTATTATGGCTTATAATTTCAGAACCATATGTACAAATGCTGTATATACTCATCGCATTCCCTCTTACTTTTGTACAGGATCACAAGGGTCGTGAAAGACTATAGAGTATAAAGTACTTTATTTAGTTCTGTTTGTTTGTATACAGAATTGGATATCAACAAGGATAACATCAATTTTACCTGACATTGGCAGAGAGGAGAATGTGATCCTATTATTAGAAAGTCTTTAACGACCCTTGTGATCGTGTCTAAAGTAAAAGAGAATGCGCTGAGCAGTTCCGGATACGTTATTGTATGATAAGTAAAATACTAAATTTCAAACATTAACATTACCTTGGAAATTTGAAGCGTCAGTCCGGATACATTTTCTAAATTAGTCCCTTTGCTCTTTTTTTGTCTCATTGTTTTAATTGTTCACTTCAATTTGTAAAAACAGTAAACTTTCTTCCTGACAATTTTTGTTATATTGCATAGTATAAAGGTCATTGAAAATATCACCTGTTGAGGCCATGTAGACTGGACCCTGTCTCTAGAATATTAAAATTATAAATAAAATTGAGGTTTATGATTTTGGTCCCTAGGATATGTCTGATTCTAAGTTTCAAACTAGGGGCAGATAATCTAGTATTAGAATTTAGCTTGACAATTCTTAACAAAAAGAACTGGTGGCAAGTCTATAGACCTTTGGGTACTGATCATTTCAAACGCAATACTGACATTATCACACGAGCCAAGCAACATTTTATCCTTAAGAAGAAGCATAAATATTGTATGAATGTAATGTGCTTTCTAAATGTATTCTTGAATGGTGTTGATTGCTTCTGGCAAATCACGTATATGATCTCTGTTGCTATCTAATGGCTTTGTCATAAATATTCAGTAATTGTATTGATGTACATCCGTTCTATATATAACAGTGTTCCCTCTGCAGGAAAAACATATTTCCTCTCCCAACTAGGCTGTCTTACCCTATGGAACTAAGTATCCGTAACGTTCACACACAATGAAAATATCGGAACAAACCGTGGATAAACATTTAAACGAATAATAAAATAAACAAATAAATAAAACTACAAAAGCTAGACACAATGACCACCTTGAGGTACGCCTAAAGATGCCATCATATGTTGCAGAAGGGTAAACGCCCACACATCATGTGGCTGTCACAGTGATCCAAAGAATGTAGGTCAACACTGATAGTATAAGACACCTTCGTCATAACGTTGGAATTTATGGTCACCGCTACGTTTGATCAGTATGAATATCACCCTTATGTATAAAAAGATTATGAGGTACCCAGTGGTTATCTACTGTATCAGCTTGGAAAGGGTTGCATTAATTAATGTATTTGTTTGTTATCGACCTTGTAGATAGACTGTATAAAATGTTACAAAAAAACAAAACAAAAAATAAAAAAATAAAAACAAAAACAAAATTTGTCAGGGTTTTCATGTTTTAAGCTATCAATATTCCATCAAAAGAAATAATCAACTGCACTATATTGGAATCACCCAGTATGTTTACGATTTCCTTTGGGGAGCTAAAGGCCAGAAGCCGATACCCTCACAAGTAAGTAATTTAATACCAAGGGATTTTTATTTAATACACCGGATATACGATCCCGTGTCGCAATCTTCTTTTTCTACGTGATAATACCTATTGATAGGCAATATGTCTGAAGGCCAAACTATTCTATTTAATCTAGATATTTGGTAGGAATCTAGTCCAGTTGATTATTCTGTCAGGGGCAGAGTTACTGACAAGACCATACGTTAAAGCAGTCATTCCATACATTATGTGAATGCGATAGAAACCAATAACGGTATTGAACGTGTGTGGCATATGATCTGTTAGTTATACACATTGCTTATGTATAGTATATCAACGCGTTAACCCTAAAGAGACAAATACACAATATGATGATGATGTCATTTGATAGTTTTTAAGTGTGGCAACGTAAAACTATTATCATAATGAAAATGCAACTCTTGATACAAAGCTGATATTTCAGTGTTGTCGGACTACAAAAGCGTCCATCAGCAAACCTGATGCCGTAATCATATAACCTTAGCTGTAGCGAGGACGATCCACATCTAACTTTGAAAGAAAATATATACAGACACTAACAATTCAAGGTTTGTTTTTGTTTTTAGTAGCTTTGCCTGAAAACTCAAATCTTATTTTCGTTTGTTTTCATACGAGGCTGATTATATTAAAGTCTTATCAGAACAGGGACCTTGCAATCGCACCTTCAGGAATACAGGCCACGTGATTTCTTTAAATAACAACTACAGTATCAACCATGTCGATCGGATATACCTCATAGAAATCAACCACACTACTGACTCTTCAACATCAGCCGCTTCAGTCAATCTTTTATAGCATTTCCATTCAAAATACAAACTAAACTGTTAAGACTTGAAAAAGCAACAAATAAACCATTAATAAAACTAACCAACTCTGTCGTACAACATACACGACATGTTGTCGGTTAGTAGGTACCATCAGACGTATGGCCGTTCACTGAGGACTCAGTATGAGTATGTGACGTACAGTAGGTACCGTCAGACGTATTAACGTTCACTGAGGACTCAGTATGAGTATGTGACGGACAGTAGGTACCGTCAGACGTATAAACGTTCACTGGGGACTCAGTATGAGTATGTGACGGACAGTAGGTACCGTCAGACGTATAAACGTTCACTGGGGACTCAGTATGAGAATGTGACGTACAGTAGGTACCGTCAGACGTATAAACGTTCCAGGAGGACTCAGTATGAGTATGTGACGGACAGTAGGTACCGTCAGACGTATAAACGTTCACTGAGGACTCAGTATGAGTATGTGACGGACAGTAGGTACCATCAGACGTATGAACGTTCACTGAGGACTCAGTATGAGTATGTGACGGACAGTAGGTATCGTCAGACGTATGAACGTTCACTGAGGACACAGTATGAGTATGTGACGGACAGTAGGTACCATCAGACGTATGAACGTTCACTGAGGACTCAGTATGAGTATGTGACGGACAGTAGGTACCATCAGACGTATGAACGTTCACTGAGGACTCAGTATGAGTATGTGACGGACAGTAGGTATCGTCAGACGTATGAACGTTCACTGAGGACTCAGTATGAGTATGTGACGGACAGTAGGTACCATCAGACGTATGAACGTTCACTGAGGACTCAGTATGAGTATGTGACGGACAGTAGGTATCGTCAGACGTATGAACGTTCACTGAGGACACAGTATGAGTATGTGACGGACAGTAGGTACCATCAGACGTATGAACGTTCACTGAGGACTCAGTATGAGTATGTGACGTACAGTAGGTACCGTCAGACGTATAAACGTTCACTGAGGACTCAGTATGAGTATGTGACGGACAGTAGGTACCGTCAGACGTATGAACGTTCACTGAGGACACAGTATGAGTATGTGACGGACAGTAGGTACCGTCAGACGTAAGAACGTTCACTGAGGACTCAGTATGAGTATGTGACGGACAGTAGGTACCGTCAGACGTATTAACGTACACTGAGGACTCAGTATGAGTATGTGACGGACAGTAGGTACCGTCAGACGTATGGCCGTTCACTGAGGACTCAGTATGAGTATGTGACGGACAGTAGGTACCGTCAGACGTAAGAACGTTCACTGAGGACTCAGTATGAGTATGTGACGGACAGTAGGTACCGTCAGACGTATAAACGTTCACTGATGACTGAGTATGAGTATGTGACGGACAGTAGGTACCATCAGACGTATGAACGTTCACTGAGGACTCAGTATCAGTATGTGACGTACAGTAGGTACCGTCAGACGTAAGAACGTTCACTGAGGACTCAGTATGAGTATGTGACGGACAGTAGGTACCGTCAGACGTATAAACGTTAACTGAGGACTCGGTATGAGTATGTGACGGACAGTAGGTACCGTCAGACGTATGAACGTTCACTGGGGACTCATTATGAGTATGTGACGGACAGTAGGTACCGTCAGACGTATGAACGTTCACTGAGGACTCAGTATGAGTATGTGACGGACAGTAGGTACCGTCAGACGTATGAACGTTCACTGAGGACTCAGTATGAGTATGTGACGGACAGTAGGCACCGTCAGACGTATGAACGTTCACTGAGGACTCAGTATGAGTATGTGACGGACAGTAGGTACCGTCAGACGTATGCACGTTCACTGAGGACTCAGTATGAGTATGTGACGGACAGTAGGTACCGTCAGACGTATAAACGTTCACTGAGGACTCAGTATGAGTATGTGACGTACAGTAGGTACCGTCAGACGTATGAACGTTCACTGAGGACTCAGTATGAGTATGTGACGTACAGTAGGTACCGTTACACGTATACACGTTCACTGAGGACTCAGTATGAGTATGTGACGGACAGTAGGTACCATCAGACGTGTGAACGTTCACTGGGGACTCAGTATGAGTATGTGACGGACAGTAGGTACCATCAGACGTATGAACGTTCACTGGGGACTCAGTATGAGTATGTGACGGACAGTAGGTACCGTCAGACGTATAAACGTTCACTGGGGACTCAGTATGAGTATGTGACGGACAGTAGGTACCGTCAGACGTATAAACGTTCACTGAGGACTCAGTATGAGTATGTGACGGACAGTAGGTACCGTCAGACGTATAAACGTTCACTGAGGACTCAGTATGAGTATGTGACGGACAGTAGGTACCGTCAGACGTATAAACGTTCACTGAGGACTCAGTATGAGTATGTGACGGACAGTAGGTACCGTCAGACGTATAAACGTTCACTGAGGACTCAGTATGAGTATGTGACGGACAGTAGGTACCGTCAGACGTAAGAACGTTCACTGAGGACTCAGTATGAGTATGTGACGGACAGTAGGTACCATCAGACGTATGAACGTTCACTGAGGACTCAGTATGAGTATGTGACGGACAGTAGGTACCATCAGACGTATAAACGTTCACTGAGGACTCAGTATGTATATGTGACGGACAGTAGGTACCGTCAGACGTATGAACGTTCACTGAGGACTCAGTATGAGTATGTGACGGACAGTAGGTACCGTCAGCCGTATAAACGTTCACTGAGGACTCAGTATGAGTATGTGACGGACAGTAGGCACCGTCAGACGTATGAACGTTCACTGATGACTGAGTATGAGTATGTGACGTACAGTAGGTACCGTCAGACGTATAAACGTTCACTGAGGACTCAGTATGAGTATTTGACGGACAGTAGGTACCGTCAGACGTATGAACGTTCACTGATGACTGAGTATGAGTATGTGACGTACAGTAGGTACCATCAGACGTATAAACGTTCACTGAGGACTCAGTATGAGTATGTGACGGACAGTAGGTAACGTCAGACGTATGATCGTCACTGAGGACTCAGTATGAGTATGTGACGGATAGTCGGTACCGTCAGACGTAAGAACGTTCACTGAGGACTCAGTATGAGTATGTGACGGACAGTAGGTACCGTCAGAGGTATGAACGTTCACTGAGAACTCAGTATGAGTATGTGACGGACAGTAGGTACCGTCAGACGTATCAACGTTCACTGAGGACTCAGTATGAGTATGTGACGGACAGTAGGTACCGTCAGACGTGTGAACGTTCACTGGGGACTCATTATGAGTATGTGACGGACAGTAGGTACCGTCAGACGTGTGAACGTTCACTGGGGACTCAGTATGAGTATGTGACGGACAGTAGGTACCATCAGACGTATGAACGTTCACTGGGGACTCAGTATGAGTATGTGACGGACAGTAGGTACCGTCAGACGTTTAAACGTTCACTGGGGACTCAGTATGAGTATGTGACGGACAGTAGGTACCGTCAGACGTATAAACGTTCACTGAGGACTCAGTATGAGTATGTGACGTACAGTAGGTACCATCAGACGTATAAACGTTCACTAAGGACTCAGTATGAGTATGTGACGTACAGTAGGTACCGTCAGAGGTATGAACGTTCACTGAGAACTCAGTATGAGTATGTGACGGACAGTAGGTACCGTCAGACGTAAGAACGTTCACTGAGGACTCAGTATGAGTATGTGACGGACAGTAGGTACCGTCAGACGTAAGAACGTTCACTGAGGACTCAGTATGAGTATGTGACGGACAGTAGGTACCGTCAGACGTAAGAACGTTCACTGAGGACTCAGTATGAGTATGTGACGTACAGTAGGTACCATCAGACGTATAAACGTTCACTAAGGACTCAGTATGAGTATGTGACGTACAGTAGGTACCATCAGACGTATAAACGTTCACTAAGGACTCAGTATGAGTATGTGACGTACAGTAGGTACCGTCAGAGGTATGAACGTTCACTGAGAACTCAGTATGAGTATGTGACGGACAGTAGGTACCGTCAGACGTAAGAACGTTCACTGAGGACTCAGTATGAGTATGTGTCGGACAGTAGGTACCGTCAGACGTATTAACGTTCACTGAGGACTCAGTATGAGTATTTGACGGACAGTAGGTACCGTCAGACGTATAAACGTTCACTGAGGACTCAGTATGAGTATGTGACGTACAGTAGGTACCGTCAGACGTATAAACGTTCACTGGGGACTCAGTATGAGTATGTGACGTACAGTAGGTACCGTCAGACGTATCAACGTTCACTGAGGACTCAGTATGAGTATGTGTCGGACAGTAGGTACCGTCAGACGTATCAACGTTCACTGAGGACTGAGTAAGTATGTGACGTACAGTAGGTACCGTCAGACGTATAAACGTTCACTGAGGACTCAGTATGAGTATGTGACGGACAGTAGGTACCATCAGACGTATGAACGTTCACTGGGGACTCAGTATGAGTATGTGACGGACAGTAGGTACCGTCAGACGTATCAACGTTCACTGAGGACTCAGTATGAGTATGTGACGGACAGTAGGTACCGTCAGACGTATGAACGTTCACTGGGGACTCAGTATGAGTATGTGACGGACAGTAGGTACCGTCAGACGTATGAACGTTCACTGAGGACTCAGTATGAGTATGTGACGGACAGTAGGTACCATCAGACGTATCAACGTTCACTGAGGACTCAGTATGAGTATGTGACGGACAGTAGGTACCATCAGACGTATGAACGTTCACTGGGGACTCAGTATGAGTATGTGACGGACAGTAGGTACCGTCAGACGTATGAACGTTCACTGGGGACTCAGTATGAGTATGTGACGGACAGTAGGTACCGTCAGACGTATGAACGTTCACTGGGGACTCAGTATGAGTATGTGACGGACAGTAGGTACCGTCAGACGTATCAACGTTCCAGGAGGACTCAGTATGAGAATGTGAGGGACAGTAGGTACCGTCAGACGTATTAACGTTCACTGAGGACTCAGTATCAGTATGTGACGTACAGTAGGTACCGTCAGACGTAAGAACGTTCACTGAGGACTCAGTATCAGTATGTGACGGACAGTGGGTACCGTCAGACGTATAAACGTTAACTGAGGACTCATCATCAGTAGTTGACGTACAGTAGGTACCGTCAGACGTGTGAACGTTCACTGAGGACTCAGTATGAGTATGTGACGTACAGTAGGTACTGTCAGACGTATGAACGTTCACGGAGGACTCAGTATGAGTATGTGACGTACAGTAGGTACCGTCAGACGTATAAACGTTCACTGAGGACTCAGTATGAGTATTTGACGGACAGTAGGTACCGTCAGACGTATAAACGTTCACTGAGGACTCAGTATGAGTATTTGACGGACAGTAGGTACCGTCAGACGTATCAACGTTCACTGGGGACTCAGTATGAGTATGTGACGGACAGTAGGTACCGTCAGACGTATGAACGTTCACTGAGGACTCAGTATGAGTATGTGACGGACAGTAGGTACCGTCAGACGTAAGAACGTTCACTGAGGACTCAGTATGAGTATGTGACGGACAGTAGGTACCGTCAGACGTAAGAACGTTCACTGAGGACTCAGTATGAGTATGTGACGTACAGTAGGTACCATCAGACGTATAAACGTTCACTAAGGACTCAGTATGAGTATGTGACGTACAGTAGGTACCATCAGACGTATAAACGTTCACTAAGGACTCAGTATGAGTATGTGACGTACAGTAGGTACCGTCAGAGGTATGAACGTTCACTGAGAACTCAGTATGAGTATGTGACGGACAGTAGGTACCGTCAGACGTAAGAACGTTCACTGAGGACTCAGTATGAGTATGTGTCGGACAGTAGGTACCGTCAGACGTAT